>NC_059105.1:110738163-111093163 GCF_020740685.1 Jaculus jaculus
TAAAGAGAGAGGGAGAGAGAGAGGGAGAGAATGAGTACACCAGGGACACATACCACTGCAAACAGACTACAAACACATGTGCCACTTTTTGCATCTGGCTTTATGTGGGTCCTGGGGATTTGAACTCAGGCATTGCACACAAGACATTTAACCACTGAGCAATCTCTCCAGGCCCAAAGCCTGACATTTTAATGAGGGTATTAGTATTTAGAAAGAAAGCCATATGCATGAAGTGGGTCCCATGGTATCCATGTGGCATCACTGATTTCTGTACTCAGTTGGCTGAGGCCAAAGGCACAGTAAGAACTTGGTCATGACTAAAAACGCAACTCTCCACCAGATTATAATGTGTTTTCCTTATAGAACATCCCTAGCCTTTTCATTTGACTAAAACATTTCTCCATTATGAGTAGTCTAACACTTTGCCAGAATTCAAAAATATACATTTGAAGCTGGATGTGGTGACACACACCTTTAAACCTTTAGACCCAGCACTCAGGAGGCAGAGGTAGGAGGATCATCATGAGTTTGAGGCCATCCTGAGATACAGAGTGAATTCCAGGTCAGCCTGGGCTATAGCAAGACCCTACCTTAAAAACCAAAATAAAGAAAAAAAAATGTGTGTGGGGGAGGGAGTGTTGGAGAGATGTCCCAGTGGTTGCTACCATTTCCTGCACAAGCATGAATACCTGAGAGGGCCTAAGATTGCACAAATTGTAATCTCCAGAATCCATATTAAACAGGTAGACATGGCTAACCATACTTGTAATCCCACTGCTATAGGAAAGCAAAGCTCCAGGAACTACCTGATCTCAAAAAAAGAAAACACTTGCCAGCTCCAGGATTAGTAGGAGACTTCTGCACAGGGGCACATATGTGACTATACACCACAACACAACACTAACCACATTATACACACATCCCATGTGTTTGTGTATGTGTGTGTGTATAGTGTATTTGTGTATGCATGTGCATTGACAAATGTCCTTTCTCTCTCTCTCCCCCTCCCTCCCTTCCTCTCTCTCTCTGTCCATATATATATGTATATGTATATGTATATGTATATGTATATGTATATGTATATGTATATGTATATGTATATATATATTCATTTATACATGAAATGTTAAATACTTTTGTAGTATTTTTGAAAAGAGGAGATATAGATGTTGAAAGATTTTGCCATAATTTAATTATAGATGTGCTGAAGCTTGAAAACTAGGCTGAATCATGCAAGGAAATACAAATAGTTTGATGTCTGGGCCAACAAGATCACACAGAGAGAGAAAGCACTTCATGCAGCAAGCTCCTTCTCAGAAGGGACAATGTTCTGTTTGCATAAATTTCTTTGCAGACTCTTAGGAATGACCTTTCTCAAGGCTATTAATACGTACTTTTTCCAGACCCATTTCTTTATCTTTCCACATTCTCTTCCAAAGCCTCAAGTCAAAGGAATCTTCAACAGAAATCTAATGTATCCATGCACGATAGTATAGAAGGCACTTCATGAAATCAAGGTCATATCTAACGTGTGAATTCAAACAATAATAAGGCAACACAAAATCTTCACATAAATGAATAAAAAGCCCCCTTATATACTGAGGAATTGTTAAGTCAGGGCTGCTGTGTTTAGTACTTTTAGGTGCACTAATTTTATTTCAGGAATTAAACCTAATAAGTATGTTTTGCTTTATTTGAGTTTACTTGTTTGTAATGATTTCACAGGCACTTGAGAGTATAGATTTCATTAAATCCAATGAGAGTATTTGTTTTACTTTCATAATACACTAGTCCACAAATGGTCAGTTGCTTATATTTAAATATGATCATGTGAGGAAAGCCATAATTGTTATTGCCCATAAAGGCGTATGGACATGGTGAAACAGGCATTGTATTTATTGATTCTTTTAAGAAAAACCAGCATATGTTAACATTAAGAGATGCAGATAGAGGAACACCCAACACAAAATTACTGTACATTAAATTCCTACCTCTCTGTATATACTTTCTAGGTCTTCTTTCTGAGGAATATCATCACAAAACAATTTCATTTTGTGTGTTAAAAATAATGATTAAAGCAATGAGATTCCCCAAATTTCAATCCAAAACATGCATTTAATGTTATTTCTGTTACACTTTTTTTTAAAAAAAATATATATAAGTGAGTTTTTAAAGAACTCCTTTCATAATGTTAGGTTGTGTACAAATAAAATCAGAGTCAGGGCTAGAGAGATGCCTTACAAGTTAAAGCACTTACCTGCAAAGCTTAAGGACCCATGCTAAACTCTCTAAGTCCCACATAATCCAGACACACAAAAGTGAGGCAAGGATGCAAGGCCGCATATGTGCCCAAGGTGCACACAAGTTTGGAGTCAGATTTCAGTGGCTGGAGGCCATGGCTCACCAATTCTCTCTCTCTCTCTCTCTCTCTCTCTCTCAATCTTTCTCATTCTTTGTATCATTAAAAAAATAAAACATACAAATCAAAAGAATCAGAATCAGAGAAAGGCTGACTACTGGAAGACTTCCATTTTTTTTAAATTTCTAGTAGAATTCCTATTTTTTTGTGGGACTTCTTTTTGTATTCCTAGTATCTTAGATGTAATTATAGTATATTAATAGTATGTGATGCCTGTTGGCTAATAGAATATGACATAAATCATAAAAAAATATTTTGTATATTCTTCTAGGAAGAATTTAATTTTAAATGTTTAAAAATATTTTATTTAGGTATTTATTTATTTACAAGCAGAGAGAGAATAAGAAACAGAGAGGGATAAAGACAGAGAAAGAGGGAGGCAGAAGACATGGCTTAGTGGGTAAGGCAATTGCCTGCAAAGCCTAAGGACCCAGGTTCAACTCCCCAGTATCCACATAGTCCAGTGTGGTTGCAGTGGCTAGAGGCTCTGGTGCAATCATTCTCTCTCTATATATATTTTTCCTCTCTCTTTAAAAATAAATGAATAAATAAACAAAATATTTTTTGTTAAAAACTCTAAGCCTAAAATGTTTACAAAAAAATAAAAAGGCAAAGAGAATGAGACTATGGGTACATCATGCCCTTTTATCACCGCAAACAAGAACACACACCCCTAAGTTGCCCAAACCAGCAACTTCCATTTCCATTTCATAATATCAAGCTTAAATTTGAGGTGTGTGATGTAGTATTCTATATGTTCTGGCTTTGAGAAAAACAGATTCCAAGGTTGCATCATTTACTTTTCTTAGAGGGATTTCAGGCAGTATAATGTATGAACAAGGTTGAGAATAGCCGTAAGTTGCCTATTTCACAGCTTGCCTCAAGCTCTGAAAGTCTGCAGTTTAAAACCTGCCATCCATGGAAGTGCTGGGCAGCCTTTATTGCCTACTCCACACCATCTCTACTGTATTCTGACTCCTGTACTGTGGCCAGCTTCCTACATATCTCCTTAATGGTGTCACAATATGTTAATCTTTAATTCTTGGATACCCTGACATTAAGGATATTCCCAAATCTGGAGGTCCAAAGGAGTTAATGCTACATGGGCCAAGTATGAATTGATGGACATTTCTTTCATATCCTTAGCCAAAATTTCTGTTCATTTTATACATCCCAGAGGTTTCTGGTGGGCTGCAATCAGTTTCCTACAGTAGGAAACCACTTAAAGTCATATACTTGTACTTTTGGCCCTTGGTGTCCATGGAAAAGGAACATTTGCTACTGACCAATGGTGGGCAGATATATTTGTCTGAAGGGGAATGATGCGCCAATTGGACTTGTGCAAACTTTTAAATTATCACTATTCCCCAAAGTGCATAGTATGTAAGCTATTTACATACCTTTTGCATAGGAATATAGGCATGATTAATGAATATGACAAGGATGTGTATGGTCTGCAAAAATGCACCTTATAAGTATGAATGAATTGAGCATATATGGATTTTGACAAAATCGTGAATGCTGTGTGGATACTGATGGACAATTCCACTGACTTTATTACTTTCTGATTTATTCTCTTCTAAGATCCCTATGCCCTTTTTGTGAGATTGTTTCTCAACATAAATTAATCTATATGGAAGCCTTTATCTGAATTACCACCTGGAGGAGCCTATAAGATTTTATAAAATGTGTTTAACCAATTTGAGAAACTAAACAATCCAGCATATTTAGTATTATTATTTATTTTGTTTGTTGTTTTTTTTGAGGTAGGGTCTCATTCTAGCCCAGGTTGACCTGGAATTCACTACGTAGTCACAGGATGGCCTCGAACTCATGGTGATCCTCCTACCTCTGCCTCCCAAGTGCTGGGATTAAAGGCGTGCACCACCATGCCTGGCTTGTTTTTGTATCTTAATATTATTTCAACCCTTATGATCCAATCATTGAACTGTTAATAGTTTCATGTCATCAAAATCTTGTGGTTTAAATGATTAATTCCCCTCACCATATTCCACAGAATGCCTATCTTACTTGACAAGAAAAACTGTAGAAGTTGATAACATAATGCCAAGAGCTCTTTCCTGCTGTGAGATGGTAGCATGATTTTCTCAGCATGACTAAACAGAAGGATGGCTTGGCTTCCTTTGAACTCACTATGAAGCATCCCATCCAAGGTCACAACAACAAACTCACTTAGCTACATTTAACTAAATGAAAACAAGGGGGAGGATCCTGAGCACAGAAGCTGACTCATTTGGGTACCAATGAAATTATGTTAAACAGAATTCTAGAATAGTCTAAGCTTCGTGTATTAAAAGGCAAAAACTTGTGAGAAAAATCCTGCAGATCACCCATGGGCAAGCAGGAGCAACTTTCTTTTTGAAGGTGACAACCCAAAGTCACCAAGATGAAGTATCACCATATCAAAAATCTATTAGAAAATATGTCCAAAAGCTAACAGAAAATAAAAGACTGCTATAAAGGATTTCTTAAAATAAAAAAATTCAAAAAACACATACTCAAACTAGAAAAAAAATGAGCAAAGAACAATTCCATAGAAGTAGGTATAGAATGTCAAAGTAATGAAGCAAAACATTGTGTCTCACATCAAACAAAAGTAAATAAATAACAAATATGAGGGATAAAAGTCATATTTATGTAGTTATTGTAGTATTGTTTATAAAATAGCTTATGGGATGAAATGTAATTCTATTCAGAAACAAAGGAAATAATTAGGCATAAATCCATTAGAAAGTATAAAGCTAAAACAGAGAAACAATTAGAAGATGATTTTAAAAGTTTCTAACATGTATATGTTTTTACATTTGATTATATTTCCTTATGAAATGCACAAAATGAGTAAGTTCGTATTAGTCCATAACATGTGATACCTGGGGTCGTTTGTAGATAGCTCAATGAAAAGAAAAGACATGTATAAGATAGAATCTATACAATAAACATGAAATGAAAAAAGGAAAGATTAAGTACAATAAAAACTTGCATCACAAGTTCACACTTTTAGTGTTTCATAAAATTACAATTTCTAGAAAATACTTGGTAGAGCTAGTCAGTAGGAAACTATTTTCTCCTCTAATATTTCCTTTGTGGCATTAAAATTTTTAAGTTGCCTAAAAGTGCTTAATAATTGCAAATACTGGCTTTTCAATCTTGTCTTATTATACCTTAATCAAAATTTTCCAAGTCTACTGAAAGACTTTCATGCTTCCCTGAGCCACAGTATGTGTCCCTATTTTCTGTAACCATCCTATCCTCTGAGAATGTTAAGTTGCTTGCTTACTTTGGTTTGCTTTACTTACCTTATTCATGTTTCTTTGACCCTTTTATGAATAAAGTTCATTAATGTTATGAGACATCGTTCTTTTCAGAGAATGTGGCTCTCTGCAAATAATAAGCATGCAACAAATGATCTCTCTGGGATTAACCAACTCAATCAGTATTTACCCTAAGTTGTTTTTTTTTTCCAAAATTATAGCTAAGCAAAGTAGGTATAATACAAATGAAAGATTTTTTAAGATTTAAAACATTCATGATAATTAACAAACATACTGCTTTAATTTTTAATTGTTTATTTTTTATGAGAGGAGAGAGAAGCCGGGATAAAATAGAAGGATTATGGGCACACTGGAGGTTCCTGCCACTGCAAATGAACTTTAGATATATGAACCATTTTGTGCATTTGGCTTTATGTGAGTACTGGGAACTGAACCCAGCCTGTTAGGTTTTAGAGGCAAGCGATTTTGACCACTGAGTCATCTCTTCAATCCATCCTTTAATTTTTAGCACTATTAACTCAAAGTTATATGGTAAACATGTATGTATGCATAGATTTGTTTTTATAAGAACATGTAACAATCTTTACAATATCCAAATCAGTATAAATATGTATGTTAAAATTAATGAGATTTGTATGTAAGGTATTTGACTCTCTCTGGAAAAAATCAACAAGACTTTTTATAAAACCTCATTAAAGGCAAAATGTAAGGCACCAAAAAGATCCTTAAAGCCAATTTCTTTTTCCTTTTTTTATTACTTTTTCTAAGTAGGTCTCGCTCTAGCCTAGGCTGTTCTGGAATTCACTATGTAGTCTCAGCGTTGTCTCGAACTTCAATCTTCCTACCTCTGCCTCCCAAGTGCTGAGATTAAAGGTGTATGCCACCATGCCCAGCTTTTTAAGCTTGTATATCTTAATATTTTATTTAATCACATTAGAAATTTTACTTGGATAGGGAATATCAGTTATTTTGAACGAGAAAATACCCTAAACCACGAGATTGGTTTAATGAAGTGTGAGCTTGTGAAGAATTGCTGCAAGTTTATAAACTGTAGAGGATTACCATTAGGTAATATTCAGTGAAATCTCTAATTTAGTGAAGGAAGAGAAAAAAAAAAATCCCTATTATTTCATAAATAACTATCCAATTGAGACTATATCCAAGAAGTTTACCACAAACTTCAATAAATTCCAACTGACCATGGAGAAGAAAGTGAGCTGAAAATAGAGATGACCCTTAATTTGGAAAAATAACTTCACAAAGGCATTCTACAACCTTCCCCAGTATGAATTGCACCTAATTTAAAATACAATCTCATAAGCAAAATTAAACAGCATGTAAGCAATATTTCCCTCAGTTGTTCTTGGCTCAAAAAATATAAATGAGTTACTCTCCCATTTTATTAAACTCATGAGAAATTGTTTCAGCTATGTTCTCTGAAGAACTAGACATGCATGCCTGTGATCTTGCCCACTTAGAGCGACTATTCACTGATTTTAATGTAAAAGCCTCCTACAGAAGCCCGTGTCTCTGATTAGTTAGTAAAGATAACCCGAGATAAGTTAAGGAGGTCTACTGCTTAGGTCTAACCAACTGCTCACATGAGAGAATAAATGTACTGAGGTTTTAAAGTCATTTAAGGAGCCAGGCGATCATATGAATATTCTCACAGAGCTGAATGAACCACAGAGACACCAAACATGACACTGTGGCTAGACTGGTCCAAAGATGGCCAGGGAGGACACTGGCTAATGGTCTTTGCATGCTGCAGACTTCTGCTTTGCTGTAATAGAGTCATCTTACCTTTCTCTGCATCATTTTGATGATCAATTAATATCCCAAGAGAATTTAAAGCAGTTTCTTAAAAATGTGTTATCATTAACTAAAGGACTCTGGAACAAGATCTGCTTTATACATAAACATACAGAAATCAGAATCAGGATAGTGCCAAGGGTTTTTAACAGTGTTTGTGAATAATTTATTTTATACAAGTACCATGAGGTATGTACAACTGACTTAATTCTATACAGTCACCATGAAGTATATACTATTGATTTAACTTGTACATTAAGAAACTGAGAAAGACTGATGCATAGTATGCTACTAAAACTGGAAGAATTTTTAAGGGGTAGAGTCATAAGAAGGGCCACAGGGCTAATTACAGAGCCAGCACTCTCAATAGCTACATATGAGGGCAAGGACTAGAAATAATAATGAGAGAGTCACTAATATTTATAGCGTTCTTCCTAGAAGTCACCCCTTGTTGTCATTAAAGCTCCAATAAGTTATTGTTATTTTGCTCTGGTCATCTCTCTCCAAGTCAGTACATGACTGTCCTATAAGAAGGAGAGAAAATCTGTTATAAACAAGCACATGTTACATACTAGACATCTGGTTGGGTGAATTAATCTACATCCCCAATTCTAAATACATACAAAGCCACACTTCATGGCAACAACAGTAAATTACATATGTATGTATACAGATTTCAGAGTGAGAATGTACAGAACTTGAATCCTACCACTAGTGTTTATTACCTGGCTGGCTGAATACATTTTACTTGAACAAGTTGACAAGGAATTCTGTATCACACAATGGATTGATCAGATCTACTTCCAATATGTAGAGCATTACATGAAATGACAAATGTGACTCAATTTACAGGAAACAGATGTTATAAATTGTCATTGATACTAGAGTGTAAGGAAAGTACAGGTACAAGGTATGTTATTTGTTCTTGTCTCTTCCTGCTGCTATGTGAATTTATTTGTAAACACAAAGGCATCATGTATTATATGAATGTGGAGCACATTCTGACTGATGTGGCATAACAAGGGTCTTTGGAGTTAATATGATGACTAGCCCTGTGGGAAAGGATAAATTCCACTGGAAGATATGGGAATCTTCCATGGCATACAGAATTCACACTTTTGAAAATATTCTAAAATGCTCTGTTTGTCCTTCAAGTCACCTTAGTGAATTTGGAGATAAGAAGTAACTTATTTGCCAGTATCAATAAGACAGAATTCAATTTAAAATATGCTGAAATGAACATTTTCAGGATGCTATTCAACAATGAGAAAAGCTTGGATTCTTATCCAAGTCTGCTAGAGATACTATGTCTTAATTGATTTGGCTAACTGATCCACTCAGTGGTACCAGACCCTTAGCTGGAGCTGGGAAACAAGTCAGAACCATACCCAAACACAAGTCCACTCTACAATATCAAGCTACCATCAATCATGGGGTATAAGAGGGCCTACACCTATCAAACTGTCTATCAAAAAAGTAAGTGTTATCTCAATTTTCTGGGTGCTAACTTACTCTCCGTTGGAGAATCTGCTTCTCTTTTCCAGATAGATGCAGATCCTAAGAAGAAAGCTGCCCCAACATACCTCAGAAGGGGCCCAACTGAAACTAAGGACAACTGGCGAAATAAGCAAGGGTGATGTTTTCCTGTGAACTGGATACCAGCACAAAGGGGAAGGAGATCAATGCAGAGAAAAATCAACTCCTACCAAATCAGAGAGCCAGAGCCTCAGAGGCCCCCAACACCTCAGCACTGAAGCAGACCAAAAATGAACCCAACATGGCTCAGGGAAATCTTGCGGAAGAGGGGGCGGAAAGAATGTCAGAGTTACATGTTGGGTCATGATTTTCAGAGACATTTATCATACTAATAACTGGGGGCTAACTCCACAATGCACGACCCATTTTCAATAACAAGGAGGGTCTAATGGGAGGGGGTAGATCACAGATGAGCCTAAATAATGGTACCAAACTGCCTGTATTTACTGAAAAGAAAACTAATAAATTAAATTAAAAAAAATAAAAAATAAAAAAAAATAATTTTCTTATATTTTGTTAAATATTTTCTGTTACCTATATTTTGGAACAGAAACTATTATTCTTATTTAATATGTTTATTTATTTGCAAGAAGAGGGAGATAGAAAGGAGGAGATAGAAAGGAGACAGGGAGATAGAGAGAATGGGTATGTTGGGGCCACCAGAAGCTGCAAAAGAAATCTACTTGCATGTGCCACTGTGCATCTGGCTTTATACAGTTACTGAGGAATTAAACTTGGGTCATTTGGCTTTGCCTGCAAATTCCTTAGCCACTAAGCCATCTCTCCAGCCCCAAGGAACTATTATTAATAAAGGTAAGGCATTAATATAACTCTGATAAACATTAAGATACTAAGTGATTACTCCTCAGTTTCTTTAGTAATAGAAGTTACATGGTTTCAATAAATATTATTACTATTATTATAGTGTTGCTCTTATTATTTAGAGAATACTGTGAGGGGAAATACAATACTTTGATATATTTTATTTTATGTTTATTAAACAACTTACAAAACTATGTGTTTGAGTATGATTAAATAATGGATATACTACTTTATACTGGATAAGTGTTCTTAAAAGGCCCATGTGCTGGTCACCAGTATGATGGTATTGGGAACTTGTAGATCCTTTATACAGTTACAGGGTATACTCTAATGAAAGAAAGGTTATTGGGCACATGCCCTTGGAGGTGGTACTGGAAGTCCTAATCCTTCTCCTCCTCTTGCCATGAAGTAAACATTTTCCTTTGCCAATTTTTCCTATTTATGCAAATTCATACATCACCTTACTATTAGCCTAAAAATATTTGCTAATGGAAAACAGACTAAATCCTCTCCTTTGAAGCAGTGAACCAAAAAATCCTTACACTTTATTAATTATATTATTTATTTCATTAGAGTACAGAAAGGTAAAACAGACATACAATATATAGCTTTGTAATGATTATTTAAAATTTGATTATTTGCACAGGAGAAAATGATAAAATGGTTGATAAATATGTTGAAAATATATTGATGTTGAATTTTTTATGCTTTGATTTAAAAACATGTTTATTTTTTTCTGCAAACTTATAACACACTTTTAAAGAATTGACATCTTTCTGGGTATGGTGGTATATGTCAGTAATCATGGTACTCAGGAGACACAGGAGGATCACTAAAAGTTTAACAAACCGGGTCTACATAGTCAGTTCCATGCTAGACAAGACTGAAAAACAAACAAACAAAAAAAAAAACCCTGGTAAATTAACCTTTCAATTATTTTGTTATTTTTCTTAATTTCACTAGAATAGGATATTTTAAAATAATTTATGGCTATTTATTTGGCAGCTATTCCAGGTGAATATTGTCTACATGAATATGTTAATTTATTTTCATTTACAAGCTGGTAAGAGCCTTATTTTTTAGAAAGGCAATAAGAAATATGAGAAAAGAGTAACCATTTCTTCTCAAAATAATATAAGGTTGATGTCAATAGATTTGAAAACAAAGATGTCTCCACATAACACTGAAGCAAACTTCACTCTAAAATGCTCAACAAAATATTAGTAAATAGAATACAAGAATATATCAGAAAGATCATTCACCCGGACCAAGTAGGCTTTATACCAGAGATGCAGGGATGGTTCAATATGCACAAATCAATAAATGTAATACATTATATAAATGGACTGAAGGACAAAAGTCATATGATCATCTGATCAGACACAGAAAAAACATTTGAAAAAGTCCAACATCCCTTCATCATAAAAGTCTAACAGAGACTATGAATAGAAGGATCATATATCAATATAATAAAGGCTATTTATGACAAGCCTACAGCCAACATATTACTAAATGGGGAAAATCTGAAAGCTTTACCATTAAATCAGGAACAAGACAAGGGTGTCCCCTGTCCCCACTTTTATTTAATATAGTACTGGAATTCTTTGCCATAGCAATAAGGCAAGAGACACACATAAAAGGGATACAAATCAGAAAGGGAAAGATCAAGTTATCATTATTTGCAGATGACATGATTCTATATATAAAGGACCCTAAAGACTCTACCAGCAAACTGTGAGAGCTGAAAACACCTACAGCCCCATAGCAGGATACAAAATACATACACAGAAATACACATTCCTATATGCTAACAACACACACCCAGAGAATGAAATCAAAGAATCACTCCCATTCATGATTACATCAAAGAAAATATAGTACCATGGAATAAACCTAACCAAGGATGTAAAGGATCTCTACAATGAAAACTATAAAACACTCAAGCGAGAAATTGCAGAAGACACTAGGAAATGGAAAATCATCCCTTGTTCCTGGATTCGAAGAATCAATATTGTGAAAATGGCAATCTTACCAAAAGCAATCTACACATTTAATGTAATCCCCATCAAAATTCCAATGGCATTCTTCATGAAAATAGAAAAAAAATCCAAAAATTCATTTGTAATCAATAAAAACCTCAAATATCTAAAATAATACTGAGCAACAAAATGAGGTTGGTGTTATCACTATACCTGATTTTAACCTATACTACAGAGCCATAGTAACAAAAACAGCATGGTACTAGCACAAAAGCAGACATGTAGATCAATGGAACAAGAAACAATTGAAGCAGACTGCTCTGTCATTGACAGCTACCGAGCTACATCGTGTAGTAACTTGTTATACAGACAGTAGACAGCTGAAACAATTCAATTCTAGTGACAACCCTAAAAATCACAGTGTTTGCATCCATATTTCCTGGTCACCTGGTTGATTCCTTGGGTAGAAAATCCTTTTTTTCCACCTGACTTTTGGAAATCAAGTTCCTTAAATCTTGCCAAGATCTTTTTTTTTTTTTTAACTCTGGTATTAGGTGACCCTTTTTGCCTACATAGTCTCAATTGCATTTAGGAGCTTATGAACTTCCACAGAGCTTCTTGAATAATTCTTTGATGTGAGGAGCTATGAGATATATGACAAGAGTCTTAGTAGCATCCTTGGTCTGTATTTTCCAGATGCTGGATATACTCAAACATTTCCAGGTACCCTTAATGGAGGGGAACATGTACCTGGTTGAAAATAGAAGTTTTGTCCTATATTACAGAGCCATAGTAACAAAAACAGCGTGGTCCTGGTACAAAAACAGACATGTAGATCAGTGGAACAGAATAGAGGACCCAGATGTAAGCCCAAGTAGCTTTAGCCACCTGATATTCAATAAAAATTCCACAAATACTCATTGGAGAAAGGACAGCCTCTTCAGCAAATGGTGCTGGGAAACTGAATATGTATCTGTAGAAAGATAAAAATAGATTCTTCTCTCTATCCATGCACAAGAATTAAGTCCAAATGGACAAAAGACCTTAACTTCAGACATGAAACTCTGACACTGCTAGAGGAAAAAGTAGGGGAAACACATTAACATATTAGTCTTGACAAAGACTTTCTGTATATAATCCCAAATGCTTAGGCAATAAAACCACAGATTAACCACTGGGACTTCATGAAATTACAAAGATTTTGTACTGCAAAGGACACTGTGAATAAAGCAAAGAGGCAACCTACAGAATGGGAAAAAATCTTTGCCAGCTATAAATCTGATAGAGCAAGCTAGAAAGGAGATAGAAAAGGAAGAGAAAGGAAGGGAGGGGAGTACTGACTAGGATGATATTGTATATATGTAAGTAGAAGAATATATTAATGGGACTGAAAAGGCCCAAAATGAGGTCAGGGGAAGAGATTGAGTAAAGGAAACCTGGAGGGACAGCTAATCAAAATCTAAGAGGATATAAATAAAACAAATGTAATCCTACTTTTTTGGACAATGGAACACTCAGAAGTCGAAGGTTGTTGCTAGAAAATTTTCAGTGCTACAGACGGAATACCTTCCAGTGAGGTGTTGGCCAGGGAGTTGCCTGATGCCCCCAAAACATTATAGGCCATTGCTGAGGCTCTTGGTTTCCCACCAGGAATAGATGGTAAGACCCTATTGCTGAAGACTCCACATAATTGGGCTGCAAGCCCACTGAGAAATCCTGCTGGATCTGAGCTGATAACTTCCTTCATGTAGACCAGCTGACAGAAAGCTGGAAGAAGCCATTCCGCATGCAGTTCAATGGGAGAAAGAGAAATCACCAGTGAAGATACTCCTCAGTGGACACTGCAAGCCCTGTAATTGTCCAGCCAGGCCAAATGAGCCAATGGGTGCAATAGTGGCACGTGTGTTATGGGGGAAACCAACTGCCCTCTAATTGGACTGGAGGCCAGCCCCATGGGCAGGGAATACATCCCTGATACTGAAAACTTAAAACAGAGGCAGTCATGAGCCCTAGGGGTGTAACATCTGCTGTTGTCTGGCCAAATGTACATACTATCCTTATCAAACTGCCCAGTAAGCACTTCTGTTAATGTTCGCATCCTGATATTAATGCTACTCTCAGTTTTGGTAGAGAATCTTCTCTTTTCAGATGGCAGTGACCTTGGGACAACTCAGAAGGTATCATGGTGATAAAAAGAAGTGACCGCATTGCTCAGTACTGCAATATCTGTACCACACCTTTCAAGGTTCAGAGTCTAATGAGGAAGAGGTGGCAGAAAGAATGTAAGAGCCAAAGGAATGGCAGAACTCCATACAACATGCTCCCTCCAGATACAAAATTCCTTGGCCTCACAGTGCCTGACACTACCGACATAAGACCATCATAAGAGGATAAAAAGATCAAGACATCAAAATAAAAGAGAAACTGATTGAGATAGGGAGGGGCTATGATGGAGAGTGGAGTTTCAAACAGGTAAGTGGGGGAGGGATGGTATTACCATAGGGTAATTTTTATAATCATAGAAGATAATAATAAAAATAAATCATAAAAATTAAACAAAAAAAAAGGATTTGTAACCTGTGGGGAAACTCAAGAGGGTGCAGAAATACTTCCCACATCATAGAGAAGAAAATAAGCATGCAGTGAATCCTTTCTCCTGGATATTCTGTCATGGAGTGTCTTCACCAAGAATAATCATCCCAGGAAAGACCTCACTTACAACAACCTCTCCAGATTTTCTG
This sequence comes from Jaculus jaculus, assembly GCF_020740685.1. NCBI lineage: Eukaryota > Metazoa > Chordata > Mammalia > Rodentia > Dipodidae > Jaculus > Jaculus jaculus. Next base: position 110,752,766 of record NC_059105.1, read on the forward strand.
AGTAGGAAGTTAGGTGTCTCTCTTATATTTCCTCTCCCCACACTCCCACTAAATTGACTTCTTCAGTGCTCTAGAATTTATTTGTACACCATTCCTTCCGATCTAAGAACCTAGCATATCATGATAATTTTAGTAATTTCTTTTTATATTTTAGGGAATGATTATGAAAGTACCACAATTGCTGATGGCTATGATATGTACATTTCCTAAACATACTGAAATAGAGTAATTTTTACCTAATTTGAAGAATAAAAATCATGCATCTTATAAAAGAAAGTAGTTTTATTTGTAACCTAAAATCTAAGTATACACAAACATTTTAAAAGGTTCAAGGATAAGAGAAGCCCATTATCGATGTTAGAACAAAGCAGCTCTCCATGACACCTCCCATGAGATTACTAGATCTTTGCGTCAGGCTCATATCTTGAATCCCATTGTTAACATAGGTAATGCACAAGGTGTTTTTATTTTTTTTAACTTTTACATATAGCTACTCTGCAACTTGTATAGAAACTGATTTAAAATATAGATTGAAATGAAGGAAAGGTTTTAGACTCCCCAGATCCTACAACTAAGAATTTTAAAAAATTACTCAAGTAAAAGCATGTTATCCTACAAAAGTATCAGATTAATTATAGGACAGTTCCTTGATCCCAAAGGCCAGATTTGTGCATCAAGAGCAAGGCCATGCATTCAGGGGATAGACACATGGAACCAGATAATGGGTTGGTCTTTAAGCCAGAAGATTATACTTATACATATTGAAATGTATTTGACTTCATCATGTGGGTTTGGAATATGAAGTGGTTGTGAGTGGTGACTCATTTCTATTATTTCTCCCTTTTTAGAATAAAATGCCTATTTTTTTGTTTTCTTTCTTTTTTACACTTTTTTTTAATTAGTTTTCTATTCAGCAAATAAAGGCAGTTTTGTACCATTATTAGGCTCATCCATGACCTACCCCAGGCCTGTTGGCCCTACCTTGTTGAGGTATATGGGTCATGCATTGTGGAGTTATCCCACAGTTATGGGTAGGATAAATGTCTCTGCATATCATGACCCAACATGTGGCTCTGAAATTCTTTCCGACCCCTCTTCTTCAAAATTTCCCTGAGCCATGTTGGTTCATTTTTGGTCTGCTTCACTGATGAGGTGTTGGGGGCCTCTGAGGCTCTGGCTCTCTGATTTGGTAGGAGTTGATTTTTCTCCATGTTGGTCTCCTTCCTCCTTGTGCTGGTATCCAGTTAATCAGGAAAACAGCACCCTTGTTTGTTTTGACAATTTTCCTTAGTTTCAGCAGGGGGGCCTTTTGAGGTATGATGGAGTGGCTCTCTCCTTAGGATATGCATCTATCTGAAAAAGAGAAGCAGATTCTCCAAAGGAGAATAAGTTAGCTCCAGGACAAATGAAATAACCCTTACTATTTTTTTTTATAGAAGGTTTAATAGCTGTAGGCCCTCTTGTAGCCCATGATTGATGGTAGCTTGATAATGGAGAAAGGGATTATGTTTGGTTATGATTCTGACTTCTTTCCCAGATCCAGCTATGGGTCCCGTACCACTGAGGGGATCAGTGAGCCAAATCAAGAGCAGTTGGATTCCCACCATGGCTGTGTGCCACTATTGCACATGTGTGGGCATCACAACAGGTTATTTGTTGATAAGTAGGTTAGACCATGCGTTGCTTGGACAGATATTGGTCATTTCTCCCAGTCACCCATGTAGCAACTTCTGGCACTAGACACACTGACAGTCTGGAGACTGACTCTCTCCTGGCTTCAAGCCATGCTGTTCCATTTTATGTGACAGCTGCATATGTTGTCTTCAGCAATAGGGTCTTACCACTAACCTTTGGTGGGTCATCAAGTACTCTGACAGAAATCTGTCATTCTTTTAGGAAACCTTGTAGGTTTCTCTGATCAAAAGCTCATTGTGGATGATAGCCCCATGCTGGTACTGGGAGTAACAGGTCAGTGCCCACTAAGAAAATGTGGAAAAATAACACTAATATACACGAGTTAGAGAGGAAAGGGGGGGTAGAGAGAGAGGGAGGGAGGGAAGAAGTAGAAGATTTAGGTTAGACTTGATCCTACCCTCTCCAGTGTTTTGTGATTTGGGTGTTTCCTTAAGGGCCTGGTGAAGGTTCAACAATTTGGTCTGCCTTTTAGGAAGTAGAATTTTATGGTACCATTGCCATTAGGGTCTAGATTAGGGTTTCCCACCACTTCAATGCACTTATCTCCCTCCCCGTCCATCCTAGTGTCTAGTCCATGAGGTGATTGCTGGGTATGTAAGGTATCTCGGGTAGATTAAGGTTAGGTGCTGTAGATGAGTGAGACTATGTGGCGATTTTTTTTTTTTTTTCTTCTGTGAATAGGTAAGTTCACTGAGAATGATCTGCTCCAGGTTCACCCATATTTCCTCAAAATTCTTTGTGTTATTTTTTCTTACTGGTGTGTAGAATTCAATTGTGTAGATATGCTGCATCTTAGTTATCCATTCTTCTAGTGATGAACATCTGGATTGATTCCAGCTCTTAGCTATTATGAATTGAGCCACTACAAACATGGTTGAGCAAATCTATCTGGCCTGTGGTTTGAAGGTTTTAGAGTAGATACCCAGTATGGGAATAACTGGGTCTTTTGGTATCTCTATAGTCAGCCTTTTCAGGAGTCTCCATATTGCTTTCCAAAGTGGTTTTACCATCTTATATTCCCACCAACAGTGGATGAGTGTTCCTACTTCTCCACATCCTCACCGGCATTTATTTTCATTTGATTTTTTGATATTTACTACCCTTATTAGGGTAAGGTGGAATCTCATAGTTGTTTTAATTTGCATTTCTCTGATGATTAGGGATGATGAACATTTTCTTAAGTGAGTGTTTGCCATTTGTGTTTCTTCCTCTTTGAACTGGCTGTTCAGTTCTTTGCCCCATTTTGTGAATGGGGTGCTTGACTTCTTACTGGTTAGATTTTTGAGTTCTTTGTAGATTCTAGAGATTAGGCCTCTATCAGTTGAATAACTCGCAAATATTTTCTCCCATTCTGTGGGCAATTTATTGGCTTTGCTTATTGTATATTTGTCTGTAAAGAAACTCTTCAGTTTCCTGTGATCCCATTGGCTGAGTGACTGTTTAAGATTGTGAGCTACCGGGGTTTTGTTCAGGAAGTCTTTTGCCATTCCTATATCATGGAAAGTACTTCCTAAATTTTCTTCCAGTAGTACTCAAGTTTCTGGTCTTAATTGAAGTCTTTGATCCATTTGGATTTGAGTGTAGTGCATGGTGAAATGTGTGGATCAAGATTCAGTTTCCTGCATGAGGTTATCCAGTTTCTCCAACACCATTTGTTAAATATGCTGTCTTTTTTCCAGCCTATATTGTTTGGGCCTTTGCCAAATTTCAAGTACCTATAGTTGCTTGACCCAAAGCCCATGTCCTCAAGTCTATCCCATTGGTCTATATTCCTATTTTTATGCCAGTACCATGCTGTTTTTATTACTATGGCTTTGTAATATAGCTTTAGATTAGGTATGGTGATGCCACCAGATGCATTTCTTTTCTAAGGATTTGTTTGGACATGCGAGGCCTTCTGCCTTTCAATATGAAATTTGAGATCATTTTTTCTATCTCTGTGAAGAACACTGTAGGGATTTTAATTGGAATTGCATTAAATCTATATATTGCCTTTGGTAGGACTGTCATCATCACAATGTTAATTCTGCCTATCCAGGAGCATGGGAGGTCTTTCCATTTTCTCACATCCTCCTCAATTTCCTTTTTGAGTGTTTTTATGTTTTCATTGTATAGATCTTTCACTTCCTTGGTTTACATTATTACAAGGTATTTTATTTTATTTTTTTTTGTTGTTGTTGTTGCTATTGAAAATGGCACTATGTCCCTCATTTCTTTCTCTGTATCTTTGTCATTTGCATATAGAAATGCTACTTGTTTTTGTGCATTGATTTTGTATCCTCCTATTTTGCTATAGAAGTTAATCACCTTCAGGAGTTTTGGGATGGAGTCTCTTGGGTCTCTTACATATACAATCATGTCATCAGCGAATAGAGCTAACTTAACTTCTTCCTTTCCAAGTTGTATCCCTTTTATTTCCTTCTCCTGTCTTATTGCTTGAGCTAGGACTTCCAGTACTATATTGAAAAGCAGAGGTGAGAGAAGACAACCCTGTCTTGTTCCTGATATTAATGGGAATTCCTCCAGTCTCTTTCCATTAAGTATTATTTGGGCCTTTGGAGCTTTGTATATTGCCTTTATTATGTTAAGATATGAACCAACCATGTCAATCCTCTCCAATGTTTTGATCATGAAGTGATATTGAATCTTATCAAAGGCCTTTTATACATATATCGAAATGATCCTGTGGCTTATTATGTTTAATCTTGTTTATGTGGTGTATTACATTGATAGATTTCCGTATGTTGAATCATCTTTGTGTTCCTGGGATAAATCCCACTTGGTCAAGATGGATAATGGTTTTGATGTATTGTTGGATTCGGATTGTGAGGATTTTGTTCAGGATCTTTGCATCTAAGTTCATTAGGGAAATAGGCTGGTAGTTTTCTTTTCTTGTGGCATCTCTGCCTGGTTTTGGAATTAGGGTGATACTAGCTTCATAAAAGGAGTTGGGTAGCTTTCCCTGTTCTTCAATTGTGTGGCACAGTTTGAGGAAGATTGGTTTGAGTTCTTCCATGAAGGTTTGATAAATTTAACTGAGAAGCCATCTGGTCCTGAACTCTTTTTTTGGGGAGTTTTTTTTTTTTTATAACTTTTTCAATCTCCATGAGTTTAATGGTTTCATTGAAGTGATTAATCTGCTCTGAATTTAGCTTTGATAGATGGTATGTGTCCAGGAATTTATCCATCTCCTCCACATTATCCAGTTTTGTGGAGTAGAGGTTTTTTGAAATAACTCCTGATGATTCCCCCAATTTCACGTATGTCTGTTGTGATTTCTCCTTTTTCATTTTGAATTTTGTTAATTTGAAGCTTCTCCTTTTTTTGCTTGATCAAATTGGCCAGGGGTTTGTCAATCTTGTTTATTTTTTCGAAGAACCAGCTCTTTGTTTTGTCAATTGTCTTAAATGTTTCCTTGGTTTCTAATTCATTAATTTCTGCTCTAATTTTGATTATTTCTTTCCTTCTGGAGCTCTTTGGGTTGGATACTTCTTGTTTTTTTCCAGTGCTTTTAGGTGGATGGTTAGGTTATTGATTTGGGAACTTTCTGTCTTTTTTATGAAGGCATTGAATGCTATGAATTTTCCCCTGAGAACCACCTTCATTGAATCCCATAAGTTTTGGTATGATGTGTTCTCATTCTCATTGAATTCCAGAGTTTTTGCAATTTCATTTTTTATTTCATCCACTATCCATTTGTTGTTTAAAAGTGTGCTGTTCATAGGCTGTAGAGATGGCTTAGCAGTTAAGTGCTTGCCTGTGAAGCCTAAGGACCCCAGTTTGAGGTTTGATTCCCCACGACCCATGTTAGCCTGATGCATAAGGGGGCGCATGTGTCTGGAGTTCATTTGCAGGGGCTGCAGGCCCTGGTGTGCCCATTGTCTCTCTCTCTCCCTCTCTCTCTCTCTCTCTGTCTCTCTGTCAGTCACAAATAAATAAATAAAAATAAAAATTAAAAAAAATGTGTGCTGTTCAGTTTCCAGTGTCTGTTGGCATTCTTTTTTTTTTTTTTTTTTTTTTGGTATTTTCTAGGTAGGGTCTCACTCTAGCCCAGGCTGACCTGGAATTCACTATGGAGTCTCAGGGTGGCCTCGAACTCATGGTGATCCTCCTACCTCTGCCTCCCAAGTGTTGGGATTAAAGGCGTGCGCCACCACTCCCGGCTTCCGTTGGCATTCTTGGTGGGTCTTTTGTTGTTGATTTCTAGCAATATAGCATTGTTATCTGATATCATGCAAGGAATTATGTCAATTTTCCTAAATATGCGGAAGAAGTTTTTGTGACCCAGTATATGGTCTATTTTAGAGAATGTACCATGGGCTGCTCAAAGAATGTGTAGTCTGTGGACTTGGGATGGAAAGTTCTGTAGATGTCTATTAGGTCTAAATGATCTATGTTTTTTTTTTTTTTTTTTTTTTTTGAGCTCCTTTACTTCCCTGTTGAGTTTCTGTTTGGATGATATGTCTATTCCTGAAAATGGTGTATTGAAGTCCCCAGCTATGATGGTGTTGGTGGTTATTTTTGTCTTATTGTCAAGTAGGTTTTGTTTTATGAACTGTGGTGCCCCTGTGTTTGGTGCATACAAATTTATGGTTGTAATATCCTCTTGATGGATTGTTCTCTTGATGAATAGGAAGTAGCCTTCTTTGTCTTTTTTTGATTATTTATGGTTTGAACTCTATTTTATCCAATATTAATATAGCTACACCTGATTGTTTCTTATTCCAATTTGCTTGGAATATTTTCTTCCAACCCTTTACCCTGTGAACATGTCTGACATTAGTGGTGAGGTGGGTTTCTTGAAGGCAACAGATTGACAGGTCTAATTTTTTGATCCATCCTGTTAGCTTGTGTCTCTTGATGGGTGAATTAAGGCCATTAATATTTAGGGTAATGACTGTGAGATTTGATTTGATCCCTGCCATATTGTGGTGGTAGATGTGTGTTGGTGTTTTCATGGACTTTGTAGTTTTTGTGCCTACTCTGGGTTTGGTTATTGTGATCTGCTTCTTGTAGGCATTTGAGTTTGGTTATTTGTTTCTTCTTTGTGGAGAATTTCCTGAAATACTCTCTGTAGGTTTGGTTTTGTGTTCATATAATTGTAAAGCTGAGTTTTGTCATGGATAGTTTTTCTTTCACCATCTATTATGACAGATGCTTTGGCCGGTAGAGTAGTTTGGGTTGGAATCCATAGGTTCTTAGATTTTGGAGAGTTTCACTCCAAGCCCTTCTAGATTTCAGGGTTTCCATTGAGAAGTCTGATGTAATTCTGTTGGGTTTACCTTTGAAAGTGGTGCACTGTTTTTCCCTATCTGCTTTTAGGATTTTCTCTTTGGTGTCAATGTTTAGACTTATTAATAATATGTCTTGGAGAGTTTCTTCTTTGGTCCAGTCTGTTTGGAGTTCTATTGGCTTCTTGCATCTTGATGGGCCTTTCTTTTAAGAGACTGGGGATGTTTTCTTCAATTATTTTGTTAAATAAGTTCTCCATGCCTTTGGTCTGAAATTCTTCTCCTTCTGGTATTCCAATGATTCTGATTTTAGGATGTTTAATTGTATCCCATAATTCCCTCATGTTCTGTTCATAGGAACTTTTGAAGTTACTGAAGTTTTTGAACTCTCGAACTGTTTCTTCCATCTTTTCTTCCAGATCAGAGTTTCTATCCTCCACTTTGCTGATTCTATTCTTGAGAGCATCTAGAGAGTTTGGGACTTGTTTGATTAATTTTGAATTTTCTACTACTTTTCTATGTATAATTTCCATCCTTCTGTCAAGCACCCTTTTCACATCATTTTCTGATTTTCTTAATGATTCTTGGAATTCATCTTTGCATATCTTTATGTCTTCATTTAGTATGGCCACCTGATTTTTAAGGTTCTGTTTTTTTTTTTTTTTTTTCCACTCTCCCTCAACCTATTAACTCTCTTTAAATTCCTTCCAATCTCTAATCAAATTATTCTAGCTTGGTGATGGCAGCATCCACACGATTATCGTTCGTTTGTTGCTTTCCTGCAAGTTCTACCAGTAGGTTGGTCAGGATTGCATTGCTAATAGCTTCAATTTGATGTTCTGATCCTAATAACTCTTCTATGTTTTGGTTCAATGCATTCATTGTAGGACTGGGTGGTCTAACTGGGTTTTCTTGCATTTGATTTTTCATGTTATTTCTTTTGCACTGTGGTGTGCCCATGACAGTGTATGGGCAGGTAGGTGGGTGGATCAGCCTGGGCTCTAGTGGAATGGGAATCTGAGGCAGCCTGGGGCAGTTGCCAAGAAGCCTGGGCTTTGGCTCCTACTTGCGAAAGCCGCCTAGCTACTGCTTGCAGGGGCGCACAACTAGCCTGAATTCTCAAGCTGTAATGTGCCAACGCTTCCTGCATTGGGGCTTGGAGAGGGACTGAGGTACCAAGCCCTGAAGCAGCCAAAACTCTGCCTGAGAACACTGGGACCTGGAAGCAGTCTGCGCTCCTCCACCACAGGAGAATGTAGGATGGTAGGCGTGGCCAGATAGGTAAGGGATGGCACCTGAGCTGGTGCAAGCAAGAGACACAGTCTGGGCTGCTCTGTCAGTTTCTGTGGGGCTGCGTTTTCTGAGCAGTAATGTGAGCAAGTATGCTGAGCAGTTTAAGCTTCTGCAGGCAGGGATCGGTGTGCAATCAGAGCACAGAGGCAGGCGCTGTGGCGGCGGGGCACGGGGTGGCTATTTGGTGTTGGGGTGGGCTCCCTTCCCACGAGGGGATCCAAGATTCCATGTTTTCTCCCCCTCTGTGCATTCCCACTGATAAGAAGTCCCAGAAAACCCTTAATGTCTTGCCTTTCTTTCCTCAGGTGCAGCTAGGCTATCGCCATCATGGCTGGAAGTCTAAAATGCCTATTATTACTATACTGTGTTCATTGCAGGTTTATATATTTTTAAGAAATATTTTCTAGGTTCACCAATCTTCAGGTGGTAATGATCTTTTTTTAAAATTTTCTTTCTTAGGTTGTTATTTACTTTTAAGCTTCAGATAATGCTGAAATGGGGTGAGACTGGACTTTAGAAAAGGGGTGAATGGATCCTACATTTGAGATAAGTCCTTACAGACAACAGCAATGCTCTCTTAGGATTTCAACTAATAGCCCTACAAATTTCTCAGGTCCTTTCCCAGAACCTGTGACTATTATCTTGTAATTTCCTAAGTTATTAAGGTATTAATCTGAAATAGGCCATGCTAGGTTATCTGAATATAATTTAATTCCAAGTACTAGTGTAGTTATAAGGAGAATTAGAGGACAATTTGACTCTTGGAAACTGCAAGAAGTGATGCAGCCACAGATCCTAGCACTCCATCAGGCACCAGTGTCAAGAGGCAAAAAATTTCTTACCCAGTGTCACTAGAACACAACCCTGCTATCTCTTCCCCTGTGGTTCAGTGGAATGGAGTCCTGTCATCTGACCTCCAGAATGGAAGAAAATGCATTTTTATTTCTTAGCTATCTAGTTTGTGGCAATTTGCATAACTTCAGGAAAGAAAATACATAATTAACATAACATGGTCCTCCTTCTATCCTTAAACTTAATAGTATTTAATGCCAATAAAGAATATATAGCTTGGATTTTATTTCTACATACTGCTATCACAGGTTTTATTTTCTATATGAATTATATTTTTGCTGCATATAGTAGTGATTTGATTTAGATGTCCGCCATAAACTTATGTGTTCTGAATGCTAGGTCCCCAGATGATTATTTGGGAATTGGAACCTGTTGGAGGCAGTGTATTGTTGAGAGCAGATTTATGGGTAATATAGCCAGCTTCCCTTTGCCACTGTTTGGCACATTCTCCTGCTCCTGTTGTCTATATGATGTTGGCTTGGAAATGATGTCCACCCTGTGTTCATGTCATAGACTTCCCTGCCATCATGGGACTTCCCCTTAAGTTTGTAAACCAAAATAAACCCTTTCTTCCCTCAAGCTGCTCTTGATCGGGTGTATTTTTGCAGCAATGATGAACTAACTGCAACAGTAAATTGGTACTACAGGAGTGGCATCATAGCTGCTAGAAACCTGACTGTGTATTTATTCATTTGGAACTGATTTCAGGGAGGAATATAGAAGGATTTGAAACTTTGGTCTAAACAACAACCTGCAGTGCTGTAAATAAAGCTTGATTGGCCAGTCAGAGTTTAAAGATCTGAATACAGTAAGAAGTATGGACTGTGAGGTTTTGCTGATGAGGGTGATAAAACTTTGCCAGGACTGGGTTAGAAGCAGTTTGTGTGAGAGGATTGATGCATTCTGCCTGCCTATGTCCTGAGAATTTGTGCGCGGTTGCATTGTACAGAAAGAGATTGGTGTGAGCAGAAAGATATGGCACAAAAAAAGAAAGAAAAGAAAAAAATTAAATCTTTGGGCCTAAACTGCTGCCTATTTAACATCAATTGTGTACGAGATCACAATCATTGAGATTGGGACAGCTGATCTGAATTGGGACAGTGTAAAAATGTGTATGCTTTGGAAGTAAAGGGCCTCAATGCTGAAGGAGTCTGTGGTTCTTAAAAGTCTTCTTTATTCCCCTCTAGATTAACAAACCAGTAGCCCACCTGGTATTGTGGAGTACAATAAGTACAGGAAAGGGGAGGCCAATGAATTTGCAATGCAGTTTTGTTTTTTGGGACATGGTCATGGGCATTGTGAATAAGCTTGCTGGATTTCCTGTGTGCAGGCCCAGTGGAATCATGCAGATGAACCATGGGTTGCAGTAGAGACCCAATGGAGTTGCAAGGACTATGGGATGGCTGCAAGGAGAGCTGCTGCCACCAGATGAAGTTTTCCTGGATTGTGCGTACCCTAGCTGGAGGGGCATAATTGGAACTCCAGAGATTCATCACTGGTTAGAAATATTGAATTTAGAGACTTGTTACCCCCTAGATTTGTAGGACTTGTAGCTACAGTATTTGATGTTTCCCTGTTTGTTTGAAATCTTGTAATCTTTGAATATTTCCTTGCTGTGTCCAATGCCATCTATTGCAGCATGAATGTTTATTTTGTACCATTATATTTTCTTGGGGGAGAGGTAGTACAGCTCAATTAGAAGACCTTAGGGATGTTTGACAAAAACAATAGGGACGTTTAAATTGGTGCTGAATGCATTGCATTTTGCATCATGGATACTGATCAATTTAAGGGGGCCAGGCATGGAATTTGGATTGATTCAGGTATTTCCCTTAAAGTTATGTGTCCTGAATTCTATGTCCCCAGCTCATACTAATTTGGGAATTGGAGCTTCCAGGAGGCAGTGTATTGTTGGGGGTGGGCTTATCAGTGTTAAAGCCCACTTCCCCTTGCTAGTTTGCAACACTCTCCTGCTACTGTTGTCCACCTGACTTTGGCCAAGAGATGATGCCCACCTTCTGTTCCTGCTATCATTTTCCCCTGCATTGTGGAGCTTCCCCTCAAGTTTGTAAGCCAAAATAAACTCTTTCCTCCCATAAGCTTCTTTTAGTTGTGTGATTTCTGCCTACAAAAAGGAACTGCAACATATATGTATGCAATTGCATACATATATACATTCTTCTTTGTGTTTGCTTTATGGCACATAAGAGCCAAATCAGAAGATAAATTTCAGGTTCATGGTAAATAATTACAATGAGATGTAGAAATTCTCTTCCTATATATCCTTATTACTTCTTTATTAAGTGCTAGGATTAAATGCATTCTATTTCTATTACTTATAAGATCAAATGAAATGTATTATTATAATAATTACTTAACACATTTTCTACTTGAAGAATCTAAGAATGGCATATGTATTTATAGAGTCTGTCACATCAATCTTATATGCCATTGCAGATTTTAATTTGCAAATATGTTATCCTGTGTGATTTTATTTTCTTATTAAAGTTAGCTTTACTCATATGCCTCCTTTGTTTTCTTTAACCAATATACTTCTATATCCTATAGAAAACTATATGATTTTTTTCTTATTTAAAATTTCAAAAATAAACCAAGAATGAATAAATAGTTCATTTTAATATCTTTGGTAATTTCATAATTACCTTTACTCTTGGTATTATATTTTCTCTTGGCTTTATCACATGAGTTTGAATTATACACACTATTAAGTCATTTGCTTCTTTTTCTCAATTTTATTAACATTTTCCATGATTATAAGAAAAAAATATATCCCATGGTAATACCCTCCCTCCCTCCACTTTTCCCTTTGAAATTCAATTCTCCAACATATCCCCTCCCCATCTCAATCAGTCTCTCTTTTATTTTAATGTCATGACCTTTTTCTCCTCTTATGATGGTCTTGTGTAGGTAGTGTCAGGCACTATGAGGTCATGGATATCCAAGCCAATTTATGTCCAGAGGGAGCAAGTTGAAAGGAGTCCTAACCTTCCTTTACCTCTTACATTCTTTCCTCCACCTCTTCCACATTAGACCCTGAGCCTTGGAAGGTGTGATATAGATGTTACTCAGTACCCCAGTCACTTCTTTCCAGCATTATGATACCTTCTGAGTCGTCCCAAGGTCACTGCCATCTGAAAAGAGAAGATTCTCTACCAAAAATGAGAGTAGCATTAATATAAGGGTATGAATATTAAGAGAAGTGTTTACTGGGCAGTTTGATATGTATAGTATATACATTTATCCAGACATCAACAGATGTTATACCCATAGGGCTCATGACTACCCCTGTTTTAAGTTTTCAGTGTCAGGGATGGATTCCCTCCCATGGAGTGGACCTCAAGTCCAGTTGGAGGGCAGTTAGTTTCCAACATGTTTAACATGCCACTATTGCATCCCTTGGCTCATTTGGCCCCACTGGCCAATTATAAGACTTGCAGTGTCTACTGTTGAGTATCTTCACTGGTGGTATCTCTTTTTCCCATTGAACTACATGTAGAACGGCTTCTTCCAGTTTTCTGTCAGCTGGTCTACATGGAGGCGGTTATTAGCTAAGTTCTAGCAGGATTTCTCAGTGGCTTTGCAGCCCAAGTATGGGAAGTCTTTAGCAATAGGGACTTACCATCTATTCCTGGTGAGAAAACAAGGGCCTTGGCAATGGGCTATAATGTTTTGGAGGCATCAGGCAACTCCCTGGCCAACAACTCACAGGAAGGTATCCCATCACTGGCACTGAAAATTATCAAGCAACGATCTATGGCTTCTGAGTGTTCCATTGTCCAAAACTGGAGGATTACATATGATTTATTTATATACTCTTAGATTTTGAGTAGCCCTCCCTCCACAATTCCTTTAATCAATCTCTTCCCTTGACCTCACTTTGGGCCTTTTCATCCCTCTTAGTCTATTCTGCTACACATATATATACAATACCAACCTATAAGGTACACTCCTCCCTTCCTTTCTCTTCCATTTATATCTCTTTTGTAGCTTACTGGCCTCTGCTGCTGAGCTTTTTTCCTTCTCACACAGAAACCCAATCATCTGTAGCTAGGATCCATAAATGAGAGAGAACATGTGGCACTTGGCTTTTTGGGTTACCTCACTTAGTATAATCCTTTCTAGATCCATCCATTTTCCTGCACATTTCATAACTTCGTTTTTCTTTACCACTGGGTAGAACTCCATTGTGTAAATGTCCCATATTTTCATTATCCACTCATGAGTTTATGGACATCTAGGCTGGTACCATTTCCAAGATATTGTGAATTAAGCAGCAATAAACATGTTAGAGCATGTACTTCTAAAGAAATGAGATGAGTCCTTAGGATATATACCTAGGAGTGCTATAGCTGAGTCATATTGTAGATCAAATTTTAGCTGTCTTAGGAACCTCCACACTGATTTCCACAATGGCTGTACAAGATTGCATTCCCACCAACAGTGTAGAAGTGTTCCTCTTTTTCCATGTCCCCACCAACATTTATGATCTTTTGTTTTCATGATGGTAGCCAATCTGACAGGAGTGAGATGGAATCTCAATGTAGTTTTAATCTGAATTTCCCTGATGACTAGGGATGCAGGTGCCTCTTTGCTTTATTCACAATGTCCTTTGCAGTATGAAATCTTTGCAATTTCATGAGGTCCCAGTGGTTAATCTGTGGTTTTATTGCCTGAGCAATTGGGGTTGTATTCCAAAAGTCTTTGCCAAGACCAGTATGTTGAAGGGTTTCCCCTACTTTGTCCTCTAGCTATTTTAGAGTTTCAGGTCTGATGTTAACGTCTTTAACCCATTTTGACTTAATTCTTGTGCATGGGTAGAGAGAAGAATCTATTTTCATCTTTCTACAGAAACATATCCAGTTTTGACGAGGCTGTCTTTTCCCCAATGAATATTTTTGGCATTTTTATCAAATATCAGGAGGCTGTAGCTGCTTGTACTTACATCTGGGTCCTCTATTCTGTTCCATTGATCTACATGTCTGCTTTTTTGCTAGTACCATGCTGTTTTTGTTACTAAGGCTCTGCAGTATAGGTTAAAATCAGGTATAGTGATACCACCAACCTCATTTTTGTTGCTCAGTATTATTTTAGATATTTGAGGTTTTTAATGATTACAAATGAATTTTTAGATTGTCTTTTTTTTTTTCTCTCTTCATGATGAATGTCTTCGGAATTTTGATGGGTATTGCATTAAATGTGTAGATTGCTTTTGATAAGATTGCCATTTTCACAATATTGATTCTTCCAATCTAGGAACAAGGAATGTTTTTCCATTTCCTAGTGTCTTCTGCAATTACTTGTTTGAGTGCTTTTTAGTTTTCATTGTAGTGATCCTTTATTTGCATGGTTAGGTTTATTCCAAGGTACTTTATTTTTTTGATGCAATTGTGAATGGGGGTGATTCTCTGGGTGTGTGTTATTAGCATATAGGAATGCTACTGATTTCTGTGTATGTATTTTGTATCCTGCTACATGGCTGTAGGTGTTTGTCAGCTCGCACAGTTTGCTGGTAGAGTCTTTAGGGTCCTTTATATATAGAATCATGTCATCTGCAAATAATGATAACTTGATCTCTTCCTTTATGATTTGGACCCCTTTTATGTGTGTCTTTTGCCTTATTGCTATGGCAAAGAATTCAAGTACTACATTATATAAAAGTGGGGACAGTGGACACCCTTGTCTTGTTCCTGATTTCAGTGGAAAAAGCTTTCAGATTTTCCCCATTTAGTAATATGCTGGCTGTAGGCTTGTCATAAATAGCCTTTATTATATTGAGATATGTTCCTTCTATTCCCAGTCTATGTAGGACGTTTATCATGAAGTGATATTGGATTTTGTCAAATGCTTTCTCTGCATCTAATGAGATGATAATGTGATTTTTGTCCTTCAGTCCATTTATATAATGTATTACATTTATCAACTTGCATATGTTGAACCATCCCTGCATCTCTGGGAGAAAGCCTACTTGGTCCAGGTGAATGATCTTTCTGATATATTCTTGTATTCTTTTTGCCAATATTTTGTTGAGAATTTGTACATCTATGTTTATGAGGGAGATTGGTCTGTCATTTTCTTTTTTGTTCTATCTTTGCCTGGTTTTGGTAACAGGGTCATGCTGGCTTCATAGAAGGAGTTTGTTAGGATTCCTTCTTTTTCAATTTTATGGAAAAGCTTAAGAAGCAATGGTGTTAGTTCTTCCCTGATGGTGTGGTAAAATTCAGTAGTGAATCCATCTGGGCCTCGGCTTTTTTTAGTTGGGAGATTTCTGATAACTGTTTGGACCTCCATGCTTGTTATATGTCTATTTAAGTGATTAATCTCATCTTGGTTTAATTTAGGTAGGTCATATAAATCAAAGAAACTATCCATTTCTTTCAGATTTTCATACTTTGTGGAGTATTTGTTTTTATAGTATGTCCCTATGATTTTTTGAATTTATCTGGCATCTGTTGTGATGTTAACTTTTTCATCTCTAATTTTATTAATTTATGTCTCTTCTCTCTTTCTGTTGGTCAGATTTGCTAAGGGTTTATCAATCTTGTTTATCAATCTAGCTTATCCTTTGAAAGAACCAACTCTTTTTTTTTTGTTGATTCTTTGGATTGTTCTTTTGGTTTTTATTTCATTAATTTCTGCCCTAATGTTTATTATTTCATCCTGTCTACTGATTTTTGGTTTCTCTTGTTCTTCTTTTTCCAAGGGTTTAACGTGAATCATTAGGTTGTTTACTTGCAACTTTTCTAATTTCTTTATATAGGCACTTAAAACTATATATTTACCTCTTAGGACTGCTTCATTGTGTCCCAGAGATTTTGGTATGTTGTGTTCTCATTATCATTTGACTCTATAAATGTTTTGATTTCCCTCTTGATTTCTTCATTGAACCATTCATCATTTAGTAGTGTATTGTTTAGTTTCCATGATTTTGTGTATGCTTTATACCCTTTCTTGCTATTGATATCTAGTTTGATTCCATTGTAGTCAGATAGAATGCAAGGAATTATTTCAATTTTCCTCTATTCTTTAAGATTTGCTTTGTGTCCTAACATATTGTCTATTTTAGAGAATTTTCCATGTGTTGCTGAAAAAAAATGTATATTCAGCATCATTTGGATGAAATGTCCTGTAGATATCTGTTAGGTCCATTCCTTCTATGACCTCACTTATCCATATGCCTCTCTGTTTATTTTTTTCTGGGATGACCTGTCAACTGATGAGAGTGGGGTGTTGAAGTCACTCACTACCACTGTGTTTCATGTTATCTGTGACCTTAGTTCTAATAGCGTTTGTTTGATGAATTTGGGGGCCCCCATGTTAGATGCATATATGTTTAAGATTGTAATGTCCTCCTGTTGGAGGGTGCCTTTAATCAGTATAAAGTGGCCTTCCTTAACTTTCTTAACTAATGTTGGACTAAAGTCTACCTTGTCAGATATTAGGATAGCAACCCTTGCTTGTTTTCTAGGTCCATTTTCTTGAAACACTATTTTCCAACTTTTCACACTAAGATAGTGTCCATCCTTTGTAAAAAGGTGGGCTTCTTTGAGGCAACAAATTGAAGGATCCTACTTTTTAACCCAGTCTGCAAACCTATGTCTTTTGGTTGGGGTATTGAGGCTGTTGTTACTAAGAGATAATATTGAAAGTAGTGTATTCATTTTTTTTTTTTTTTTGGTAGTTCTTCCAGTTTTACCTTTGCTCTCTTGTGTTAACTAGTCTTTGAGTATTGCTTGTCCCGGTTCCTTATGTGTGTGCTTTTCTTTTTCTTCAGCATGGAGGATTCTTTCTAGTATTTTCTGTAGAGCTTGTTTTGTCTTCAAATACTCCTTTAACCTGCTTTTGTCATGGAATGTCCTTATTTCTCCATCTATTTGAATGGATATCTTTGCAGGATAAATTAACCTTGGTTGACAGTTGTTATCTTTCAGAACTTGGAACACTTCATTCCAAGCCCTTCTGGCTTTTACAGTTTGTGTTGAGTAATCTGCTGCAATCCTGATAGGCTTGCCTTTACAGGTAACTTGATTTTTCTCTCTGACTGCTTTCAATATATTTTCTTTGGTTTTTGTTTTTGGTAGTTTGATTATAATATGGTGAGGAGAGGTTCTTTCCAGGTTTTGTCTGGTTGGTATTCTAAAGGATTCCTGTATGTGCATTGGCACCTCTTTTGCAGTTTGGGGAAGCTTTCTTCTATGATTTTGTTGAAGACTGCTACTATGCCTTTGGAGTGAAATTCTTGTCCTTCTACTATGCCCTGAATTCTTATGTTTGATCTTTCCATAGTGTCCCGAATATCTTGAAATTCCCACTCATGCTTTTCTACTAGTTTGTCTTTCTCTTTTTTGGACTGTATTAGATCTGCCACCTAGTCTTCTAGCTTAGATATTCTGTCCTCTCCTTCATTCTACTGGTGAGATTTTCTGCAGAGTTTTTTATTTCATTAATTGTGTTCTTCATTGCTAGTAATTCTGACTGGTTTTTCTTTATTATTTCTATTTCCTTATTTATGTCTAGTATTGACCTCTTTATTTCATTAGATTGGTGTCCTGTGTTTTCTTTGATTCCTTTGATTTCTTCTTTCATTCCTTTGATTTCTTAGTTGACTTCTTTGGACATATTTATAATCATTCTTTTGAAATCTTTCTCAGGCATTTCCTCTAACTCGTTCTCACTAGAGGTCATTTCTGATGCATTAATACTTTTTGGTGGATTTATATTGTCTTGCTTTTTGGGTTTCTTGTGTTATAATGTATATATTTTTGCATCCTGTGTTATTTAATGATTGGATTTTCTAAATTTATTTATTTATTTATTTGAGAGTGACAGACACAGAGAGAAAGGCAGATAGAGGGAGAGAGAGAGAATGGGCGCGCCAGGGCTTCCAGCCTCTGCAAACGAACTCCAGATGAGTGCGCCCCCTTGTGCATCTGGCTAACATGGGACCTGGGGAACCGAGCCTTGATCCGGGGTCCTTAGGCTTCACAGGCAAGCGCTTAACCACTAAGCCATCTCTCCAGCCCATGATTGGATTTTTTAGTTAGCTGGGTATTATTAGATGTATCAATCAATCTGATGATATATATCTTCAGGGTAGGAGCTTAAGGCACTAGGTCTGGCTCTCAAGACTCTCAGACTATCTACAACAGTGACCCTAGGTGCTGGGTTTGCCTGCTATGAGAGTATTCAAATAGGCTGAGTGGAACCAAATACAGATAGTTTTTGAAATTTAACTAAATATTGCATACTTTCAATGAAAACCGCACAGAGTATTTATCCATAAGTAGGTATTATGACAACCAGATCCTCTGTCTGTCCCTTATGCTGTGTGGTGCCTCACCCAGTCCCTTAATCCTGATAAAAAGGAGGCTAAGATTTCTGGTCTGTTGATGCTTCCAAGTTAGCTGGTGACCAGGTGGGACCCTTATCTAATGTATAACAGAAGAGGAAACAAAGCCATTATAAATTAAGAAGCAACAAATAACAAGCACAAAATACAGCTTATTTAAGAATGTCAAATCTGACCTTACATCGGATTTAACATATAATTTATCCTGATATGGAAGGTGCAATTAGCACTTCTGATTCAGGTCCATATACCAGGATTATTAGGCAGCTACTGACCTGGTGTAATCCCAGTTAGCTTTTGGGTTTATTTTGGTCTCAGTTATGCTTGGGTCCCACTGTTGGTTCAAGTAGGCATGGCTGGGTCCCTGGGCCACTGCTCTGTTCGCTGGAGCTGGGCACTGGCAGTGGAGGAGGGGAGGCTACTGATACAGCTCTAGGTCTCTTGCTGTTCCACGTGGTCTTCTCTACCTTGTGATCTGCTCCTCTGTTGTTCACTGCTATTCTCCCTTCACATTTCTTGAGTTTGCAGAGAGCTCCGGTGTGAGGGTGTGAGTGGAAAATCCCCTCACCTGGCTTTTCCTGTTGCTCAAGCAGAGTCTGGTGGCTGGCTAGCATACTACCTCTGCATTCCCATGGACCTGCCATGGCCACTTTTGCTGGGCTGCTTCTGCCAGCCTGTGTGGGCTCTGGATGAGAGCAATCTCTCCTACTTCTTCACTGCCGTTTCAATTTCCTATACACCTCACTTTTTAGTAAATGTGTGTATTTTGCAGTTTTTTTTTTTTTTTTTTTTTTTTTACTTTCCCCCCCTAGACTGCTTTGGTGTGGTACCTACGCCACCATCTTTACCAGAACTCGGTCATTTGCTTTTAATCTGAAGAGCTATCTAGCAGTATTTCCTATAATGCAGGTTTCCTTAATGTATTAATTACTTTTATGCAACTATGACTAAAATTCCTGATAGAAACAGAAGAAAAAGTAGTTATTTATTTTGACTCACATTGTTAGATGGTTAAATGCAGTGTTTCTTGGCTGTGTGTCTGGACCCATTGTGACATGAAATATCATGATTGATGAAGCCTAAGAAGAAAGACACCACTGCGTCCATGCTTGGCATGGAAAGTACAGAGAGAAAGAAATAAAAAGATTGGGCTAATATAAGAGCTATTTCCCCAAATGCATACTTGTGAATATCTTCCAACTAGGCCCTATCTCCAAACAGTGTATTCACTTTTTGGATCTATCAATATATTAAAACTTCAATTAGGTCAGACCCCTCATAAACTAATGATATCTGGAAGCATGCTCACAAACATAACATAGGTGTGATTCACTAATGGAGGCATTTGTCTATCCAATCAAGTTAACAATCATGATTAACCTTCATACTTGGCAATGGTCTCCATAATCCATATGCACTGTAATTAATCCTTCTGCCTTCATAGGACTACCAGCCTCCTCTTTTTTTATTCAGGAAAATAGCAATTATTTTCAAAGCATCTTCAGGTTTTGGCTTTTTCACTCTGTTTAAATGATGCTTTCTACTTGGCTCTACTTGAGTGGGATCTCTATCATGTTAGCAGGCTGGGGTCAAGGGACAGGAGCTCAAGTAGTCTAATAACTGTTCAAAATATTCATAAATAATGAATTTTTACAGTATTGCCCATTGAAATGCACACACATATAGACAGAGGGAGTGTGGGAGATTACTTCCCCAAGTGAGTATATGTTGCTTCTGGTTTCTGGCCTCCTGTCAGTGATCAGCAATATCACTAAGAATTCTTTGAAACAATTACGTTTGAAGAGCATTTCACTAATGGTATCAGAATGCTTCTTCCCAATGATTAGATATCTGATCTGCCTCTACTTTTGTATACTATTTTCTTTTTTAATTCAGTTTATTAAAAAAAAAACACTCAACAAAAATTGTCTGTTAGGTAATAAATAAAGGTATAAACAAGAGTTTCTATTTTAATTTTAATTTTGAAGATCTTTAATTTTGAAGACCTTTAATTTTGAAGGCTTTTAATTTAACGAACCTGAGATAGCAGAAAGTGGCAGCCTCTCTCATGTTGCCATTATTGACCTTTGTCTTTAGTTTGTCTTTACTCCCCACATGCCATTACCCAACTTCACTTATGTACCTGCTCTACTACTCATTGCAGACTAGAAGTGACCAATGGGAATGTAATAGGGATGACATACAATATTTATCTTAAATATTTTAAAATATTTTTAAATGTTTTCTTTGAGATAACTGAGAATTCTACGTACCTTAGACTCAGTTTCCCTTAATGATACTATCTTTCAAAACTATACACACACACACACACACACACACACACAACACACATATAGTGACATTATAATCCATCAATAATATTTGTTTTTTTCCAGTTTTATGTCTACCCATCTAAGTGTACATCATGACTACACTTAGTTCTATGTAATTTTGTCATGTGAGTCCAAATGCCTACTACCATACCTAAGGTAGAGAATAGTTGCATCATCACAAGATTGTTCATATTGCTTTTCAATGTCACACCCAGCTTTTCTTGTTCTTGGTTGACATTTTCTAACTTCATTTCTTTCAAAAAAAATCATAATTAAGCCTGGCATGGTGGCACATGCCTTTAATCCCAGCACTTGGGAGGCAGAGATAGGAGGGTTACCGTGAGTTCAAGGCCACCTTGAGAATACAGAGTGAATTCCAAGTCAGCCTGAGCTAGAGTAGAGTAACACCCTACTTTGAAAAACATATATATATATATATATATTTGAATCTTGAAGCAATTTCATGATGGTTATGTTAAGATCCCTGTAAAATAATTATAACAATGAATTAATCCCAGGGTTGGTAAGAGATGATCACCCTTTTATATAAATCTGATGATTGTTTTGGTTCTTGAGTGACTTTTTTTTACTGAATTCTGGATTTGTTGATTATGATATCTACACATTATGGACCTAATTTAAATTTCTTCTTCTCATAGGATTCATCTTTTGTTTAGCCTTCAGATATGGAACGATTTTAATAAGTTGTGGTTATAAGGAAAATTTAGTTTACAGAACCTTTGTCATATTGTGTTTTGTCAGTTCAGTGTACATGCAGCTGCTTGCACTCTCGGCTGTCTCTGGTGATACATGAGAGAACAGCTATGTCCCAGATGAGGAACCTAGGATTTCCAGTAGAAGGAAATCTATGGCTCACGAAATCCTCCAGGTTTTTATGACATTATCTGTGTCTGTTGGCTACTGAGTGCTCCCTGGAGATGTATGTGAATCTCAGGTCCAAAAGTTGGGGAGACTAACTCTTCCTTTAGCTCTGTACCATGGGCAAGGCTGGTCATTAAAGTCCTTGGAAAGTGCTGATATGATTTTCTTTATTTAATTTATTTTATTATTTCACAGTTTTAGTTTTTTGTTACATAGCCATAAGCCTACTATATATCCAAGGCTTGCACTGAACTCCTAATCCTTTGCCTCTGAACTTCCAGTGCTGGAGTATAGGCAAGCTCCACTATGCCCTTCTGAGATTTTCCTCAGTGGTGATCAAGTGAGCTTGATGTGGGAAATTATAACTGCATGAAATCAGGAAGGTCTAAGTGGGGCTTCAGAAAATGCTTGATCTGAGGCTCTTCTAGTGTATTGGTTTTTCATATAGTCTTGAAATAGTAGTCTGTATACGCAACTAGTTCATACTTACAGTATGGGAATAAAAGTTCCTGAGATTGTTCCCTACGTTTTGCTTTCTTATGAACACTTCTAGCTTGCTTCTTACATTATTTCTGAGGATTAAAGTTGTACCTTCAGATAAAGGAATAGGGCAAGATCTTTACAACCCACATCTCCACATATGTAATTTTAAATTTCTAATGATAATATTAGGAAAATAAATGAAATGGATAAAATAAAGTTCATGAACAAATTTTATTTTCCCAAATATACTTACATAAGTTAAATGCACAATCATTATGAAAATATTTTATTTTTCTATAGTTATTAATTTTTTACTATTTTAAATTGGTAGCATATTTTATTTTTCTGTAGTTATTAATTTTTTTTACTATTTTACATTGGTAGCTCATGTCATTTCAGTCAAGTTTCATTTCCTGTACTCATTCACTCATGTTACAAATGACTACCATATTTTGCAGTACAATCATAGGCCTCTAAATTTTAATAATGGCACTGGGGCATTCAATGATGCAAATTCCTCTCATTCTGTTCATTAACTCTTAGCTGCCACTCAGATTTCAGTCTTTCACTTCTTTGAGGAAGCCTTATCAAATACTAAGCTAAATCATGTCTTCCTGCTAATACCTTCACATGCATTATGACCTTCTTATAGATCTTTTGTCAAAATTTTCTACAGTGTTTTGTTATTATTACTATTTTTATGATTACTGCTTTCAGAGACAGTGTCATTTTATGTAGTACAGTCTGACCTCAAACTCAGAACACCCTGTGTAGCCCAGTCTGATCTTCAATTTGCATCCCTTCTGCCTCAGTCTCTAGATCACTGGAATTACATGTGCAATTACACTAAGCAATCTTTTTAATTATATAACTAGCTTTAGAGTGACTATGTTCCCTTTTAGTTGTTTGTTGCATGACAGCTGAATTTTATGTCTCATTCAATACTGTCTACCCAGTACCAACCACATTAACTGCTGATCAAATAAACAAATGAAATTCCTCTAATTCAAACAGGGAAGCCCAAGGCAAAATGCTATGCCCTCTAAGAGAATGATGAGTCTTAAATTGCTAAGAGAAAAATTTCTACAATTTTTAAATTTATTAATCATTAATCCAGTTCTTACTTCATGGTAAAATTATTTTACCTGAAATACTTGTTATTATATTCTATGTCCACAATCTAAAATGTTATGTCTGTAAGTAGTGCTGGCAATAAAAATTTTAAAAAAAATGCATTCTCAGAGTGGCTGAGAAATAGTGCCTGACCCAGAAGAGGTAATAGCTAGAGATTAGCTTTGTGACTTTGTTCCTGTTTTCTCTTTCATCAGTGCACTGGAATATTATTGAAACCATGTCAAAGGCTCTGAGAAAGCAGAAGAGCAGAAGCAGTCTTGATTAGTCAATCTCAACCTCATTTCAATTAGGGTCTCTCAATTGCTACCCATAAGCCCTGCCCTGTGTACTTATTTCTAGCAGCTTCTTGAATTACATAATATACAGTAGAAACGTTTATTTCTTGTTGGATATTTATGTTTGTGTAAAACTAAATTCCACAGCCAGTTTGGGATGAAAAAAAAAAAAATCTGTAAAGCCTAACCTAACTGCAAAGCCATCAGGTCAGACGATTTTCATTTTGACACCTTTGAGAACTGAGTGCACAATGGTATATAGGGCATCCTAACTGAATTCTTTATTTTTTTTTAATTTTTTGTTATTTTTATTTATTTATTTGAGAGTGACAGACAGAAGGAGAAAGAGGCAGATAGATAGAGAGCGAATAGGCGCACCAAGGCTTCCATACACTGCAAATGAACCCCAGATGCATGCGCCACCTTGTGCATCAGTCTTACATTGTTCCTGGGGAATCCTGCCTTGAACTGAGCTATTTAGGCTTCACGGGCAAGTGCTTAACTGCTAAGCTATCTCTCCATCCCCTAACTGAATTCTTAACATAGAGCTGCTTTTCTCTTTGCACTGAACACACTCAAAATCAACATTTTACACACCACCCTCCATTGTACTTGAAATATAATGGGTTTAACTTCATGAATGCCATAAAAGCTCAAATGTTAATATTACATATTCACATATCAATGTGCTTTCATATGAAATTACTTGTAGATAGGTATAAATACATGTATAAAGTTATAAAATTATACATAGTTAAGAAGTTCCATATGAATAATAATTTTTGAAAGCTAAGGATATAAATGCATTGTATTCATCAATATTGAAGCCAACCTGCTCTCTCATTATCTCTGTTTTTTTCATAAATTATCAAAATTAGAAATGCACATAAGTATATACGAGTTTTAGCCTAAAACATAGCCATCAAACTCCCAACATATGTTTGTTTTTTATTTATCTTTTTGGTAAAATATAGCAGTTTTTTACACTGTTTGAAATGTCAATTTTGAACAGAGAGATTTATTTTGTGTCTCATTGGAGTTGACCTGGTATTTCTAAGAATCTCTTTGGTTAAGTTAGTGTACTGAGGTTGGTGTTACTTATTTCCTCTTGAAAAATTTAAAGCAGGATGACAATATTGTACAAATCTGGATATTTTCCACAAAAAAAAAATAGCAAGATGTTTTGTGTCTCCTATTTGGAAACATTTTCTTCAGGGGCATAAAACTCTGGATATAGGCAGTGATTTCTCCCTCCCCGGTAGCTTCAAAAGGCCAGTCTAGATGATCCTTCTTAGGGAACTGTGTAGTGGAGCACCAAGTGCACCCTCCTATTGCAGCTTCACTCCTAAACCATCTAAGTACTATGAAGAAAGGATGTCCTGCACAAAAATTATAATCTCTTCAGATTAAGTGAGCTTCCACTAAATCTCCTTTTTTTCAATGATTTAGGGTCTCAGTACAACTCACTTCCTGAGTATGAGCACATTGTCTCTGTTTGGCCATTACTTATTTTTAATCCATTTGAGATCTTTCCCCTGTCAAGGCTTAAGCAACACTGGAAAAAGGGAAGGAAAGAGTGAAAGAGCCACAGGGGGGTGGGTAGGAATGTACACAGACATGGTTTCCCCCTCCTCTAGAGACTGACTAATAAATTCATGACATCACAGGGAATACTAACAACCTCACTGAGGAGTGGCCTCAGTAAAATGGGGAAAAGGGAGAGTGGATATAAGAGTATAACCTTAAATTAAAATATATATATATATATATATATATATATATATATATATATATATAAAATTTAGATGAGGCTTCCAAACAACCAGTTTATGTATCAGCTGACAAACTTCTCATCCCATTTTCTGAACCAAACCCTGTACCAAATCCCCCAGGAATCACTGGAGTAATTATATGTCTTCCTTTTTTCCTTTAGCCCGATCAGACTCATTTTTGTTAATGCAATCTGCTTCAAGAATACAATGTCACAACGACAATTTGCCCGAAACAAAGTAAGCAAGACAGAGGAATGAATAGCAAATATTGGCAGAAAACTGGAGAATTTAGGAAGATTAAATTCTCTTTCAGCACCATTAATGGTTCTGATAAAGCAAGTCATAACAAAAGACTCTGAGACTTTAAAATACCTGGAAAAGAGCAGTTTTATTACAAAATCTCATGAACACATATCCGCAAGTATATATGCATATACTGAGAGTGAGAATCAAAAATTATCACCTAAATGATAAAATGATAAAATATTCTCAGACGTAAGTGGAGATATTCTTGTTTTTATTTCTTTTTCTTTCCTTTTCTTTCTTCCTTTTCCTTTTTTTTTTTTAGATCTCAAGTTTTTATAAGGAAAAAAAAAAGTCCTAAAACTTTCTCTTCCAGATTCAACATCAGCTACAGCAGCTGTCTGCCTGTCACTAACAGAGCAACAATATAAATTATACATGTTGATTTTGAAAAATTCCTAGGGACAAAAGTGATTTGATCAATTTAAGACCCAATGAAAATGGCACGTTAATCTACCCCTTCTGCTTTGTATATGTGAAATATGTTTAGAAGGAGAAACACTTGGAAAACATAAAGTCATAAAAGAGACCATCAGGGTCGAAAATGCTGTCAAGAAGTAGCCAGAGTGGTACCAGAAAATGTGACCAATACTACACAGAATGGACATTTAACAAAATAAAGGGGTGCTTCTGAACAGTCATGTGTCAAACAGTGCACAAAGCAGGTTCTAGTCAGTGGAAGGGAGGGAACAAATAGTATGTGTAGATGTTCGGGTGGGGCAAGTTTGAAATAGAAGTAAGGGAAGGCAGAAGATGTAAGTAAACTGGATTTATCCTTTCTTGGTTTTCTCTGATAGACACAATTACATATGAAAGATAGACCGCAGGACACAGGATTAGTAGGAAAATAAGAGCCGCAAGTATTGGGTAAGAGATGGCATGAAAAACCAAAGCCAGAGAGAAATTACCTGGAGTGTAAATCCTCAGCATTGCTGAGAAATTTAATCAGAGAAAGAGAGGAACAGAGAGACAGTTAGAGAATGGAAACGGAGGAATCCTGTGGCTCTCGGCTGGTCTCACTGGGAGAAGATCTAGGAAGGTAATGAGGTGTGGGCAGTGTAATTGAGAAGGGAACAGGAGGGAACTAAAATACATGAATAACCAACGTAGGGTTAAGAGACCATTTGACAATTATTTTGTAGTAACTGGCTGGTGATAATTGGAGCTAGAAGGAAAATGGGATGTTGTGGGTGTGTGGATGCTTCAAGCAAAAGAAATACACAGAAAGGGCTGAAACTGTTAAGGCAGAAATGCCGCATCACAGTTCTATATTTAAATGTATGATTATAGTTTTTTGTTTTCTTATCAAGTCTGTTTTAAATTTAATCATTGACTTCTCTTATTCTCCTTAGATAGAAACCTAGAGGAGGTCAGATCTTAAACATTAAAAGTGTTTTATCTTTGTGCCTTTGTGCATGAGAGCATATTTGCTCATATACATGTCCCACCATCAAGCTCATACCAGACTGAAGTCAAGGTAACATCCACTCTCTATGTTTAAATTAATGATCTGAGAATGCAATGTCTCCTCCAGAGAGGCACAGTTTAGAAAGGAGGAGATGGGTCCTTTTTGACATCCTATCAATCCAGCAAACAGTAATGAGGAAACATATAGAAGACACACAATCAGTTGTCTTGGGCAGGAAATCCCATGCTGTTCCACTTAATGAAAGAGTGCATCCTATCCTGCACCCCACAGCCATCCCCGCATGGTCCTACACCCCTTCCTGCGCCCCCACAGTCCCTCGCAGCACCTCAGTGCCCTGTCCTGCACCTTGCTGCTGCTCCCCACTGCTGCGACTGGCCACAGCCCTCCGCCACTGTAGAAGCTTAAACTGCTCCGCACATTTGCCCACATTACTGCTCCTGTGGCTGCACATTCAGTGAGTCCAGTCCCACAACAACTGCCACACAAACCAAGACTGTGTCTCTGGCTTGTGCCAGTTCAGGTGCTTCCCCAGCCAGACCCCATTATCCTTAGACAGGGGAGCAAAGACTGTTTCTGGGTCCCAGTGTTCCCAACCAGAGTTTGGGTTGCTTCAGGCCTTGGTACCTCAGTCCCCCACCAAACTCAAATGCAGGCAGCTTTGGTGCATTACCACTTGAGAATTCAGGCAATTTGGGCGCCCCTGTCAGGCAGTAGATAGGTGGCTCTGACAAGTAGGAGCCAAAGTCCAGGCTGTTTGGCATCTGCCCCAGGCTGCCCCAAATTCCCTTTGCACTAGAACCCATGCTGATCCACCCACCTAGGTGCCCATACATTTTCATGGGCAGACCACAGCACAAAAGAAATAACATGAAAAATCAAATGCAAGAAAATCCAGTTAGATCACCTAGTCCTACAATGAATAATACATCTAACCAAAACATAGAAGAACCATCAGAATCAGAACATCAAATTGAAGCTATGAGCAGGCAACCCTGACCAACCTACTGGAAGAACTTGCAGGAAAGCAACAAAGGACCCACAATCGTGTGGATGCTACCATCACTAAGCTAGAACAAATTGATAGGACATTGGAAGGACTTCAAAGAGAATTAATGTATTTGAGGGAGAGTGAAAAAAAAAAAAAAGAGGACCTTAAAAATCAGCTGGCCATACTAAATGAAGACATAAAGAAATGCAAGGATGAATTCCAAGAATCATCAAGAAAATCAGAAAATGATATGACAAGGGAGCTTGACAGAGCAATGGAAATGATACATAGAAAAGCAGTAGAAAATGTAAACTTAATCGAACAATTCCAAAACTCTCTAGAGGCTCTCAAGAATAGAGTCAGCAAAGTGGAGGATAGAAACTCTGATCTGGAAGACAAGATGGAAGAAACAGTTCGATAGTTCAAAAAACTTCAGTAAGTTCAAAAGTACCTGTGAACAGAACATGAGGGAATTGTGGGATACAATTAAATGTCTTAATATCAGAATCATTGGAATACCAGATGGAGAAGAATTTCAGACCAAAGGCATGGAGAACTTATTTAACAAAATAATTGAAGAAAACTTCCCCAGTCTCTTAAAAGAAAGGCCCATCAAGATACAAAAGCCAACAGAACTCCAAACAGACTGGACCAAAGGAGAAACTCTCCAAGACATATTATCATTAAGTCTAAACATTGACACCAAAGAGAAAATCCTAAAAGCAGCTAAGGAAAAACAGTGCACTACCTTCAAAGGTAACCCCATCAGAATTACTTGAGACTTCTCAATGGAAACCCTGAAAGCTAGAAGGGCCTGGAGTGAAGCTCTCCAAAGTCTAAGCACCTATGGCTTCCAACCCAAACTACTCTACCCAGAAAAAGTATCCCTCATAATAGATGATGAAAGAAAAGCTTTCCACGACAAAACTCAGCTTTACAATTATTTGAACACAAAACCAAACCTACAGAGAGTATTTCAGGAAATTCTCCACAAAGATGAAACAAATAACCAAACTCAAATACCTACTAGAAGCAGATCACAACAACCAAACCCAGAGTAGGCACAAAAACTACAAAGTCCATGAAAACACCAAAACACATCTACCACCACAATAAGGCAGGGATCAAATCAAATCTCACAGTCATTACCCTAAATATTAATGGCCTTAGTTCACCCATCAAGAGACACAAGCTAACAGGATGGATCAAAAAATTAGACCTGACAATCTGTTGCCGTCAAGAAACCCACCTCACCACTGAAGACGGACACCTCCTCAGGGTAAAGGGGTGGAAGAGAATATTCCAAGCAAATGGGAATAAGAAACAAGCAGGTGTAGCTATATTAATATCAGATAAAATAGACTTCAAACCAAAAATAATCAAAAAAGACAAAGATGGCAACTTCCTACTTATCAAGGGAACAATCCATCAAGAGGATATTACAATCATAAATCTGTATGCACCAAACACAGGGATACCACAGTTCATAAAACAAAACCTACTTGACAATAAAACAGAAATAGCCACCAACACCATCATAGCTGGGAACTTCAATATACCATTAGCAGTAATAGACATATCATCCAAACAGAAACTCAACAGGGAAGTAAGAGAGCTCAAGAAAACCATAGATCACTTAGACTTAACAGACATTTACAGAACTTTGCACACAAGTGCAATAGTGGCACACAGCCATGGTGGGGAACCAACTGCTCTTGATTCGGCTAACTGATCCCCTCAGTGGTACAAGACCCAAAGCTGGAACTGGGAAACAAGCCAGAACCATATCCAAACATAAGCCCACTCTTCAATATCAAGTTACCATCAATCATGGGGTACAAGAGGCCTACACCTATTAAACTCTCTATAAAAAAAGTAAGGGTTAACTCATTTGACCTGGTACTAACTTACTCGCCGCTGGAGAATCTGCTTCTCTTTTTTCAGATACATGCAGATCCTAAGGAGAGAGCCACCTCATCATACCTCAAAAGGGCCCTGACTGAAACTAAGGAAAATTGGCAAAACAAGCAAGAGTGCTGATTTCCTGATGAACCGGATACCAGCACAAGGGGAAGGAGACCAACACAGAGAAAAATCAATGCCTACCAAATCAGAGAGCCAGAGCCCCAGAAGCCCCCAACACCTCATCACTGAAGCAGACCAAAAATGAACCCAATATGGCTGAGGGAAATTTTGTGGAAGAGGTGGTGGAAAGAATGTCAGAGCCACATGTTGGGTCATGATATACAGAGACATTTATCATACCAATAACTGTGGGCTAACCCCACTATGCATGACCCATATACCTCAACAAGGATGGGCCAATGGGGAGGGGGTAGGTCATGGATGAGCCTAATAATGGTACCAAACTGTCTGTATGTGCAGAATAGAAAACTAATTTAAAAAATAAATAAATAATACAATAAAATAAAACAAATAAACAAACAAACAAACAAATTCAAATAATCTGAATATGACATATGAAAGTCAACTTTTGCGGATAATGGCACATCCAGAATGCATAAATTGTTACTAAAAAGTTTTCTTGGGCTGGAGAGATGACTTAGTGGTTAAGCGTTTGCCTGTGTAGCCTAAGGACCCTGGTTCAAGGCTCCATTTCCCAGGACCCACGTTAGGCAGATGCACAAAGGGGTGCATGCATCTGGAGTTCATTTGCAGTGGCTGGAAGCCCTGGCATGCCCTTCTCTCTCTCTCCTTCTCCCTCTCTCTCTCTCTCTCTCTCTCTCTCTCTCTCTCTCTCTCTTCCCCTGCCTCTTTCTCTGTTACTTTCAAATAAGTAAATAAAAATAAAAAAAATTAAAAAAATTTATTTCACTGCCACGGAGGGGATACCGACCAGTGAGTTGTTGGCCAGGGAGGTATCTGTTGCCTCCAAAACATTACAGACTATGGACAAGGCCTTTGGTTTCCCACCAGAAACAGATGGTAAGACCCTATTGCTGAAGACTTCACATGCCTGGAAGACAAGGTTACTGAGAAATCAAGCTGGGGTGAAACTGAAAACTTCCTTCCTGTAGACTAGCCAAATCAAAGCTGGAAAAAGCTGCACTTCATGCAGCCCTATGGGAGACAGAAGTCATAAGTGGTGAAAATAGTGGACATTAGAAGCCTCATATTTTGCCAAACAGTGCAAATGACCAAATGGGTGCAATAGTTGCATGCCTGTTCTGGGGGGAGCCAACTGCTCACTAATTGAACTGGAGGTCCTGTGAATAGGTGGCAATACATGCCTGGTACTGAAAACCTAATCAAAAGCAGGAGAGGTCATGAGCCTTAAGTGTATAAAGCCTTCTCTTGTCTGGATAAGTTAATATTTTATGCTCACCAAACTGTACTGTAAGCACTACACTTAATGTTTATATTCATATATTAATGCTACTCACTTTTGGTTAGAGAAGCTTCTCTGTTCAGATGGCAATGACCACTGGGATGACCCAAAAGGAAACAGGGCTAAGAAGAAGGGATGGAGGAGGGTCCAGCACTGAAATATCTCTGTCACACACTCCAAGGATAAGGAGTCCATTTCAGAAGAGGTGATGGAAAGAATGTAAGAGTCAAAGGAAGGGTACCACTCCTTACATACAACTGTCTAGACAGAAATTGGCCTCATTATCCATGACCTCACAGGGCCTAGCAATACCTTCATAAGACCTTCATAGTAAGGAAAAGATGATGACATCAAAATAAAAGAGCAATCAATGGAGGGGATATAATGGATAGTGGAGTTGTGAAGGGGAGAGTGGGGAAGGGGAAGAAATTATCATGGCTTATTGTCTATAAGTATAAAATTTGTCAATAAAATATATATTTAAATAAAAAGAACAAAATATGTTCTATCACATCTGTCATGAAATTGCAATTCTTTTAGAAGCTCTAAGTCAACAATAGTGGGCAGAGACTGTACATATTAATTTTATTATCACACTGTTATTGCTAATTTTGGAGCCGTGCACAGCTTTCATTTTTCTGATATCCTTTCCTGTCTCCTATGATTAAGTTCTTCTAATAAGTCTCTCTCCATTCTTCTGTGTGAGTGTTCCCAAAGCTTTCTGTTTAAAATGGATGGCTCACTAGCTCCTCCTTATATTTCCATACAATGTGTTTCACTTTGCTTCATGTTTTGTAAATAAGTCAGGAGTTAGCCAGAGCAATGCATGTTTCCCTAAAATGCTTTTTTTTTTTTTTATAATAAGTGTGGAACTTCCCCACTGATATGCCTTAGATAGAGAAGTGGCACTATAACAAGATGTTACCAGTTGGACTATTTATTACACTGTGCTTTATCATATGGCACTGTAGGTTGAGCTACTTACAGTTTACTTTAGAGAGGGATGAGTAAGAATCCTGGGTAAAATAGTAGCATTGCCTTCAGGGTTTCTACTTCTATACATGGAACTCTTAATTTTGTGACTCCTAGAAAATGATTAGAGCTGCAGTTACTTTTTACAGTATTTATATTATTTACATGCTTTTCAGGGTCCACATTATTCTTTGGATATGGCATGACAAAATTTTATTCAATAGTTGTCACTGAACTCAAAAGAGGTAGCTTTGATAAAGCACTGTTTATAATTACACTTCCTTCAGGTTTAAGTATTCAGAGCCATGGATATTATCTCAGGGGGTTGTGTTTGAAGAAAGCTACTGGATCAGCAGGCAATAGGTTTAACATTAGTGGCAGTTTTAAGTTGAGCAGTGTGACACTTCCACAAATAAAACTTTTGAACACTATGATATCATATTACTATACTGTGCATCTTGGTAAAATGATTCAAAATGAAAGCCATTACCAAGGCCATGTAAAGAGTTCTTAAGTAATCTAAGTAATCAGCATATATTCTAACTTGTCCATATTACATCCCACCAAATCAGTAATAATATCTGAAAAATATTATCTGAAAAAGTGTGAGACACATTAAGATGCCATAAATAGTAAGGAACAACTTTAAATGTGATTTAAAAGAAACTACTAAGTTCACTTTGTATGTTTATTTCATATTACAAGGACTACCATTTATGAGCTAAAACAATAGCTTCCTTATAGAAATAATTTTTGTGGAAAATATATCTAAGTCTATTGAGCCAGATAACCGAACTACCTTTAATTAATAAGCTATTTGGAAACCTACGTTCATGGATAATAGTGCACTCAGATGTCATGCATTGTTACTAGAAAAAAATTAGTGCAGGGGTAGGAGGCCTTCCATTGAGTGGTTTTCCAGGAAGGTCCCTGATGCCCCCAAGACATTATAAGCCATTGCCAAGGCTCTTGATGCCTACCAGAACCAGATACTAAGACTGTATTGCAGAAGACTCCACATTCCTGGGCTGCAGGCCACTGAGAAATCAAACTGGAGCTGAACTAGACACCTCCTCCCTGTTGAACAGCTGACAGAAAACTGATAATGCTACACTGTGTGCAGTAGTATGGGAGAAAGAATTCATCAATGGTAGTAAACAGTAGTGGACCTTGCAAGCTTAAGGATTGGCCAGGCATGTCTGTTATGGGAAAAAACAACTTCTCTCGAATTATACCCAAGCCCACTCTACATGATGGAATGCATGCCTGTTACTGAAAACCTAGTCAAATGCCTATGGCAGGGAGGACATGAACTCTAGGGCAGTAATGCCTATTGTTGTTTGGCTAAATGCATATATTATACCCACCAAATTGCCCTGTGAGCACTTTTTGAGCATATACACCAATATATTAATGTTACTCTCACACATTTTGTTAGAGAAATTTCTTTTTCAGGTGGCGGTGAGTACTTGTATGACTCATACATCATAGTGCTGAGAAGAAGTGACAGAGGAGTGCTTAGTACCGAGACATCTCCGTAATACCTTACAATGCTAAGAATCCCTTGCAGGAGAGGTGATGGGAAGAATGTAAGAGCCAAAGGAAGGACAGGACTGCTTATCATATAATCTTCCAGACACAAAAATGGCCTTGATATACATGACCTCATAGAACCTGACTTTGCCTACACAAGACTTTCATAATATGAGGAAAGGATGATGACATTAAAATAAAAGAAAGACTAATTTGAGTGAATAGGGCATTTGATGGAGCGTGGATATAAGAGGGCCTCGATGGGGGTGTGGGAGGAAATTATCATGGTTTATTGTCTATAATTATGGAAGCTGTAAATAAAAAGTTTAAAAATATTTCTCCTACTAAACCAGATATCTAGAGACACAGAGGATCCCAAGACCTCATCACTGAAGCAGACCTAAAATGAACCCAACATGGTTCAGGGAAATTTGTGGAAGAGGCGGGTGGACAGAATGTCAGAGCCACACGTTGTGTCATGATACACAGAGACATTGTTTACTACTTATGGCTAACCCCACAACGCATGACCCATATTCCACAACAAGGAGGGTGCCTGTGGAGAGGGGTAGTCAGGGAGGAGGCTAACAATGTTACCAATTTGGCTGTATTCACTGAGCACAAAACTAATAAAAATAAATAAATAAAATTATTTCCCCATGTATTTCTCCATGTGTTATTTAAAACTCAAAGTGAGATTTACTGTGAAGAAGAGCATTGGAAGAGAATGACTGAACCGTTGGGTATGTTTGTAAGTCCTCCAGTTAGTAGGATTGAGGGATGGCTCATTCAGGGGAAACTCAAGACCTTTCATCTTACCCTTTAGCTACTGATAGCCTTCTTCTGAGCTTGGGCATAACAGTTCTGTTCTCTAAAATGAGGCCTACCATGGAGTTATCATAGCTGTCAATCTACAGTCCAGAGTTGTTATGAGAACCAAATGAAGAAATCCTTTCCTAAGAGCACTAGAAGCTATAAAATTTTCTGCCAAGTTATCACTCTAGTATAGGCCTAACGGGAGTTCTTACTCACTCCTTTGTGCCTTATATCTTTATCTGGATAATACTGAAAGACAAATCATCTATTCTATAAGGGTTGCTGTGAAGTGACATGAGGTTACATGTGTGAAAAAGTAAGCAAAGCATCTAATTAATTTGTCATAAGCCAAGAGTGATACCTGTTATTATTTTGTGCATAGCACTTATGTTTGTTTGGAAGGGAGAACAACTAAATCTCAACCATTTTTGTTTCTTTGAAATGCGTACTGCATACTCTGGGATAGTATTTATCGTTCTCAGTCAACACTTAAGTCCCCATATTTCAGCAAAGAGAACTGTTCATTCATTAGAGTGGTCTTTGAACAGCACTCATTTTCATACCTCAGAGAGATCTCACTGTGTTGATACATTGAGTTAACCTTGTTTTAATTATGACATGTCAGAAGACATACTAACAACAACAACAACTAATGCATATGACCGTTTTCACTGCTTGCTTTTGTTGTAATCTCCCAGATTCAAAGCTCTAGCAGCCTCCTCTCAGTGCCAAGGCTAAAGCCATAGTAAAGAAATAAAACAAATCTCTGCTGAAAGTTTTAGCCAGATTTTCTCCATCTAAAAATGATGATTTATAGGTATAAATTCTCAGTTTAATATGCATTAAGAATTCAAATACTCTTGCAATAATTTTTTAGTAAAAGCTGCTTTTTAGGACTACCTTTGCACATTTTCTTCACAAGCAATAATTCTTCATCTATGGAATAATTTATTTCTTCTGGTTTTAATATGTTACAGATGAATAGCTGTATGTCTTTCCTGTTAGAGCATTACAAGACAGGCCACTTTTACATTAGGCTGGTGCTACAACAGATACCTGTGGTGCTCTTCATGGTTCATGTGGTACTAATTTAAATGGGAAGTTGCACATATTTCATTGAAACACTTGGTAAGGCCAGCGTTCATAGAAGGGTGAAATGATGGACTGTTCTCTGTGTGCAGCTGAACTGCTCTGAATGTGTCAGGGAGGGTTATGGATCATTTCACTCACCCATCAACTCTGGTCCGCTGTGTGTACAAATCACAGCAGAGTGTCATCCAACAGAACATTCCTGACAATACTAGAACATTTATAGTGCTGCCTTTGTTAATAGCAGTTCTGCAACCCAATTTAAATAGGATTACTGCCTTAACTCTTTCCCTCCTGTGCCCCGACCATCTTCTCCAACTGGTTTGTAGTTTATTATGACCCTTCAGCCACAGGGACACAGCATTTGGGGAGGATCTCACTTCATCAGGCATCTACAACCCAACCTGTGCTACACTTACTCATATTTGATAATGGCATAACGCATACCTTTTCCAAATATAAGGCCACTGAACCCTCCTGGCTTATTCACAGGCACAACCACCTGTAACATTTCAGATGCTGTTAGTTTCCAACAAATAAGTAAGTCAGACTTTGAAAAATCATGTTAATTAAAGGAATTCAAATAATAAAATTTCCTTAATGCTGACATTAATGTCATTATTGTTTAGTTTCTTTTGCCAGGGCGAGATGACTTGAGAACAAATGAAAATAATTATCATTGTCTCACTGCTTGAGTTACAGGTGACTGAGCAGTTGGAAAAAAAAAAACCTCACAGTAAATAAGATTGTCAGAATTGCAAGTAATATTGTCTACTCTCAGTAATGAAATAAGGAGATGCAGACTGTATAGCTGGGACTTTGTGATTTAAAATTTATGTTTATTTCAACTGGCTCTCTGGTAACAATAATAGTAGCTTTGTTTATAAATTGGTAAAGAAATGTGGTTTATAAATTAAAACTCATTGTTAAATCTAAGAATATAAAAAATATTTATATTATTAATATGGGGATTAATACAGAATTAATGAAGTTTCAGACTTGTCTAATATTCTAAATATACTTGTTATGTTGGTAGGCCTTGAAATAATTCTAAGTCAGACTTATGAAAAGACTTAAATATTATACAAGTGCCAGAACTAGGGACAGTTCTGTGAAAAAGTTAGCAATAAATAAGTTTAAAAAAAATTATTCTTAGGAATCATCTGCATCTTGGTCACTATGCTTGCTAATTTGCTTGGATAAACAGAATGAAAGCAACCATAGGTAGGCTTCCATTTGTACCAATTTTTTTGCTTCAAGTTTGAGGTTTATTGTATAGTTAAAATGTCTCAATTAATGATTATTACTTTTCTGATTTTATTTCTGAAGCAGGCAGGCAAGCATAACACATCTACAGTTTGTTTGCACTGCTATGCAGCCTCAACAGGGTTCTTTCTGTGGAAGATCTGAAATATCTTGATCTTTAAATGAGATAGAAATAAGTGGTGGCATCTTCCAGGACAAGGTGCCTGGGCTGAAACAAAACATTATACCATTTATCAGATTATGAAAATAGCCATTTAAATAGTGTATGCTGAGTGAAACAGCCTCTAGCTTCTATCTCCAGCACAAGAAAATAAATATATCTGTCACATGGGAGTGGCAGTAGTAGTATTTTCTTGTAAAATTAGATTAAACACCAAAATAAGTACTGTTCCTTTTACAATATTTATTTAGCAAATCTGTTAACATTAGAACAATACCTGCTGTCCATGCCTAGGAAAGGGAGAGTTTCTCCTAAATAAATGAAAGTGTGACTGTTAAATGAAACTAGAGATCTAGAATACCTGAACTTAGTATTTTGCTAAGGTGTCTTTGGGCCCGAAAACAGGAGATTCCACACAGAAAGCTCCAGGGAGGTAAGCTCAGGTTGAATACGTTGTTGGGCAGGTCAGTGACGGACGTAATACCCACACAGCGTCTGTAGGCATTAATCAGGTGGACATGTGACTTCCAACAGCCCTGGGCCTGCTGCCAAGTCTAGCTAGCCTCTCACTCAAGACTCTCCACCTCATGGATCCTTGCATTTGGGGAAGAAAACTTACTGTGAGTGAGCTGTGTAGTCCACAGAGATTAACTTCCAACCCAAACAGAGAAGTCTGGAGAATATGGAAGTGTCTTGTAAATGAGAAGGGTAAGAATGTAACAAACAGAACAGCCACAGAGCAGTTCTGTAGAGTTTAATGGACTCTAGTAAACAAAATAAATTTTTGCACACATCTGTGGTGTGTACCAGAACAGCATGTGGGAGAGAACTTCTATATGGTAAGCAAGAGCTCCAAGCTGCTTCTTTGACCCTCACAGACTTTCTCAATCCTTAAAAATAAGTTACAAAGAACTATTTTCACAATTCACACATAGAAGCCTGTGTTTTAACTCCACTAGGGCTCGTCATCACAACTACACAACAAGAAAAATAATTAAGCTGGAAATAGAATAATTATTACATAACTGTAATTCCCACATCAGGAGGCTGGGGCAGATGGATCACAAATGTAGCTGTAGGTGCATAGTAAGTTTGTGACTACCCTTAGGCTACATATACAAAACCTGCTCCCCCATTCCCAAAACATTTATTTCATCCAATTTTCCAAGGTGTGTTATTCCCATTTAGAAGAAGAGAGAAGTTAACATACTATGTGTGGCATATGATTTTTTTAACATGTGACTTTAACATGTGATACTCTGAGGGTAGATTTTTGATGGGAAGGCCAGATGCCAGAGTCACTCCTGAGTCTTCCTCTTTTAAAAATATTACTTATTGGGGCTGAATAGATGGCTTAGCCATTAAGCACTTGCCTATGAAGCCTAAGGACCCCGGTTCGAGGCTCAATTCCCCAGGACCCACGTTAGCCAGATGCACAAAAGAGTGAATATATCTGGAGTTCATTTGCAGTGGCTGGAGGCCCTGGTGCACCCATTCATTATCTGCCTCTACCTGCCTCTTTCTCTGTCTGTCACTCTCAAATAAATAAATAAAAATTATATATATATATGTGTGTGTGTTTTGTGTGTGTGTGTGTGTGCGTGTATGTATGTGTATATATATATATGTATATATATATATATATGTATGTGTATATATATATATATATATATATATATATATATATATATATAATTTATTTGCAATCAGAGAGAGGAAAATAAAGAGAGATAAAAATGGGTGCATCAGGGCCTCTTATAAGGAACTCTGGATACCTGCCCCACTTTGTGCATTTGGTTTTCCATGGGTAATATTGGGTAACTGAACCTAGGACAATCAGGATTTACAAGCAAGTACCTTTAACCACTGTGCTATATAACCATCTCCTGGTTCATTGTTGTTGTTTTTGGGCCCTAAATTATAAATGATCTGAAGAATTTCTCCCTTCATCACACCAGGAGCACCACATTAATTGAAGCAAGGCATGGCTTTCTCAGGTCTTGCAAAAAATAATACTTTCTGTAGCAAACCCTTATTTACTTTGTGCATAAAACAGAACATGGGCAGATCGTATTTGGTGTCTGAGTGAATGAATGAATGAATGAATAGGTTAGCACCTGTGCTGTTATGGTAAGTCAATAAGGCAATTTTCTTTGTAAAACTACTTTAAGGTGTGACTTTTGATGATTTAACAAATACATTAATTTTCTATTGTAGTTACTTTTACATCACTGGGACAAAACACCTGACCACAAGCAGAGCATAAGAGGAAAGGGTTTATCTTGGCTTACATTTTCCTAAGGAAGTTTCATTGTGGAAGGGAGAAGATGGTAGAGTGGATGCTGGACATCAATTCTTGCCATTGCAGCTGGCAGAAAGTAGCAAGAGGGTGAACTGAGCTCTGGAAAGGGGAACTGGCTATGACATCTGTAAGCCTTTCTACAGAAACTTATCTCTTTCAGCAAGGTTTCATGTCTCAAATTGTCACCACTGGGATCTAGCGTTCAAATCACATGAGTCTACGGGAGATACCTGATATAACTGATTCAGGCCACCATATTTGTTATTCACTTTCTTTTTTTAATGAAGTGCTGGGGATGAAACTCATGGCCATGTACATGCCAAGCAAGTGTTCTTCCACTAAACTGCACCTACAGCCTCATCTTTGCATGGTAGGGTTAGAGGCCTGCACCACCACTTCTAACTAAATGCATCTTTAATGGGGGTAACACAGATGATTATAGTACCCATTTCCTCTTGACCTTGTCACTTATTTTCTATTCTGTTTTATTATTTCTCTCTCCTGTGACTTAAGTCACAATTAACTTCTTTTTTCTTTTCTTTTTTTGGTTTTTCGAGGTAGGGTCTCACTTTGGTCCAGGCTGACCTGGAATTAACTCTGTAGTCTCAGGGTGGCCTTGAACTCACGGTGATCCTCCTACCTCTGCCTCCCGAGTGCTGGGATTAAAGGTGTGTGCCACCACGCCTGGCACAATTAACTTCTTAAGTGGACAATTTTCAAACTCTGAGTGTCATTTCAATCCATATATTGGACACTTTCCCACCCCTTCTAAACATAAGTGCTCAAATTTAATAAAATGCATGACTTTCCATCTGTGTTTTAATATCAGACTTCTAGGGAAATCAACATGTAAAGTATGTTAAGGGGTGTAAGAAAACATGGTCATGTTGGAGAAAAACTGCAAAGAAATTTTGACAGGAGAAGCTAAGCAGAGGCCTGAGTTCTCTTTCATGGGCTCCTTTTTAAGGCAGTTTGGAGGTGTGAGAGGCAGCTAACACTGTCTCATTGAACTGGGAAGAACATAAATTCAAGCCCAGATTGTGTGAACCACATTGTACTTGCTTTGTGAACATCTCTGAATACTGCCCTGTTGTAAGCATTTAATTTCATTCTACAATAATTCAGTTGCCAAAGTCTTTGTCCTTGCTTCCTAACATATGCCCAAAAGAATTGATTCAAATGAGCAGATGCTGTTAAATATGTTTATTAAGATTAAAGGCAGAAAATACTTTCTTAACTCTGCATATATGTGGTAATACAGATTCAAAATTTGATGGAATATCCCCTTTACAGAGCACTGTGTTGATTTCTATTTGGTATCAAGTTATATAAGCTTCTATAATTTCAAGAACTAATTAAGCAGATAGAAAGTAGTGCCTGTGGCTTAATCCTGTGATAAATCTGCATGAGCCACAGACACTGGGGCATCTTTCTGAATTTGCATGGGATCCACAAAATAAACTAAGTTCTGGAAGAGATACTTATTGTATAATTATATCTTAAATATATGCACTGAAGTAATTATTTCAGTAAACAAGAAATGTAGGCTATTCATTGAACTGTAAGAAAAGGAAAATCTTTGAACTATATAAACTGTAAATGTTATTCCTCAGAAAGAATGTTCAATGAGCAGGTTAGAATTGACGAAATTCCTAAGCAATGAGAAAATCTCTCACTTGTTTCCCATTGATATTCACAAAAGAACTAAACGTGGAAACTGATGTGGTTTGGGGGAATAACTGAATAGAATCCTCAGTGGTATGCTGCGTTTAGGAGTTGGCACGCTGTCCAGTTTTATCCAATTACCAATAAGTGAGAGGGATTAGCTGTTGGTAATAGTGCAGTGAATAAAAGACTCAGGTCATAAGCAGTGAATTTAGAAAAGTGAGAGTGTACTTAGATGGGGGGATTCTATAAATTAGCAATAAAATGAGATGATTAGGTTAACTGTTTCATTTATAAGGTAGGTAAATGCTGTTGTTATGAATATACCTTAAGTAACATTTCAAGGTTCATCTCACTTTTATTTTCATATTGCAAAACAATCACTTGAGCCTTCCTCCAATAGGCAGCAGAAGACTCAAAGTTTTAAAAAACCTTTGGAAACAGTGGAACATGACCTTGAAAAGAGGAAGGGAAAAAAAGAAAAAGGCATATGGAGAAAAATAAAATTGAATAGTTAATAGAAAGTTTAGATTCAGATTAATGATTTTCTTTGTTTAAATGCCAGTGCTTACATTCACATGAAAATCTGTCCTTAAAGTTACAGTTAGAATGCATCAATCCTTACATGCTGCATATCAGAGATAAATGAAACGCATTGTGCCCCCAGAATGTTGATTGATGGCTGGCAGGAGCTAACTGCTTGCTGTGCACCATCACTTTGGGGTACCAGTTCAATAGGAAGAATGTGCAAATGTAATTATAGAAAGCAAACAGAACATGAATAGAAAATTTGGAGACTTCCCTAACTGCACTATTCACATCTCATTAACTAAAAATTAACAGAAAAATAGATAAAAGAAACTCACTTTCTTCCTCAGTAATTTAAAATTAACTTTTCACTGACAAGATACCCTGTTATAGAAAAGGTAGAAAAATTGCGCAGACACATTGAGGATGTCTTTGGAACTCCACATATAAGATGTGGCAACTGCATATACTCCTACCCCAATCAATACAAATAAATAATTAAGTTTTAAATTAACTTTTGCTAGTAGATTTTTATTATATTTACCCTTTAGAAATATTAAAAAAACAATTTGGGGCATCAACAAAAGTCATCTAAATACATTAAGATA
Source organism: Jaculus jaculus (assembly GCF_020740685.1). Taxonomy (NCBI): domain Eukaryota; kingdom Metazoa; phylum Chordata; class Mammalia; order Rodentia; family Dipodidae; genus Jaculus; species Jaculus jaculus. The sequence goes on from NC_059105.1 coordinate 110,795,091, forward strand.
CCTAAGCAAATCTAAAGTATTATACATAGGGAAAACATAATCAGATTGTATACAAATATGAAAAGAATTCTCATGCTTTCAGGTTTATCTAAACACAGAGAGAAAACACAAAGCTTGTGCTTGTAAAAGCTCAGTACCAGAAGCTTAGGCCAATAACTTAGGCTGTAGCATTATGTGAGATCTGACATCATGTGTTATGAATCAAAAGATAAAGTCCACCAGACAGTCTATCCTTGTACTGTGTAAGACATAACAGTAATTGCAAATTCAATTCAAAAGCTGTCTAGATGAATAATTTGTGAGACAAGAAAGTAGAAGGATGCAAGTAATATAATGCATTTTCATTTAAAATGCCAACTTTGCTGCTTGCTGGGCTTCTGGACATGGCTAGCTTCCCTTGAGTACATGGAAACTCATATTTCAAGTTAGGTTATATCTCTAAAAATTACAACAGTCATGCAAAAGTCCAAAGGCTATACTACTGATAAAAATAAATAGTTTAATCAGTTGTCTTTTTTTTATGAAATGGGATAAGGGTAAAACATTTATCTCTTCATCATGTGTAACCTCCAAGCAAAGACCAAAAGCTGTTTTGCTAAATATAATGTCAAACTTCACTTCTTCAAAGTCTCAGGCACCCACTCAGTGGGCATGTTTTTGTGTGACAAGTACATAGTGAAAAATGGAATGCTATGCCTCACTCACATTACTGTGACTACTTAACTAAGTGCCTATGATGTGCCATGCATTGCACATACATTGCCTCTACCTAAGAATCACCCTCTAAGGTCAATATGTGACTGTTTATATATCAAGAACTAAGAAACTTGCCCATGTTCAACAGTTATAAAGATGCTACACAATACAGATCAGGCTAAAATTCTTTTCTAGTGCTTCTATTGAAATATAAGACAAGCAGCTCTATATGACAGAGCCTTAAAAAGAGGAAAAAGGTCAGTGGGGGCAAGTATGTGTAAGGTAAAACTGACCCATGTGATCATTTCTCCAACCATAGAAAGTTTAAGGTCTGTAGAGTAAAAAAAGTAATGTCAGATGATAGGGAATGTGGTGTTCTGACTGAGATGTGAAGAAAGACAATTTATGAAAGGGCAGACAAAAGTGAAGTGTGTTTATATGTTCTCTTACAATGAAAAAATATTATGCTTCAAAGTCAACACTACTCATGCTAGAGAAGTAGATATAGTTGTACAACTATTTTTACTTCCCATCCTTCTCCCTCACTTTCTCATTCCTTGTTTCTATCTCTGATCAACACACCACAACACTACTATAACACTACTATAATCCTGTTGAATGACTCATGTCTAGATGTCCTTCCATCACTTCAGAGAGATCAGCAATGCTGTTACTTTCCTCAAGTGAACACTTTGCAAAATTGTGGGTTGTATAGTGTTTGACTATGTATATATTAGGAAAACATACATTTTAAATGTAACTACATAATTTGTTTCCACCTATAATGAATGAGCATTTCTGGTCTTCTGCAAGTGGTATGGGTGGATTGTCCACAATCCTTCAAGTTTATATGTTGTAGAGTTAACATGGACTTTCTCAAGACATGCTCATATCTGGGTGTGGTTTTATTACAGAGATAGTAAGATGAAAAAGGGGACATAAGATTGGATCCTGATGCTATATGCCTGACATCATCATTGAAAAGGAAATCTAGGACATGGAAATGTCCCTGCCATATGTTGATGGCACAGAACCTTGAAAGAAAAAATACTATAAGGCAAGAAGAAGGCCTCAGCAGGTCCTTGCCTCCCATGTCTCATAAAGCATTAATACAGATCTCTTAATTTTGGTCCTCCAGCTTCTGAAACAGTACAATATATGCTTGTTGTTTAACTAACCATATTTTTATGAATTATTAGGGATACCCTTAAAATTAATTTAATATCCTTGCCAACCCTATATATAATCTGTTTTGCTTATTGTTCTGACCATTATACTTAATGTGTAAGGATATCCCATCATACTTTGATTTGTATTATTATAAATAATTTTTCATATCTGTTTATACTTGCTTAATACACAAATTAATTTTAATATAATTTTATTAGACATGGGACATATTTAGTATGTAAAAAAACACATGCTGATACCATCCTTTCCTTTATCCCTGCCCCTTTTCTTTTTTTTTTTTTTTCTTGCCCCTTTTCTTAAGAGGCCTTCCTCCTTGGGGATGCAGGTTGACCGCATGGGGATTGTGGACCATGCATTATAAGGGAAAGAGGCAATGTCTCTGCACAAAAGGTCCCAACATGTGGCTCTAACAATCTTTCCACCCCTTCTTCTGCAAAATTCCCTGAGCCATGTTGGCTGCATTTTTAGTCTACTTCAGTGTTGGGCTCTTTGGAGCCTCTGGATATCTGGTCTGGTTGGTGTTGAGTATCCTCAGCCCTTCACCCTGGTTCTGATATCAGACTCATCAAGAAAGCAGCACTCTTACTCTTTTCCTCAATTCCTCTGTGGTTTCATCTTGGGATGGGGTGAAGTGTGTGGGGTTGTTTATATCTCCTCATATCCTGCTCCCATAAGAATAAGAGAAGCAAAATCTCCAATGAAGAGTGAAGCCAGCACCAGTAAAATGGGATAAGCACTATTAATTTAGAGAAAAATTAAAGGCAGTAGACCCTCTTATATGCCAAGATTAATTGGAGCTTGACATTGAAAATCAAAATTATTATTTGCATATGATTCTGACTTGTTTCCCAGTTCCAGATATGGCTTCCTTCCCAATAAGTTGGTCCATTAGCCAATCCAAGAGAAGTTTGTTACCCACTATGGCTGTGTGCCACTATTGCACTTGTGTGAGCATCATGTCAAGTTGTATTCTTCTGAGTCACCTAGATTTTGAGTTGCTTGGACAGATGTTGGACACTTTCCCCCATAGCTCATATAGTGTCTTCCAGCACTGGATGGGCTAATTTTCTGAGGACTGGTTCTCCTATGATTTCCCTGTTTTCCAGTTCCTCCCAGGTTCTGATCTGGGATCCTGAGAAGCCAGTTTGTGGGTGAGCACAGTGGTATGGAGTGAGTACGCCAGACCCCTGTTTCCTGGCTCCTTCCAGTCCACTAGTCTAGGTTTCCTAGGCCAGACTATGTGCAGACAGGCACGGTGTCTAGTGAGTAAGTCAAATCCCTGTTCCTTGGTTCCTCCCAGTCCCCTGGTCCTGGTCGGTCCCATTGTGCCTTTCTTGGTGAGATCTGGTCCCCATGTGATCTGTGAAATTGTCTTTTGCTCTGGCATCCAGACTGGTAACTGGGTATCAACATCCCTGTTCACCTGAGTCAGAGGGCACATGGGCCAAATGACAAAAAACCGGCTTCCTCCTTAATACAATAAATAGTCTTCTTAAAATGGGCAGACAACAATGGACAAAAAGCCAACTAAAGCCAGAAAACTGAAAGAGATCCACCAAAGATGCCTAATCCTACAATAGAAGCCTCCAGAGAAATCAACAGAAACCCATTCCCAAAATGAAAGCACAAAAATCAATGAAACCCTATTCAAAAAAAAAAAAAAGTCACTGAATTGAAAGCAAATTATCAAAGAACTAAAAATCATATCAAAAAAATTGAATAAAGTCATTTCCTAGAGCATAAAGCTTTTGACACTAGGCTTAATTTGATGGAAGAAAACATTAGAAACCTCCAAAGAGATATGAATAAATTCAAGGTGAGTCAATAAATGGAATATCTTAAGAACTGGTTGATCATACTTAAGGAAGACTTGATCAAATGCAAAAATGAACTCCAGGAAGCATCAAGAAAATAAGAACTAGAAATGAAATTGTACCTCAAAAAAAGAGATGGGCATGATACGAAATAACACAACAGAAAACAAAAGTCAAATAGAAATCATGAAAACCACTCTAGATCCTCTCACCAATAGAGTTACTTATGTGAAGACAGGAATTCTCACCTGTAAGACAAGAGAGAAGAAATTGATTGGCAGCCCAAGAACTTTTTTATGTTCAAAAATATCAAGTGAAAAGAATACAAGGAAACTTTGGGATACCCTAAAAGGACCAAGCATCCAGATAATGGGCATAACAGAAGGAGATGAAATCCTAACCAGAGGCATAAAGATCATACTCAACAAAATTATTAAAGATTTTTTTCCCCTAACCTCTCAAACGAGAGGCCCATCCAGACACAAAAAGCCCACAGAATACCAAACAGGCAGGACTAAAAAAAGAAACTTCCAAGACACATCATAGTTAAAACTCTTAACAACAAAAAGAAAGAGAGATTTTTAAAACCAGCAATAGAGAAACAACTCACAACATACAAAGGCAATCCCATGAGAATCATATCACATTTCTCAATGGACACCCTGAAAGCAAGAAGGGCCTGGAATGGAACACTCCAAAGTCTAAAAATTTATGGCTCACAACCCAAGGTACACTATCCAGCAAAAGTATCCCTCATAAAAGGTGGTAAAAGAAAAACTTTCCATGAAAATGTCACCTCAATGAATATGAACACAAAGCAAAACCTACTGAGAATACTTGAGGGAATATTCTACACAAAACAGTCAACGAACCAACCTCAAGAGCCACTAATAAGAAGATCACAGTAACCAAATAGACCAGGTTCAAAATAGTACAAAACATAGAAAAGCACCAAACCCCACAAAACATCTCATCATAGCAAGGATTAATTTAAAACTCACAGTAACAAATTTAAATATTAATGGACTTAACTCACCCGTCAAAAGACACAGGTTATCAGGGTGGATCAAAAGACTGGACCCTTCTCTCTATTGTCGTCAAGAAACCTACCTCACCACTAAAAACAAATACCTCCTCAGGGTGAAAGTTTGGAAAATGATTTTATAAGAAAATGGAAATAAAAATAAGCAGGTAGTGCTATATTAATATCTGATAACATAAAGTTCAAACCAGAAATAATCAAAAAGGACTAAGAAGAGCACTTCTTACTCATCAAGGGAATGATCCAACATGAGCACATGACAATCAGAAATATGTATGTGTCAAACACAGGTGCACCACAGTTTATAAAACAAAATCTACTTGACAATAAAACAGAAATAAACACCAACACCATCATAGTCAGATTTAAATATTCCACTACCATCAATAAAATGACCATCCAAGCAGAACATCAATATGAAAATAATGGACCTCAACAATATCATAGATCAACTAGACCTAATATACATCGACAGAACTTTCCACCCCAACTCTATAGGATACACATTCTTTTCAGCATCCCATGGGACCTTCTCCAAAATTGACCATATATTAGGCTATCAAGTGTGCCTACATAAAGTCAGGAAAACTGAAGTTTCTCCTTGCATCATGTCTGGGTACAGTGCTTTAAAGATAGAAGTTAATAACAAGAGACACAGCAAGAACTCTACCAGCTCCTTCTAAAGGTGATAAATTCCTTCAGCAAAGTGGCAGAATGAAAATCAATGCACAAAAATCAGTAGCTTTTCTATAAGCAAAGGACAAATATACAGAGAAGGAAATCTGTGAGCCTGCCCCATTTTCATTAGCAACAAAAAATTAAATACCTTGAAATAACACTAACAAATGATGTGAAAGTCTTATATAATGAAAACATTTAAAAAAAAATCTCAAGAAAAAAAGCAAGGAGGACATAGAAAATGGAAAGATCTCCCATGCTACTGGATAGATATAATTAATATTGTAAAAATGGCAATTTTCCCCAAAGCAACAAATAGATGTAATAAAATCCCAGTAAAAATATTAGCATCATCCTCCACAAAGATTGAAAAAAATGATCTCAAAATTCATATGGAATCACAAAAGCCCTCCAATATCCAAAAGTATCCTCAGCAAAAAAAAAAGAAAAAAAAAAGAAAAAAAAAAGAAAGAAAGAGAAAAGAAAAGGAGAAAGAAGAAGATTCAGAAAACAAAACAAAACAAAACAAATCTCTGGCAGTATCACTATACATGATCATATGCAATCTAAAACTATGTTACAAACCCATAGTGACAAAAACAGCATGGCACTGTAATTGAAAATAAAACAAAACAGAACAGAAACATAGACCAATGGGACAAAATGGAAGACCCAGACCATAGATCAAGCAACTACAGTTGCTTGATCTTTGATAAAGCTGCAAATAATATAGAATGGAGAAAAGATACCATCTTCAACAAATGGTGTTGGACCAGTTGTATAACCATATGTAGAAAATTGAAATTAGACCCACTCATTTCATCATACATAAAAACACAAAAATCAAACCCAATCAATTAAAGACCTCAATATAAGACTTGAAACTCTTCAACTACTGGAATAAAAAACATGAGGTACTCTCCATGATTTAGGACTTGGAACAGACTTTCTGAACAAAATCCTAGTTAACCAGGAAATTAAACAAGCACTCAAACAATGGGATCGCATGAAGCTATAAACTATTTTGCACTGTCAAAAACACCCTAAGCAGAACCAATAGTTTACCCACTGAATGGGAGAAAATCTTTGCCAGCTATACCATTGAGAGAACCCTAATATCTAGACTCTACAAAGAACTAAAAATAAAAAATAAATTAACAACCCACTCCTAAAGTGGGGCAGAGAACTGAAGTGGGAGGCCTCAGAGGAAGAATTACAAATGGCTAACACACACTTAAGGAAATGCTCAATATCCCTAACTGTTAAGGAAATGCAAATTAAAACAACTCTGGGATTATACCTTACCCCAGTGAGAATAGCAAATATTTCAAAATCAAATGACATGAAATGTTGGTGTGGATGTGGAGAAATAGGAACATTCATTCACTGTTGGTAGAAATGTAAGCTGGTACAACCACTGTGGAAATCAGTATGGAGACTCCTGAAAAGGATGAATGTAATTACCAACAGACTCTGTTACTCTAAAAGCTCCACATCTAAGTTCAGAGATAGTTGCTCAACCATGTTTATAGCCTCTCAATTCATAGTACCTAAGAACTAAAATCAACCAAGACACCTATCAATGGATAAATGGATAACCAAGATGTGGTATATCTACATGATTGAATTCTACTCAGCAAAAATGAGATGATGAAATTTGTAGATAAATGGTTAAACTTGGAACAGATCATTCTAAGTGAACTCACACATTAGTTTTGATGTTCAAGTTTTTGCTCATACTTTTAAATCATGTGTTTCAAAGTTAGCTATTTATCTTTTTTAAAACATTTGTTTTCTTTATAAGTTATAAGCAGAGGGGGAGCAGAACAGATTTGCCAGGGCAGGATTCTTATTACTGCATAAGAACTTGAGGTGCATGTGCCATTTTATGTGTCTGGCTCACATGTGTACTGGGGAATCAGACCCTGGCCATCAGGCATTTCAAGCTAATGTCTTAAACTGCTGAGCCATCTCCCCAGCCCAGTTACTTACCTTTATATGCCTTTCCTAATAGTGTTCATATAGAAGATTTTTAAGTATTTCTAACAGTAAATTGACTTTTTTAATAGATTGTTTTGTCATGACCAAAATAGCATTAATTCAAGGATTATGCAAAACTTCTTTTATGTTTCTTTCTATGTCCCATCACCTTATACTTAGGTATTAGTTGAAGTTTTAAAATTATTTCATTTATTTATTTGATAGAGATAAAGGAGAAAGAGGCAGGTCAACTAGGGAGATAGTGAGCAGTCCAGGACCTCTAGCCACTGCAATCAAACTCCAGATGCATGTGCCACTTTGTGGATCTGACTTATATGGGTACTGGGGACTAGAACCTGGGTCCTTAGACCTCACAGGCAAGTGCCTTAAGTGCTAAACCACCTGTCCAGCCCATGTTTGCATTTTAATATTTTATTTTTATTTATTTATTTGAGAGAGGGAAAGAGGGAGAGAGAGAGAGAGAGAGAGAGAATGGGCATACCAGGGCTTCCAGCAACTGCAAACAAACTCCATATGCATGTGACCCCTTGTGTATCTGGCTTGCATGGGTTCTGGAGAACTGAACCAAGGTCCTTTGGATTTGCAGGTAAGGACTTTAACTGCTAGGCCACCTCTCCAGCCCCCAATCCCCTATGGTTGCATTTTTAATTAAAGGGTAAGGTTTCTGTTGAGATGCAGTTACTTTGCATGTGGTCTTCAAAATATTCTAACATGAATTTTCTTCATTAAATCACTTTGTCCCTTTAAAATATGAGTTGGTATGGAGAGATTTTTTTAGCAGTTACGACACTTGTCTGCAAAGCCTAAAAATCCAAATTTGATTTCCCACTACCCAAGTAAACTGGATCCACAAAGCAGCATATTCATTTGGACTTTGTTTGCAATATTTAGAGGACCTAGCATATCCATTCTCTCTCCTCTCTCCTCTGTTCACTCTCTCTCTCTTTCTGTCTTTGTCTCTCTCTTGCTCTCTTTCTCTCCCTCCTTGCAAATTAATCAAACAAATTTAAATGAGTGACTCCATTTGCATGAATCCTTTTATGGGTTCTTTTTTTTTAATTTTTATTTATTTGAGAGCGACAGACACAGAAAGAAAGACAGATAGAGGGAGAGAGAGAGAATGGGCACGCCAGGGCTTCCAGCCTCTGCAAACGAACTCCAGACGCATGCGCCCCCTTGTGCATCTGGCTAATGTGGGACCTGGGGAACCGAGCCTCGAACTGGGGTCCTTAGGCTTCAAAGGCAAGCGCTTAACTGCTAAGCCATCTCTCCAGCCCCTTTTATGGGTTCTTATTTTGTTCTCTTGACTTATATATTCATTCTGTTCATGAATACCATTCTATCATCATTATTACAGGTGGTGTATCCTAAAATTGAAGAGGAGTAATAGTATTTTAACATTCTTTTTCAGATATATTTCATTATTTTAGTTTTTAGTTTTTGGATAATTTTAGAAATGTCTTATGTAGCAATTACATTCTTGTCACTGAGACAGCATACCATATAAAAAGCAGCCTGTGAAAGAAAAGGTTTTATTCTGACTTATAGTTTCAATGGGAAGTTACTCTTCTACTGGAGAAAGCCTAGCAGGAGCAGGCAGCTGACATCCCATGGTCATGTGAGCATGGAGGAAGTAGAAAAGCTACAGAACACCTAACAGAACCAGTCAAAAAAACCTCAAGCCTCCCCTTCAGCAACACACTTCTCCAGCAAGCCTCTACCCCCTAAAGATTCCATTACCTTCCCAAGCAGAACTGCCAGATGAGCATGAAGCACTCAAATCCATGACCCTAGGGGGACATTTTCCATTAAAATCAAAACACTGAGAGACTAAATCAGGAAGATTGTGAGTGTAAGGCTAGCTGAGCCTTCATAGCAAGACCTTTTCTAAAATTTAAAACTAAAGGTACTAGAAGAAGATATAAAGCTATTGAATAAAAATTGGTGAGTGTTGTACTTAGCTTCTGGTTTCTGAGACAAAACACCCAACCAAAAGTAGCTTATGAGAAAATAGTATTCATATCAGCTTAGCATCCCAAGGAGAAGTCTCATGATGTCAGGAAAGCATAACAAAAGCAGAATCTGGGTATCATCTCGCCACAGCAGCTGGCAGGAAGCTACAAGAGGGTGAGATTATGCACATCTGAGTGGAAGTCTTCTCACTTCTGTGCTCAGAGCTGGGGTAATAAACCTCAAGGTCTGCCTCCAGTGACACACTTCCTCCAGCAAGGATCCACCATGCAAATTGCCACTATATGGGAATAAATTATTAGGCTTCATCACAAACATATTCAATCTATCAGAGGCAGTTTTGAGTGCTCTCTCCCCTGCAACAGTACAATCTAGAGCCGTCACTATTGGTTTTATAGCAGAACTAGGTATTGAGAACTGCTCAAAACACTCCATGCTTTGCTTACTAGACATGGAAAAATCAAGCTGGACTGAGCTGGAAACTTCCTTCCTGCTAGCTACTTTTCACAGTGTTGCAAGAAACTGTGGAGACTTCTGGAGTAGACTTGTTATCAACAACTGTAATCATTTATGGACTTTGAATTCTGTACAACCCACATGCTAATTATGATGCACCCACTGTCACACAACTGTTGCCAGTACAACCAACTGCTTTCCAAATAATTTTGAAGTCTGTTCCATTAAAAGTGACTCGTGTGGATACCATAAGGCAAATCCTGTTGCTGTGGACCTCACAGACTCTAGTACTATTATTTTTCTAAGTGGATATGATGTGCCTGTTCCATTGCCTTCTAAAAATTTGTTTATATCTATGGATTATTGCTGCTATCAACGTTGATCAAAGAAAGTTCTCTACTGTGGGCAGTAGTAACAGGGGAGACTCAAAGCCGTCAAAGTAGATGAAATAGTAACTTCCTGTGGCATATTAATCATGTGCCCTGCTCTACATGAGGAGAAATGAAAATATATCTATATCACCCACATCAAACTTCAATTTCAAAATCTAGAAAGGGATAAAATGAATGTGACTGCTAGAGTTGATAGCTTCTTTTGGTTTGAGTGATTGTTTAATTTCCTGGGCAACTGGGGTTTTGTTCAGGAGTCTTTACCCACTCCTGTATCATGGTGAGTTCCTCCTAGATTTTCTTCCAGTAGGAGAAGAGTTTCAAGTCTTGTATTGAGGTCTTTAATCCAACTGGACTTTTTGTGTTTGGAAAGATGAATGGGTCTTGTTTCATTTTTCTACTCATGGTCATCCAATTTGTCCAACATCATTTGTTGAAGATGCTATTTTTTCTCCTGTCTACATTATTGCACCTTTGTCAAAAATCAAGTAGCTATAGTTACTTGACCTAAGGTCCAGGTCTTCAATTCTGTCCCATTGGTCTATTTCCTAAGGTAGGATCTCAATATAGCCCAGGATCACTTGAAAGCCTGGAACTCACTTAGTCCCAGGCTGGCCTCAGATTCACAGTGATCTTCCTATCTCTGCCACCTGAGTACTGGAACTAAAGGCATGCACACTATGTCTGGGTAATATATATATGAAGGTGGGGAGAGTTTGAGGGATGGTTTCACTCTAGCCAAGGCTGACCTGAAATTCCCTACGGAGTCTCAGACTGACCTCAAACTCACAGTGGTGCTCCTACCTCCACATCCTGGCTGGGATTAAAGGTGTGAGCCACCATGGAACAGTTCTTCATAAGCTTGCTTTTATGCACCTCATAAGGATCCTTTACCTCTAGGCCTTAGAGTATCTTCCCAGAAGTCTTAGCCTGACACCCTTCATGGAGAACAGGTGTAAGGCATCCCAAAGCTGGGTTCTTGCTGCAGCTCCAGACCCTTGCTTTTATGATCATTGGTTTACATGCTACCTCCTGCAATCTGCCATGATTATCACACCTCCCACAAATTAATGGCTTCAGCCAACAAATTGTGACTGTATTTTTGGACATACATGTCTCTAGATTTGATGATAGGAAAGGCAATAAAGACTGAGAACCTTGTTATGCTGTCCAGTTTTTATTGTAAGAAAAGGTACAGCAATGTCAAAGCTCTTTACACATTTGAAGTGAAAGTAAAGTCAATGACTTTTGTACATAGGATATAAATATAGGATTACATCCCTATATCCCTTCTTTATTTGGAATGCTCTTTTCTCTTCTTTTTTGCATTTTTTTTTCTTTTTTTTTATGGGAGGCAGCAAAAGAGAGAGAGAGAGAGAGAGAATTGGCTCACTAAGGCCCCAACCACTGTAATCAGACTCCAGAAGCATGTGACACATTGTTTGCATATGTGACCTTGTGTGCTTGCATCACCTTGTACGTATTGCATATATGGGACCTGGAGAGTAGAACATGGGTCCTTAGGTTTCACACACAAGTATCTTTACATCTAAACCATTTCTCAAGCCCCCCTTTTTTTTCTCCCTTTTTTGTAAATTTACTTTATCCCACTTAGGGATCTTTGTTTATTCCATAGTCATTAGGATATTCTTTTTAATCCATAGACCCTATGTGTTTATATACATGGTCTAGACAACCAAGGATACCATTGGAGAGAGCAGTTAAAGGAATGATTTTTCTTCTCCCTGTCCTTGTTAAGCGATTTTTCTATATTTTACCATTATTATGAGGCTTATAGTAGTTGTTTGGTAGATTCATTGTTTTTAAAAACTATAATTTATTTATTTATTTTCAAGCAGAGATATATAGAAGAGAGACAGATAGACAAAATGAGCACACCAAGGCCTCTAGCCACTGAACATGAACTTCTGATGCATGTGCCACTTTGTGCATTTGTCTTTACATGAGTACTAGGGAATCAAACCAGTCTTTGCAGGCAAGCACCTCAACCACTGGGCCATCTCTCCAGCTCCACTTTTTAGTTTCATATTAAAGAAGTATCTTTGAATTCCCACTTTACTAAGTATGTGTATCATTGAATCATGTGATTTTTCAAAATGTTGCCTAAAAATAGTAGGGTGATAATGTACTTTTAGTTCCTCTGTTTTATGTTAATCTAAAGAATTGGATTGTTTTATAAAATCAAATCAATCTTTCATCCCTATAGTAATATAGTCTTGATATACCGTCCTGCTTATGTAAATATGATTTTATCTGTAGGATATTCATTTTAGAAATTTAAAAATAAACTTCTTTCTTTGGCTCTTCTTAGGAATAGTTGTGTCATCTGTGTAGTGGATCTTCATAAACATATACTAATGGAAGTGCAAAAAAACCACATACTAACATGCATGGCACCATATTTACTAGCAATTATTTTCTGATTACTTTTAAAATAAAATTTTGATGCAATTACATGATGAATAAACACCTATAACTTGTATATCTTCATGATATGTTACTGTTTTGTATTAAGAGATGTTTTTATTTCTAACATGTTTATGGCAATGTAAAAACACGCCAGCTCTATTTACTTTGTGTTTACGTGGCATGTAATTATTATTCTTTTCAACTTTTGTTGTCTACTGTAAGCAGAATATGGCTTGCTTTATCTCTAGTGAATATCTTTAGATTTTAGACACATTTTTTATATTTGTATTTATTCATCATTACTAACATACAGATACTTAAAAATGGAATATATATTTCATATCTTTCAACATGTTCTTAATTCCATCTATTATATTTTTTTCTGTTATTATCAAGTATTTGCTTCTTATTTTCCCTAAGGCAAGATCTCACTGCATCCCAAGGTGACCTGGAACTCACTCTGTAGCTGCAGGCTGTGTATTTGCTTAAGTAATTGTTCTATTATTTAACAATTTTGACTACTTAATAGAGTACACCTGTATCTTCAATGAGTAAAGGTCAACATAAATTGGACCTTTACCATTTCCTAACCATGAAGTTTCTTGAACACTTTAATTTTTCTGTTGAAATTTTAACATTTTTGGTCATATGTATTAATAATTCAAAATAAGTGTTCATGATATTTTTTCTATTTTTATTCCATTAATGTTAACTTCAAGCCAGATATATTGATACACTCATTGTAATCATTTATTGCTTCAACTATTCCATTTTCACATTATATTCTTTCAATCTGAAGAAAATATTAAGTGGATTTTTACTTTTAATACTGTCCACTTTTTAGAATATATATATTCCAGTAAATTTAAGTTTCTAAATAAAAAATTTCTTAATATTCTTCAAGTGATAACTTACAGTCATTGCAATGAATCTGTTTTTATGTTTGTTATTATTCCTTTTAGACAATATGTATTTTCTTTTTATTTTACGTACATATTTTTGATTTTCCTTCTCTCTCTTTTTTTTTGACAATGAAAATCAAAGAAATTTTCTATGTACTTATCTTTCTTTTTTTTTCAGATAGGGTCTTGTTTTTGCAAGGCTAATTGAGAATTCACTATGTAGTCCCAGGGTAGCCTCAAACCCATGAAAATCCTCTGTTTATGAAAGCTAGAATTAAAGGCATGAACTACCACACCTGGCTGCATATTTATATTTTGGGATTTATTAATTTTTGAATTTTCATCTTGACATATTTCTTCATTCATGGATATGTTGACCCAGTAATTCTTCAAATAATTCTTTAGCATTGTAATAATTCTCATTTCCTTTTCTTTCTGTAAGTGTTCACACAATCACAGTTTTGTTGTATCTTATGAATTTCTAAAAGTTTTCAAAATTTCTTTTTCACTCCATATTTTTATATTTTATTTATTTATTTATTTGAGAGAGAGCAAGGTAGAGAGAGAGATAATGGGTGCATCAAGGCTTCTAGCCACTGCAAATTAACTCCAAATACATGTGCCAATTTATGCACTTGGCTTTATGTGGGCTTTAAGGAATTGAACTTGAGAAACTATTTATCTCAATTCAGCTTTTAATTTCTACGTTTCCTACATCTTTGTTTGAGAACAAAAATACCTATTGGGCTGGAGAGATGGTTTAACAGTGCACTCATTTTCTGTCTGTCTCTCTCTCTCTCTCTGTGTGTCTCTTCCTCATAAATAAAAATAATATATTTTAAAAATTCTCTTTACCTGTCTGATTTCCTGTGTTGAAACTTTAATTTCATTTACTTTACATGTAAACTATATAGCCAGAGAAACTGAATTTGGTCAACAAACATGATTCATGGTAGTGGACCGTCATTTGACTCTTCAGCACACTTTATTTAAGGATTATATCTATAAGAGTCAGAGCTTAGGCCCCAGCTACACTGTCTAGGTCATAGAAACTTGAATTTATGTTATTATAAACAATTTTGTTAATGACAATTTTAAATTAATTAATTAATTAAATTATTTTCATTTTTTATTAAGAACTTCTATGATTATACAAAATATCCCATGGTAATACTCTCTCCCCCCACTTTCCCCTTTGAAACACCACTCTCCATCATATTCCCTCCCCATCTCAATAAGTCCCTTTTTTATTTTGATATCATGATCTTTTCTTCCTACTATGATGGTCTTATGTAGGTAGTGTAAGGCATGGTGAGGTCATGGATATACAGGCCATTTTGTGTCTGGAGGAGCACGTTGTAAGGAGTCCCACCCTTCCTTTGGCTCTTACATTCTTTCCACCACCTCTTCTGCAATAGACCCTGAGCCTTGGAAGGTGTGATAGAGATATTGCAGTACTGAGCACTCCAGTTACCTCTTTCCAGCACCATGATGCCTTCATCCCAAGGTCACTGCCATCTGAAAAGAGAAGATTCTCTACCGAAAGTGAGAGTAGCATTAATGTAAGGGTATGAACATTAAGAGAAGTGTTTACTGGGCAGTTTGATAAGCATAGTATATACATTTAGCCATACAGAAGCAAACATTACACCCCTAAGTCTCATGAATACCCTGTTGTAGGTTTTCAGTATCAGGGATGTATTCCCTCCCATGGAGCTGGCCTTCATTCCAATTATAGGGCAGCTGGTTTCCACTATGACAGATGTGCCACTACTGCACGTGTTGGGTCATTTGGCCTGGCTTGTGTGTCCTAACTGCAAATGCATTTCTTTGTTTTCTGCACTTAGTACAATGCTAGACCACCGAATACTGTTGAGCAAGGAGCTACATGTGTGCAGGTCATCCCAACTCTACACAAGGATATCATATCAGTACTGTACATAATTTGGAGGCAGGAGCAGAATAGTGAAAATTATAATTTGTATAGATCAAAGCTTTTAAAAAGACAAAATTGGTTGATGGTATTTAAATGCACACTCCCATAAACTCGTGTTTAAACATTTGGTTTTCAACAATGTGGCACTATTTGAGAAGGTGATAGAACCTTTAGGAGAAGGAGCCTTGCTAAAGGAAGCATCACTGGGTATGGGCCTTAAGTGTTACCCCTGTCCCTTCTTATTGTTCTCTTTCTCCCTATTTCCTCCTGCTGATGTGAACTGGCTTTTTGCTCCTGCTATGTTTCCTCACCATGATGGATTCTAGATTCTGAAGCTATAAGCCAGAATACACCCTTCCAGACAACTTTCTACATTTTATATAGCTCATGACCCCAATCCATGGGACTATTTCACCCATATTTAATATGGGTTTTCCCAACTTAATTAACTTAGTCAAGATATCCCTCACAGTATGCTCAGAAGGTAACAATCTGTACAACCCCTCTTAAGTGATTCTAGGTCTTGTCTAGTGAACAATAAATATAAACCATCATACTAGTTTATCTTCATAGTTATTTATTAAGTACTTAGAAAATATGGCCAAAAATATAGGGTAGAATAAACTGGTTGACAAGTTTTAATGGGAATCATCCACTATGAGTGGCATGCTATGCTGCAAAGAGTCACCATGATGGTTTCCTTTGCTCCCAATGTTCTGGAAGGATGCTGTAATAGTTATTCTTATTGTTTAATTTGATGGAATTGAGATTCCATGGTTTAGTGAACAGCCCTTTTGTGGGTACTGCTAATATCCCCCCAGATTGAGATATGACAGATCAATTCAGAAAAGGTGTTTCCTCAGTGGAAGCATCATCATTCAATAGCGTGAGTTACAGTAAGCAAGAGAAGAAATTCCAATAGCATGTGGCCTTGTTCTCCTTTCTCTCCCCTCTTTATTTCTCTTTATCTTTCTCTCTTTTTCTTTCCTCTCCCTTTCATCTGCTAACTCCCTTACTTTGAGGTTATTTTTTTTTTTTTCCTTCCTGACATAATACACTGCCACCTCTGATGCTGTGAAGAAAACTAAAGCCTAGTGTTGTGTAAACTGCTCCTAGGGAGATATGACCAAATGTTTGTTCACTTCATGTAAGGCATCAACAACAGACCATAGCATTATTTAACAGAGGTCCAACTTCTTGAAACAGTGAGTTATTTGATTTACTTGAGTGTATTCACTAACAGAGCACAGGTAATGAGTTACAGGAGCATACTTGACCCCAAATAAGTACATCACCACAGTCATGAAAGATAATGTCATGGACACTTCATTATGCAGTTTGACTCTAAGTTAACATTGCAATCCTATATTATCTAACATTTCCCAAAAGCATTTGGGTGCACAGGTGTGAGTGATGAGTGAAATTCCAGGTTAGAATCTGTAAATCTTTCTTTCTTTTTTTTTTTTCCTTCCTTCAGTTCCACATGGGAGTAAAAGCAGCTCTATCACCACTGCTGTAGACCTAGCTATGTGATTCCTTAGAGCCAGAGCCTGGTCCTAGCAGTCCTAACAGGCTAGTCTGGCTGCTCATCCTTAAGAAGCCAATTAAATAGACAAATAATGATAAAAGAAAAAAGAAGTAGATGTATTTAATTTGAAAGTATGCAAATAAAGTGATACAGTGACTCCTCTAAGTCCATTTCCAGGGTCCAGGAATGAGGTTTAGGTTTAAATAGAGGGCCAATGGGGTGCATAGTAAAATAGCCCTAGGCCAAGGTATTGTCTTCATTGTCTCATTATTTTCAAAGTTCTAATCTCTATTACATATTGCTAGAACTGTGTGAAATCTCTTTACAGGAGATAAGCTGCCCCTCTGGCCAGCCTGGCAACCAACTTCAGAATTTTACTTCTGCCAGCAGGAGATTCATAGAAAAATTTCAATTTTTTTGTGAACTGTTTTTTTTATTATTATTAATTACCTTTGTATTCAGCAAATACAATTAGATTGGTACCATTCTTAGGCTCACCCATGACCTACTCCCTCCCCTTCCCCCCTCCATAATGAGGTATATGGGTCATGCATTGTGGAGTTATCCCACAGTTATGGGTAGGATAAATGTCTCTGCATATCATGACCCAACATGTGGCTCTGAAATTCCTTCCGACCCCTCTTCTTCAAAATTTCCCTGAGCCATGTTGGTTCATTTTTGGTCTGCTTCAGTGATGAGGTGTTGGGGGCCTCTGGGTCTCTGGCTCTCTGATTTGGTAGGAGTTGATTTTTCTCTGTGTTGGTCTCCTTCCCCTTGTGCTGGTACTGGTTCACCAGGAAAACAGCACCTATGCTTGTTTCACCAATTTTTCTTAGTTTCAGCCAGGGCCCTTTTGAGGTATGATGGGGTGACTCTCTCCTTAGGATATGCATCTATCTGAAAAAGAGAAGCATATTCTCCAATGGAGAGTAAGTTAGCACCAGGACAAATGAGATAAACCCTAATATTTTTATAGAAAATTTAATAGGTGTAGGCCCTCTTGTAGCCCATGATTGATGGTAGCTTGATAACGGAGAGTGGGCTTATGTTTGGATATGGTTCTGACTTGTTTCCCAGCTCCAGCTATGGGTCCCTTACCACTGAGGGGATCAGTTAGCCAAATCAAGAGCAATTGGTTCCCCACCATGGCTGTGTGCCACTATTGCATTTGTATGGGCATCACAAGAGGTTATTGGCTGCTAGGTAGGATAGCCCATGAGTTTCTTGGACAGATTCTGGTCATTTTCCCCCAGTCACTGATGTAGCATCTTCTGGCAATAGATGTGCTGATTGCCTGGGAGAGAGAAAGGAAGCTGTAGAAGATTATGGTCCATCTTCATCATACCTTCTCCAGTGTTTTATCGTGTTCCCTGTAAGGGCCTGGTGAAGGTTCAGCCATTTAGTCTGCCTTTTAGGAAGTAGAATTTTATTTTACCATTGCATTTGAGTCTAGATTTGTGTACCCCTCCCCGTTGCCCACCCTGCCCTCCCCACCCATCCTATTGTGTATTCCACCAGATGCTTGCTGGGTATGTAAGGTATCTTGGGTACATTCAGGTTAGGTGTTGTAGATGAGTGAGACTATGTGGCAATTTTTTTTCTGTGATTGGGTAAGTTCACTGAGAATGATCTGTCCCAGGTTCAGCCATTTTTCCTCAAATTTCATTGTGTCATTTTTTTCTTACTGCTATATAGAATTCCATTGTGTAGATATACCACATCTTAGTTATCTATTCTTCTAGTGATGGACATCTGGGTTGATTCCAGCCCTTAGCTATTATAAATAGAGTCTCTACAAACATGGTTGAGCAAATCTCTCTGGCCTGTAGTTTGAAGGTTTTAGGGTAGATGCCCAGCAAGGGAATAACTGGGTCAGATGGTATCTCTATAGTCAGCTTTTTCAGGAGTGTCCATATTGCTTTCCAAAATGGTTGTACCATTTACATTCCCATCAAGAGTGGATGAGTGTTCCTACTTCTCCATATCCTTGCCAGCATTTATTTTCATTTGATTTTCTTTTGTTGGCTATCTTTATTGCGGTAAGGTAGGATCTCATAGTTGTTTTAATTTGCATTTCTCTGATGATTAGGGATGATAAACATTTTTTTTTTTAAATCTGTTTGCTATTTGTATTTCTTCCTCTGTTAACTGTGTGTTCAGCTCTTTGCCGTATTTTGTGAGTGGGTGTTTGACATTTTATTATTTAGTTATTTGAATTCTTTGTAGATTCTGGAGATTAGGCCTCTGTCAGTTGGATAACCTCCAAATATGTTCTCCCATTCTGTGGGTAATCTATTGGCTTTGCTTATTGTATGCTTGTCTATAAAGAAACTCTTCAGCTTGGTGTGATCCCATTGGTTCAGTGACTGCTTAAGATTGTGAGCTACTGGGGTTATGTTCAGGAAGTCTTTTTCCATTCCTATTTCATGGAAAGTACTTCCTAAATTTTCTTCCAGTAATAGTCCAGTTTCTGGATTTATATTGAGGTCTTTGATCCATTCGGACATGAGTGTAGTGCATGTGTGGGTCAAGTTTCAGTTTCCTGCATATGGTTATTTAGTTTGTCTTGAAACATTTGTTGAAGATGCTGTTTTTTGTTTTTTTGTTTTTTTTTTTCCAGCCTATATTGTTCAGGCCTTCATCGAATATCAAGTAGGAATAGTTGCTTGGCCCAAAGTCTGGGTCCTAAATCTATTCCATTGGTCTATAATCCTGTTTTTATGCCAATACCATGCTGTTTTTATTACTATGGCTTTGTATTATAGCTTTAGATCAGATAAGGTGATGCCTCCAGAGGTACTTCTTTTGCTGAGGATATGTTTGGATATGCGAGGTCTTCTTCCTTTGTATATGAAATTTGAGATCATTTTTTTCTATCTCTGTGAGGAACACTGTAGGGATTTTAATTGGAATTGAATTAA
Organism: Jaculus jaculus; assembly: GCF_020740685.1. Taxonomy (NCBI): domain Eukaryota; kingdom Metazoa; phylum Chordata; class Mammalia; order Rodentia; family Dipodidae; genus Jaculus; species Jaculus jaculus. The sequence goes on from NC_059105.1 coordinate 110,815,046, forward strand.
ATCTATATATTGCCTTTGGTAGGATTGCCATCTTCGCAATGTTATTTCTGCCTATCCAGGAGCATGGGAGGTCTTTCCATGTTTTTCAAGTCCTCCTCAATTTTTTTTTTTTTGAGTGTTTTTATGTTTTTGTTGTATAGACCTTTCACTTCCTTGGTTAATGTTATTCCAAAATAATTTATTATTTTTTTGTTGCTATTGAAAATGGGACTATGTCCCTTATTTCTTTCTCTGTATCTTTGTCATTTCAATATAGAAAGGCTACTGATTTTTGTGCATTGATTTCATATCCTGCTACTTTCCAATAGGAGTTTATTACCTTAAAGAGTTTTGGGATGGAGTCTCTCAGGTCTCTTACATATACATTCATGTCAACAGTGAATAGGGGTAACAACTTCTTCCTTTCCAAATTGTATCCTTTTTATTTTCTTCTTCTGTCTTATTGCTTGATCTAGGACTTCCAGTACTATAATGAATAGCAGAGGTGAAAGTAGACAATCCTGTCTTGTTCCTCATCTCAATGGGAATTCCTCCAGTCTCCCTCCATTAAGTATTATTTGGGCCTAAGGAGCTTAGTATATTGCCTTTATTATGTTAAGATATGAACCAACCATGCCAATTCTCCCCAACGTTTTGATCATGAAGTGATGTTGTATCTTGTCAAAGGCTTTTTCTGCATCTATTGAAACAATCATGTGGGTTTTATTTTTAACCTTGTTTAGTTGATGTATTACATTGACAGATTTCCATATGTTGTACCACCCCTGTGTTCCTGGGATGAATCCCACTTGGTCAAGGTGGATAATGTTTTTGATGTGTTGTTGGATTTGGTTTGTGAGGATTTTGTTCAGGATCTTTGCATCTAAGTTCATCAGGGAAATAAGTTAGTAGTTTTCTTTTCTTGTGGCATCTCTACCTGGTTTTGGAATTAGGGTGATACTAGCTTCATAAAAGGAGTTGGGTAGCTTTCCCTGTTCTCCAGTTGTGTGGCACAGTTTGAGAAAGATTGGTTTGAGTACTTCCATGAAAGTTTGATTGAATTCAGCTGAGAATCCATCTGGTCCTGGACTCTTCTTTTGGGGGAGGTTTTTCATTACTTTTTCAATCTCCACAAGTGTGATTTGTTCATTGGGAAGATTTATCTGCTCTGAGTTTAGCTTTGATAGATGGTATGCTTCCAGGAAATTATCCATCTCCTCCACATTATCCAGTTTTGTGGAGTAGAGGTTTTTGAAATAATTCCTGATGATTCTCCTAATTTCACTTAATGTCTGTTGTGATCTCTCCTTTTTCATTTTGAATTTTTAATTTGAAGCTTTTTTTTTTTTGCTTGATCAAATTGGCCAGGTTTTTCCAGTTTTAATAGTCTAATAATCCAATGGAAGGGAACCAGTATCTATATAGAATATATGTGTTCCTCCCAGAATGATTACACCATCACTTTATTGTTTCACTTATCTGATTGCTATGGTTGCCAGGCCTACGTAATCACTATTGTAAGGTGCATGTGCTACATGAAGGAGCAAGACACACTACACTGTAACCAGATATTTTCTCACAGAGGTTAAAAGCTAACTAACGCAGATTATGATTGGAAATTCTGATATCAGGAACCCTAAGTCTTACTAACTCCTGTATTTCTGACCCCCTTGTCATACTAAGCATTCCCATGTATATGGTAAACACGTAATTAGTCATCCCAGCCAGAATACTTTTAGAGAAATAACTTAAAAAATAACAGGGGTGAAAGGGCTGGTTATAATAATGATCCAGATCCCTAAAGGGACACTGGAACTTTCCTGAAAACCTGGGTATGGGGTCACCCTATCCACAAGCCATCCTGATAAGGAGGACATGAGAAGGCTCTTGGTACTCTTCCCTATGATACTAACATTTATTGCAGTGAACATACTTTGACTTCCATTTTTAATAAAGATCCTGTGCAAACAGGATTGCCATATACCTTTTTTGTTATTATTTCTAAACAGAAGAATTGGATTTCCAAACAGTTAAAATAACAAAAGAAATAATTACTGCATGTCTAAAGAGTGGTTGAGGTCAACTATAAGCCACTCGACATTTTGCTAGCTAAATAGATGCCTTAACATGTTCTGACACAGATGCAATTTATACATCATACACTTAGAAAAAAAAATCAGGTTCAAAAAGCAGAGAAGGGCTAGGGAAGTATCTCAGCGAATATAGTGTATTCCATATGATCAGAAGGGCCTGAGTTTGGATCCCCTGTACTCATGTAAAATTGGAGTGAGGTAGTGCCTAACTGTAATTTTTATAATGAGGAAGTTAAGGTCCCTAGGAATTACTTAGTAGCTTGTTTACTCAAAATAGTGAACTGATTTTCTGTCTCAAAATATAAGGTGGAGTGCTGGAGCGATTGCTTAGTGTCTAAAGTGCTTTCCAAAGGACCTACATTCAATTCCCCAGTACCCACATAAGCCAGATGCACATGGTGTCAAATGCACCTGGAGTTAATATGCAATGACTGGAGGCCCCTATGCATCAATTCTCTCTCTCTCTCTCTCTCTCTCTCTCTCTCTCTCTCTCTCTCTTTCTCTCTCTCTCTTTCCCTCATATCTTTCCCTTTGTCTCTCTAATAAATAAAAACAATATTTTACAAATTGAGGTGGAGTGAATTTAGGGAGACAACAAACATTGACCTTTGGATTCCATTTACATACACACACATGTGCTCATACACAGTCACATGTATGCCCAGATTCATACCTAAGAACACATACCACACATACTTAGGCAACAAAACAGCAAAGAAAATGGTGTCAAATGTAATTAATATACAGCTTCACTTTTACCTTTTCCCACAATCATACACTCAATTTCTCATATAGTTTTATGTTTGTGAAACCTTGACATGAGAGGGGTAGTTCATTCTAGAGGGCAATAAAAATCATAATAAACATTAGTAAAAATTTCAGGAAAATACTGTACACTTTAAATTTATTAATGAAAAACATATAGATCATATAAATGCTAGATGATGATTCAGAAGGTGCTGCTATGTGGATAGCTCTGTTTCCTATTTTATTTCCATTTAACAAAGTAATCCTGAAAAAGGCCTTGAAAAACTAGTTCAATATTCATCATTTTGATTTATTTTTTCAGCAATTAAAAAACAAAGCAGGAGTCTGCATTATAAATATGTTTAGTAGAAATTCAAAGGGCAGAGTTCACTAATGGGCAAGAGTTTGCATACATATCAAGGTTATAAATAACCTCCTTGGAGAGTATCATTAAGTTCAGTTCTGGGCATCTGATAGAATAAAGAAAAGGTCAATAAATAAAGAGCACTGGGGGAGTGTATGAGAAAATTGTTAGGATTTTCCATAGGAATAAAATCTTGATGTCTTTCTCTGCTTCTGCTTTTGATTAGAAATAAATATGTCTGTATGCAGCTATTTGTATTTATTGGAGCTCTATTACAAGGAGAAAATAATTAGAAACATATGAACATCACAGCAAATTAAAAATAATGCATGCATAGAGAGACATTAGTGCATGCTGTTATGTGTTTCTGTGAACTTTATTTCCTCTTATGTCCCACTCAGCATTCCCTTTGGACATGCCATATACATTTCTGCTTCATATCAATCCATGCCAATAAAAGGCTCCAACACTCAAACTGAAGGGATCCTCTTGAAAAAATATTTATTTATTTATTTATTTATTTATTTATTTATTTAAGAGAGAGAGAGAAAGAGATATTTAGAGAGAGGGAGAGAGAGAATGTGTACACCATGGTTTCCAGCCACTGCAAGCAAACTCCTGATACATGAGCTTCCTTGTGCATCTGGCTTTACAAGGGTACTGGAGAATCAAATGTAGGTCATTAGGCTTTACAGACAAGTGCCGTAACCACTATCTATATCTCTTCAGTCTCTGTAAAGAGATTCTTTCAAAGCTGGAATTCACTGGATAAGGAAAGTAGTAAAAAGCTGCATTCAATGAAGTGCTAGAAGAAGTCAGGAACTCAACAAGAAACTATTCGCACAATAGGCATGGTGCACCATTCCCCAGGCTTTCCTGAGCATGTGAAGAATCTTGTTCACATGCATAGTCTGTCTTTAGGCACAGGTGTATCCTGAGAATCCTTTTCCCAAAACCTCTCCTGATTGGTAATGTCACTCATCTGGGGCCTTGTTTGATGTTGCTAGGAAGTAAAAGTTATCAAACCAAAAAGATGCATAATATATATTTTTTTTACTTGATGCTATAGAGGTAGCTTCCTTCTCCCCTTCCCAGACCAGGATACTTCTACTCTAGCCACCGTGGCTTCTTGGTATGGGTAGAACACAGCTGTCCCCGTGTCTAAAGAATAGTTTCAGAAGAAGCACACTCCACTCCTCCTCTCCCTCCACACATAGTGGCATATGGCGGTTGGCTGTCATATGTGTGAAGGTTGTAAGCATCAGGGCAGTAAGTGGCAAAATCTTTACCTATGGAGTGAAGCCATCTCTATTCCACCCAGGAGGTTTGAGCCAATTCTCTTTCCAGCAGTGCCATCCACTCCTTACCTATCTGGGATCCCTTTTTAATCACTCCAGAGGAACACAGTCTCAATAATAGTGCCTTGACATCCTCCTCTCAGGCTGTGCTCCAAGGGAACCTGGCCAAAAACAATCACTAAGAGAATTATGACCAAACATCTAGATGATTCCCAAGGATAAGTACATTGAACAAGAGCTCAGTGTGTGTGTGTGTGTGTGTGTGTGTGTGTGTGTGTGTGTTACCTTTTTGTTGGGAGATGTTTGAAGGAGCAATATTTCTAAATAACACACTGTTAATACTTTTGCTTGAATTATCTTCCAATGTTTGTGTGGGAAATGACTTGGTTGTTTTTAGCCTAATAATAATCATATTTTGTTTAAAATAAAATATGGATAACATTTTTATTATAGCAATTTTATATTTATCTGATGAGTGCATTTTCTCTATTTTTCTCTGATATTGTTATTTCATTTTTATTATAGTTTACTATGCACTTCCTATTGTTTTCTCCAAATGGTTCTCTTTGACTTCATTGGCTTCATTTTATAATTTGCTCCTAATGATTTAACAGATCATCGCACAGTGCTGCCAGCACCCTGACCTTCAGGGAAAACCCTTCTCAGCTGGGCCTTGCTACCCAGTGCTGCAGGCACTATTGTCCCAATGGAAAACTTCTAGCTGTAAGCTTCCCTTTCCTCTTATTCTGTTTCTGTGTTTATTACTTTTCTTCATTCTACTGAATTATCCAAGTGGCTTTCTGAGAAAGGATATATGTGAGCTGAGCTATCATGTTTCGAAAAATTGCTGATAATGACAAAACTCAGCTTTACAATTATATGAACACAAAAACCAAAACTACAGAGACTATTTCAGGAAATTCTCCATAGAGAAGAAACAAATAATCAAACTCAAATGCCTACAAGAAGCAGATCATAATAACCAAAATCAGAAAAGGCACAAAAAACTTCAAAGTCCATGAAAACACCAACTCACCTATATCACCACAATATGGCAGGGATCAAATCAAATCTCACAGTCATTACCCTAAATATTAATGGCCTTATTTCACCCATCAAGAGACACAAGATACCAGATGGATCAAAAAATTAGACCCCTCAATCTGTTGCCTTCAAGAAACCCACCTCACCACTAAAGACAGATACCTCCTCAGGGTGAAAGGTTGGAAAACAATATTCCAAGCAAATTGGAATAAGAAACAAGCAGGCATAAGTATATTAATACTGGAAAAAAATATACTTCAAACCAAAAAATAATTAAAAAAGACAAAGAAGGCCACTTCCTACTTATCAAGGGAAAGATCCATCAAGAGGATATTATAATCATAAATCTCTATGCAGCAAACATAGGGGTACTACAGTTAAGAAAGCAAAACCTGATTGACAATGAAACAGAAATAACCACCAACACCATCAGAGCTGGGGACTTCAATATACCATTAGCAGTAATAGACAGATCATCCAAACAGAAACTCAACAGGGAAGTAAGAGAGCTCAAAAAAAAAAACCATAGATCACTTAGACTAAATGGACATCTATGGAATTTTCCATCCCAAATCCACAGACTACACATTCTTCATAGAAGCCCATGGATCATTCTCTGAAATAGACCATATACTGGGCCACAAAGACTGCCTCCACATATTTAGGAAGATTGATATAATTCCCTACATGATATCAGATCACAATGCTATATTGTAATTTCTATAATTCTATATTGTTAAAAATCAACAACAAAAGACCCACCAAGAATCAGAATGGCACCTGGAAACTGAACAGCACACTTTTAAACAAAAAATAGAAGGCAGATGAAATAAAAAAAAATGGAATTGCAAATTTTCTAGAATTGAATGACAATGAGAACACATCATACCAAAACTTATGGGACACAATGAAAGTAGTCCTTAAGGGAAAATGCATAGCACTCAATGCCTTCATAAAAAAGACAGAGAGATCCCATATCAATAACCTAACCATTCACCTAAAGGCACTGGAAAAGCAAGAAAATCCAACCAAAAGAGCTTCAGAAGGAAAGAAATAATTAAAATCAGAGCAGAAATTAATGAATGGGAAACCAAGGAAACAAAGAAGACAAGTGACAAAACAAAGAGTTGCTAATGCTAAATGTGGTGGGCCATTTAATTCTCATCTTTAGATATGGAGAAGGTATTTGAGTAAGGAATTTCATGTTGCATATAAGAAAACCCGGGCAGAAATTGCAGAGGAATTCAGAAGTGTGGAACTCAATGACACTCTTCTTTCTCTTATTCCAATGGTAACTTACACTTCAGGTTTATTCCCCCACATTTGATCTCCAGTTGTAGTTTCTTTTTAATTTCTGACATGGGATTTACAAAACTGATCTTATACCATTGAGTTAATAAAATATGTACCACATATTTCTAGAAGCTGTTATTGGTTGCACTAATGATTACACTGAGCTTGATATCACTTTCAAAGATGAGAGATAAGTCTTCATTTCTCTAACCAAAACTTGGCCCTCTCATTGAATTTATGGAAGCTAGTTATTATGGGCTATTCTTGGAGTAATACTAGGCTAGAATAAGGCTCAAAAACATAGGCTTTATTTTCAGATAACCTTACACTTAGAAAATATGTATTGAATCATCTGAAAATTAACTATGTAAGAAGTGTAGCATGTAGATATTAAAAATGTATGTTTAGATTATCAGTGACAATTTCACAGAAAGTTGGTAAGCATTTCTTTGTTCTTTAGCATAGATTGAAAATATATTTTGCCTTACATAGAGAAAAAATACCTTCTGTAAATATATATGGTAAATATTATTGATATGAATATAATTATGTTAATTGTAATCTTTTAAAATAGTCTTATTTTTTTCTTAAATCAGAGTAGAGAAAGGAACCTGCATATTATCTAATGTGTTAATAATAGTTTTCACATATTTTAGAGAAAGTTTTCATGATTCTTTATAAAGGAGTTTTTGAACTACCTAAGTTTTTAACAATTAAATCTTTGGTCAATTATATCATGTAAATATGGGAGGTAAGAAAATTTGTTTGCATATATGTCTGAGCAGATATGGTAAATTCTGTCTTGTTCTGTATATATGTCTGAAGGGAAGTGACAAGTCTTGTCTTGACTTGTGTATATGTCTGAGGGGATTAATAAGTTCTCTCCTTGTTATAGCTAGTGTATTATTTTCAACCTCATGTTGTTAATACTATCTATAAGCAATTCTTGCATATGGCATCCCCGATGTGTTTCTCATCACTTAAAATATCTATGTGAAATGGTGACTTGACGCACAACTGGTAGTATGTGTGGTGAGAGAAATTTTTCTTTTCTTTTCTCCTCTTTCTTTTTTATTTTTATTATTTTTGGGGGGGTCCCAATAAATGTAGTTATTTCTGCCTCAAAGAGAAAGTTACATGTGAAATTTCTTTTTTTTTCTATTTTTTTTAAATTTTATTTATTTATTTGAGAGCAACAGACACAGAGAGAAAGACAGATAGAGGGAGAGAGAGAGAATGGACGCGCCAGGGCTTCCAGCCTCTGCAAACGAACTCCAGACGCGTGCGCCCCCTTGTGCATCTGGCTAACGTGGGACCTGGGGAACCGAGCCTCGAACCGGGGTCCTTAGGCTTCACAGGCAAGCGCTTAACCGCTAAGCCATCTCTCCAGCCCACATGTGAAATTTCACGTGGCATTTCCATTTTTTACACTAAACCCGTGTGCTTAGATACTGACATAAGAAAAGTATAAGAAAGATTTTTAAAATGTGGCTATTACCAGTAAGTTGAAAAGGAGACCTAAAGGGAAGAGAAAGGAAGGGAGGAGGATACTTAATAGGTTGATATTGTATATATGTAATAACAATGATTGTAATGGGGAGGTAATATGATGGAGAATGGAATTTCAAATGGGAAAGTGTGGGGGTGGGGAGGGAGGGAATTACCATGGGATATATTTTGTAATCATGGAAAATGTTAATAAAAATTTTTAAAAAATACTTGAAAAAATTGTGGCCATTATATTCTTTCTTTAATGTCTATTAATAATGGATGATATTAAAGTGACCTTTTTTGCTTAGAAAAGTGATTATTTTTGTATATGGCAGAATGAATGGTCTAATTTCATTTTTCTACATATAGCCACCCAATTTCTCCCACACCATTTGTTGAAGATGCTGTCTTTTCTCTGGCCTACATTATTGGCACCTTTGTCAAAGACCAAGTAGCTGTAGTTGCTTGCCCTAAAGTCTGGGTCTTCAATTCTGTTCTAGGAAATTGCACAAGCACTCTACTGATGGGATGTCATTTAGCACAAAGCTTTTGTACAAATAAACATAACATAAGCAGAGCCTATATATTACCCACTGAATGGGAGAAAATCTTTGTCAGCTTAACCATAGATAGAAGCCTAATATCTAGAATCTACAAAGAACTCAAAAAACTAGACATTAAAAAAAAAAAATCAAACAACCCACTCCATAAGTTGGGCAGAAAACTAAACAGGGAGTTCACAGAGGAAAAATTACAAATGGCAACACACACTTAATAAAATGTTCAATATCCCTATCCATTAAGGAAATTCAAATTAAAACAATTATGACATTCCACCTTACCCCAGTAAGGATAGCAAACATTAAATAATCAAATGAAAACAAATGCTGGTAAGGCTGTGGAGAAATAGGAATCCTCATTCACTGTTGGTGGGATTGTAAGCTGGTACAACCACTGTGGAAGTCAACATGGAGACTCCTGAGAAGGATGGATATAGAGTTAAAAACAGACCCTGTTATTCCTTTACTGGGTATTTACCCTAAATGCTCTACATATAAGTTCAGAGATATTTGCTCAACCATGTTTATAGCTGTTCAATTCATAATAGCTAAAAATGGGATTCAACCAAGGTGTCCATCATTGGATGAATGGATAACCAAGATGTGGTGTATTTACACGATGAAATTCTACTCAGCAATAAGAAAAAAATGACACATTTAAATTTGTAGAACAGATTGTAAGACTTCTTGTCAAGACGGTATCCACCTAACCCAGCCACACCTCCTGGTGAAGGCAAGGAAAGGCATCAAGGGTTCACTGGGTCTTTTAAGGGAGAGCAATCTCATGGAGGGAGGAAAAAAGGGAATCAGCTGATTCCCTCACTCTCTGGTAGCCCACCAGTCAACCAATCCTCTCAAAACACTGCCCTAGACATAGTCCCAGCATTAGGATACTCTGACACTTACTGAAGGAAAGGGGACCTAGGCTAGTATAGTTACACTTGCCTCACTGTGCAAGGGCAATTGCCCTGCTAACCCACCCACAAGTGACCTTGGGTTGGATTCCCCCCCCCAACCCCGCTGCAATCTCAGGCCCAATCCCTCCATCTGCCTGCTACAAGTAAGTGCATGCACATGTGCACATGAGCTTGGTCCCATGCTGCCCATCTGCTGGTGTGAGCTCAGCTTGATCAACCCATCTGCCTGCTTGCCACTCTGGTCACCCAGGTATATGTGAGCTCAGGCCTATTCCACCTCCCCACAGGTAAGCTCAGGCTTGCTCTGCCCAACTGCCCGCTCCAGCTCAGGCCCAATCCCCCATCTGCCCTCCACATGCGAGCTCAGGCTGCTCAGTTGGCCCACCCACCCATGTGTTCAGGCCCATTCCACCTACCCATGTGCAAGCTCAGGCCAGCTATGACCTTCTGCCAGGCAAGATCAGATCAGGTCCACCCATCTACCTCTGTAAGCCAATCCCCCTTCTGACCACTGTGCATGGGAGCTCAGGCCATTCTGCCCACCTATGTGTGAGTTCAGGACCACTTTGTCCACCCACACATGAGCTCTTGACCACTCTACCCAATGGCTTGCCCATGTGCGAGCTCAGGCCCGCTCCCCCAAGACGCAGCAATTCTCATGCCCATGGGGACCACAGCCCTACTCTCCCTGCCCATACACTGTAAGGGACAGACTACAGCACTAAAGAAATAACATGACAAAACAAATCAAGTAAATCCAGTAAGGTCAACCTGTTCTACAATGGAGGTCTCTAATCAAAACATAGAAGAGACATTAGGGTCACAACACAAATATGAAGCTATGAGCAATGCAACCTGAACAAGCTACTGGTAGAACATGCAGAAAAGCAACAAAGGACCAATAACTGTGTGGATGCTCACTGAAGTGCATTAGTGGCACACAGCCATGGTAGGTAACCAACTGCTCTTGGATTGGCTTACAGATCTGCTCAGATAGGCTGGTAGGTAGGTAACCATATCTGGAACTGGGAAACAAGTAAGAATCATATCCAGATAATTATTTTACATTCCATTTCTAAGCTCCCACTAACCTTACAGTATAAAAGCATCTAAACCCTTATAATTCTCTCTAAATTAATAATGGTTTTCCTATTTACCTGGTGCTGATTTTACTCTCTTTTATTATTATTTATTTATTTGAGAGTGACAGAGTGAGAAAGAAGCAGAGAAATAGAATGGGCGTGCCAGGAACTCCAGTCACTGCAAATGAACTCCAGATGCACGCACTCCCTTTGTGTATCTGGCTAACATGGGTCCTGAGGAATCGAGCCTTGAACTGGGGTCCTTAGGTTTCACAGGCAAGCGCTTAACTGCTAAGCCATCTCTCCAGCCCTGATTTTACTCTCTGTTGGAGAATCTGCTTCTCTTTTTCAGATGGGACTGGACTTAATGATATAAACAGCCCAGTTCACTCCACCCCAGGCCTAGCTGAAACCACAGAGGAATTGTGGAAATGGGCAAGAATGCTGTCCTCTCATTTAAGCTGATCTCAGAACAAGGGTGATGGAGAACGATACTGAGGACACTCAATACCTACTGAACCAGATATATAGATGCTCCTATGTGCGCATCACTGAAGTAGTCTTAAAATGTCCCCAGCATGGATCAGGGAATCTTGCAGAAGAGAGGGAGGAAAGATTGTTAGAGCCACAAGTTGGTAAATTTTGCACAGATACACTGCCTCTATCCCATTCTATTCCATGAATGCTGCCCAATAATGCATGACCAGAAATCCCCATGGGGTTGACCTGCATCCCCAATTAGGAAGGCCTCTTCTGAAAAGGGACAGGTAGGAGGAAAAGGATGGTATCAACTTGTGATATTTACATACAAAAATATGTCCTTATCCGATAACAAAAAATATTAAGGGCTGGAGAAATGGCTTAGCAGTTGAGCACTTGCCTGTGAATCCTAAGGACCCCAGTTTGAGGCTCAATTCCCGAGAACCCAGGTTAGCCAGATGCACAGGGGGTGCACACATCTGGAGTTCGTTTGCAGTGGTTAGAGGCCCTGGTGCTCCCATTCTCCCCTTCTCCCTCCCTCTCTCTCTCTCTCTCTCTCTCTCACTGTATCCCTCTCCCTCTTTCTCTCTGTCACTCTCAAATAAATAAGTAAAAATTAACAAAAAATATTTAAAAAGAAAAGTGATTATTTTAAGAGGGATCAAAGGAAAATTTGTCAATAAGACTGTCATTACTGCTGTTTATTGAAAAAAATCAATGCTAAAAGCCTTAGTATCTCTAGTACTACTTGCAAATGTGTTAACAATCATACATAAATTTTCCGCCTCCTCTGAATAATTTTTCACATCAACAAAAGTAAACATTTTGATATTTGCTATAGATTTTGTATTTAGTAATTTGTTCCTAACCCCCAATAGCATCTGAGTCAGTGAACCTGTTACAACTTTATGAAAATATTAAGCCGCTCTCTTGGACAAATATAGTCTCGATCAAGTTAACTGATAATATACATGTTTCCAAACATCCTGAAATAATCCATTGCGGTAGGATAATAATGGCAAAGCCTTCTGTCATCCTGCTTTATGACTCCCTTTGCTGTCCACCTGTGGTGACACCTTCAGGGACTCTTAGATGGGCAACAGCTCTGCATCCTGAGGGTGAGCGTTCCTTGAATTTGGAAGGAATTGTGGTGCCACCCTAACAAGTTGCTTCCTGTTCCAATGAACAGTAAATAAAACTTTGGCTAACTTTAATGGATCTCTGGAAGAATCTCTATCTAAATAGTTATAAAAGAGCAGCAAACAAAGATAACATCAATGGAAAATATCCACTTCTTTTTAACTTTCATAAACTGCTTAGTACTTGTCAAAGGAGTGAGTGTATAGGAGGTGAAGATCAATGTATTCACAATGTGAATATTTCCAATATGAATGAAAAAGAATGCAAAGAAGAAATATATGTTAAAAAATGACATCACTGTCTTCTTAAAGTGAGAAAGTAAACTCCTTCTGCATGGCTTACGGCTTTTAAACATTTGATTTGCTAGAAGTGGCCAAGCAGCATTTGGATCTGGTGGCCTGTGTGCTCAGGAGGTAAGGTTTGTGATGGTATTGATCAGTTTCAAGGGCAGATTAGAAATGAAGGCAAGTCTCTGGAGAGATGTTGCCATCACCTTAACCTTGGGTCAGTATTAGACCACCGACCCTTGAACCCCAAGACCTATCTACCAGATTCTGATAACTTTCATGCCAACCGAGCAAGTCAGCAGGGGACAAATGTCGATGTGGCTCTTGCCAAATCAGAATTGACTGGCCAGTGGGACGCCTGCAAGCAGCGGGAAATGTGGGTTAAAGTATGTCAATAATGTTTCAGAAGAACGATTTCTCCTAAGAATTGTAGCTGTTGGAATGTTTTGACATTTATTCGGTAGAGAAATGTAGCATGTTTTGTGAGGCACTTCAAGAGAGCTGCTGCTAACTGCTGCAGGGTATTGATCTTCCTGTTAAATTGCATGGGCACACTTGGGAGATCATTGAGATTCAGGCAACAGGACAGAGAGGATCGGCTGCACCCGATGCTCACTAATGGTAATTGGTTTCGATCCTTGCACTTGAAGAAGCCATGATTTACTTGGCTTACTGATAAAATGTAGACACTAAATATTTTGAAAGAAAAAATACCATTTAAAAAAATGTTTACAAGGCAGCACCTCCACCATCCTTGAATGTCTCATAAATATAATAAATTCAGCACCATATAAATATGCCAACACATATTGTTTAAGATTCTGATGTTCTGGCTTATGTTGTTCCTTTGCCCCTGAACATTGGTTTGTATATCAGTTGGTTTCTTGACTTGCTCAGCATTCCACTACAGGCAGTTTCCTCTGTCTGTGTGATTTTCACCTAATTTAAGTTTTATAATTGTACAAGAAATACATCACCAATATGAGAAATAAAAAAAAAAATGTGTAACATTGGCAAGAGAGATGGCTTACTGGTTAAAGCACTTGCTGGCAAGGCCACAGGACCCAGTTTTGACTCCCCAGCACACACATAAGCCAGATACACAAGGTGGTGCATGTATCTGGAGTTCATTTGCAGTGGCTGGCTGTTTGGTGGACCCATTCTCTCCTCGTTTCTCTCTCTCTCTCTCTCTCTCTCTCTCTCTCTCTCTCTCTCAAGTAAACAGAAAATAAAATAAAATAAATGTGTAAAAGTATAAATACAAATAGATGACCTTTCAGTCATGTACTATTTTCCAATTTTCATTGATACAGAGTTTTTTTTTAAGTGATTGTAACTTAATTTTCTTTCCATGTTATACATGTTACCATGATTCAGTATGTTTGTGATTAAGTGGTAAAATTGTGTGCCATTACTTAGGATATTGTTAGGTATTTATTTTGTTAATGCATTTTATTTTCTACCATATATGTATAGAAACACACATAAATACATACACCAATAGGTATATATAGGTAGATATGTAGGTACATACATCTATGTATGTATGTATTATATGAACATGGGCATAGTGTGTGTGTATATGTATTATATTAATATATCATACAACATATAGCACATATCATTCCTGCTCACATACATGATATCCTTCCATTTTATCTATATGTATGTGTGTGTGTTTAAATGTAGCTGGAAAACTGAAAATTTAAAGGAATATTCACAAGATATGAGTGCTTGTGACAATTTATTTAGAACACATTACCAAATGTATAGTTATTTTGGCTTTTATAAATATTATCACATTTCAATCTCAACTTATTGTACCAAGTCATATTAGTTTTGGCCTATTTATTTTTCCTATTCATGTTATGATCTCATAAAAATATTAAGAAAATTTTGAATTATCTCATTGACTCATATAGTTTTGAGCATTTGCAAATCAAATATCAAAATTAAATAAAGAATAACTTAATAGAATAACAACCCACAAAAATTAATGAAATATCTAAAATTCCATGTGCATTACATTATCAATTTGAACAAAAAATACCTGTCACACAAGGTAAATTTAAATGTTGATTTAGGATATGCTCTTTAACCTACATTATGGTAATAATATTTTTTTCCTGATTAAAACGTAACAAGGAGAGAGAACTGTTATTGGCTATTAAATCTAGGAACATTTATAAAAATACATTGCATAGGAAACCCCTGGACTGTTTCTTTCAATTGTATTCATAAGAAAAACAAGAGTACTTAGTAGTTTTTGTACTGTTGAAGTGTAAAATATGAATTGGAACCCCTTGGGAGCTTTCAATCTTTCATGTAAATAACATTATCATTTCTAAGGAATTTCACTGCCATTTTTGGAAGAAAGATTATGTTCCTGAGAGCTACAGGCAGGTAGCAAGAGGCAGACCTCCGTTACTGCTGTCACTGGGTTTATAGCATTGAAATTATCTTACAGATTTCTGACCATGTTCTTCAATCATGTTTTCTGGGGAGATCAGCCCTGGTAGAGATAAGAGGATTATTCTTTCTGCCTGTCCCATTCCTATGTCTTATCCAACTTTGACAATAGTTGTGCTAATTAGAGCTAATTGCTCTGATGGGCACTAGTCTAGTAAGACTGAGCAGGACTACCAAATCAAGTAACACAATTCTTTATCACAGTCTCTGAATGTATGGATTTAACCTGTTAATTCAGAGCAAAAGAAAAATATGCTTGGAAGTCTCACACCATCTAATATTTTTTTATTTGTGTATAAAAGAATCTTGTAAAGGTTTCTAGTTCTTCCTATAATTTTGTCAATAAGATGAAGCTATTTTCTGCTGCAGCATGGATACATAAGAAAGTATGCATCTAAGGAAGGAAAACCAACTTTATTAATAGGTAAGGTATAAAGTCTTCTCTTTTCTTAATAGTACTTTTCAGTTGCTTCTATATTCCTAGAACTCTCCACCATAAATACATATTCCTGCCTCCATTAGAGGTTTCCCTGCCCTCAGTCTCCTGGACTCTTGGGATGGTTAATCTGTTATCAACTTGATTGGATTAGGATTCAACTAAGAGGCACACCTCTAGGTCAGTCTGTGAAGGCATTATCAGAATGGACTAACTGAGGTAAGGAGACCCTCCCCCAGAGTGGTAGCCCTTCTGGTGACAGTCTAGATAGAGGAGAGATCTTTCGCTTAGCTACCCTCACTCCTTGCTGCTGAAGGTATCTACACTAGTGCTGCCTTCCTTCATAGACATCAAAATCTATCTTCTTTGCCCATCCAGCATAGACTAAAGATAGCACCTCTCTTCAGGAATTCTCCAGGCCTTTCATACCAGTTGGGACTGCTGAGGCACTCAGACTTGGGCAATGACATCTATGGGGTTCTCAGTTTCCTGAACAAGTAGACAGTCATTCTAGTACCATTCTCCCTATACATCTAAACCAGTCTAATAAATCCCTTCTGTAATGTATGCACACTCTATTGGTTCTGCTCCTTTAGAGAATCCTGACTGAATCTTGGAAACCCATACACACACACACACACACACACACACACACACACACACACACATGTTTTCTATATGTTATAGATAATCTGTCTATATTTGACAATGATAGGAGACAGAAATTTGTCAGGTAATCACAGTAACAGAACCCCAAAGTGAAAGTTTTTTTACAAAGAAAACCTGGATGTTTTTTCTCTTTCTCTTTTGTCCCTGGAAAGTTACATCATTAAGGGTAGATTTCTAGATTAAATTTTCAGCCTTCCTAAATGACAGAAACTCGGAACCCTCCCTAGGATTTCTGGAACTATTGTCCAATATTACCCAAATCCAGTTTTTCTTCCCTATGGTCTTTGTCCGGTAGTAACTTGTGAATCTAGTCCTTGGCACATCACAATCTGTTTCATGTTACATAAAATCCCTTATCAAAATCAGCCAATGAGTTATGCTCTTCCCTGGAAATTCCTTCTTGTTCGTCTAGATAGGAACCTTTCCTCTCTATCAAACTCTTAAACCTGTATTTTACCCTCCTGTGGTCTGTGAATCTCATCCATCAAACTCCCAAGACAAAAACCTGAAAAGGCCACTGACTTAGTGGAAGCTCTGTATGATGTTAAGTACCTGGTTCTTTAGCTCCTGAGTCACAGCACACCTAAGAGTGAAGATAATGCTCTGTTGCTCTCAAGGACACCCCAAAAATCCCATATCACAAGCATGGGCAATCTGTGGTACTAAACCAATGAAATAAAGTTACAAGCAGATTCTGTTTCTCAATATAGTTTAACACCTCAGGCAAAATCTTGTCCTATGGAGTTCTTTAAGGCTTTTCCCACTTTGGAAACACCAACCATATCTTCCTTATTAGTCATCCTCTCCTTTATGAATAGAGTTTTTGTCTTTTTATATAACTTCTTACATTGGATTTGTCAATTTTCTCAGTGGATCCCATGAGGATTTTAATTGAGATTATGTTGAATTTGTAAATAAAGATGTAAAAACGATCTGAAAAGTTAGCAATATCACTAATTTCTTTTCATGAACATTGTGTTTCATTATATTAACACATTTGCTTTCTTTCTACATCACATTATTCTAAAATTATCTCAGAATTGTTCTGTGAATTATATTAAAGCAGGTCCTTCAAAAAGCATCAGTAGCCATATTAACCAATAAAATGATTTCAAATAGCATATAAACTATTTGCAATAAGGAGAGTTATTTCATTTTTATTCCTAATTCCATATTGTTGCAGAAAAATTCTTTTCAGAACCCTAGGAAAAAAGTGACTCAAGTACATTTTCAGCAAGGGAGCACAAAATAATTGAGAGCCATCACACAAATATGGCTATGTACTATTTAGCATTTAAAAATGATGATTTTTTATCATACCTCCTCCAAGGAAGACTGCAAACCATATTCGAACTTTTGGTGTCAAAAGGTGTGAATAGCCAGCCAGAGGGAGTGAATCATTCTAACTTTATATAGCAATTAAGCAAAGTGATCTAGTGCACTAGTGAAATGTGGTATAAAAATAAAATGATCTGTGGGTGCACTAGTGAATCATGGTGGTGTATAATAAAGTGATCTGTGAGTGCACTAGTAAAAACCGTGGTGATATATAATAAATGGTCTGTGGGTGCACTAGTGAACCATGGTGTAAAATAAAGTGATATGTGGGTACATAAGTAAACCATGGTGGTGTAAAATAAAATTATATGTGAGTATACTAGTGAACCATGTGGGTACATTAGTGGACCATGGTGGTGTACAATAAAATGGTCTGTGGGTACACTAGTGAACTGTGGTGGTGTATAATAGAATGACCAGTGGATGCACTAGTGAACCTTGGTGGTATAAAAATAAACTACATTACTTATTCTCAAGTTTTAGGTTTTTTTTTTTTTTGGTTCATTTATTTATTTATTTATTTGAGAGCGACAGACATAGAGAGAAAGACACATAGAGGGAAAGAGAGAGAATGGGCGCGTCAGGGCTTCCAGCCACTGCAAACGAACTCCAGACACGTGCGCCCCCTTGTGCATGTGGCTAACGTGGGACCTGGGGAACCGAGCCTCGAACCGGGGTCCTTAGGCTTCACAGGCAAGCGCTTAACCGCTAAGCCATCTCTCCAGCCCACTTATTCTCAAGTTTTAAAAAGCATCTTGTAAGCGACTTCATATAATCACACTTGTCAATTTAGAATGTTATGCTATTTTGTCAATCCATGTTGTAGTATGGGCAAAATATTTGGAGAAGACACAGGATTGGTTGGAATTTTAAAGATGATGCATCCTCTTCAAATCTGCTGGTGTGATCCAAAGCATTTATAATTGACTGTGTACAGGTCCCCCTTTGGAAATATTTCCAAATGCTAGATAATGACAACTGGAGAAAATGTAAAAAACAGGAAAATCACAAGGCAATCCAAGGGGTCAGATGCTCATGATCTCAAAGCTTGATCTGAAAATACTTAATACAAGTTTCTTCAGACATGGTTATAGGCTCTGTGGTGAAGCCACTATCCATGAAAAAAACGTTTAAAATGGCTACTGCCATCAAGAACTATAAATTCACTATCACATGATACAAAGAGCGTTATTTATCACACTGTAAATTTACAAGGGTTGACTATCATAGTCACAGCACTAGATCCCCATGTTGGTTGCTCCAAGAAATCACTCTGTAACAGTTCATGAGATCCTTGAAAGAAATGCATTGCTAATCAAGAAATGTTGCATAATGGATGTGAATCTGAACTCTGAGGCCTGTATGCAGTCAGTACATGTCAATGTAGGCTCATGTGTGCATGCCAGGAGGTGGCAGCATGTGAGCCTAGGGGTGTGTCTTAGGGTCCAACTTCTTATTGAGTAGAAAACCATGGGTTAGAAAAGCCAGTGAATTGGTGAGTCATTATTGTAAGTCATTATTGCTTAGAGGTTACATTTATATATGTGCCCTTCCTTCATATAAGTCCTCTATTGGTTTAACCATTGCTATTCTCTAGTTTCAGGTGATACAACCAGAAATTCATTGGTCAATGAATTTCTCAAGGTTGTTAGGAAAAATCGTCATAAATTTTCAACAACATAAAATCCTACTGCTTATTATCTCTTCACTTAATAGTACATGAAATTGTTTACATTTATGACCCTGCAATTGGAAGGAATTATTTTTATTTTAGTTATAACTGATTGGAGACCAAAGAGCTGGTAAGAAGTGAAAGCTTGGCTTCAAATGTAGGTTCCAAAGAATGCATATCCCATGCTAACGTACTATTCATTTACTCATCAACAAATATTTCTGTCTTATCATATGCCTAGCCCCAGGCATACAGCAGCATCCTTACCTAAGTAGAACTTACATAACAGAAAGACGAGTAACAACTAGCAGATACAACTTATAAGATCATCCTCTGTATGGGTGCCTTTGAAGCAACCATTTCTATTTTCAGCTTGGGGACATAGGATTCACTCTGCCACCACAAAATCTTCTAGATTATAGCTCCCTCTCTTGCACCCACTTGTTTATCCATCTTAGAATGCATGGAAATTATGCTTCTAGCCCCTCCTAACCTTGGAGCATTGGATCTTTGAAGCTCTAGCTGGGGCTGAAATCCCTCTGGTAAATTAACTTTCACTTGCACTTAAGAGACAGCTCACTAATCCCTCAGAGAACTGAGTGGGGATGGCAACTAATGTTACAGTATCTGCACTTGAGTTCAGAAACTAGACTCTTAGTCTCAACTTTACAAAGGAGAAGCATGTAGAATCTTTCTGCAGAGAACCCAGGACAATCCTTTCTACTTCTCTTTTCTCTTCCTCTCCCACTCATGTAAAGCTAATCTAGTGCTGAGATTGAAGGACTATAGGCAATTTTGGTAATTTCTTTGTCTACTTCTTCTAAATAACTGAGAGACATAATCCCATCTTCAAGTTGTAATAAAGGACTTATTGCATGCTTCTTCATTGTTAGACACACAATTTCTTTTTCTACTCAAAAGGCTGAAAATACAGATCAAAAGAAAAATATTATAGTTGAAGCAAAAAAAATAAACTATATAAATAACAAAATTTGTGTCTGTATATACTCCACATGTTTTCTAAACTTTTAAACATCTCTTATATATCATGATAAATATAGTTAATCCTGGTACTGGGAATTACAGGCCAGAGCCAAGGGGGGGGGGGGTAGAGAAGAAACATTTTTTTTTTAATTTATTAGTTTTCTTTTCAGCAAATACAGGCAGTTCGGTACCATTGTTTAGGCTCATCCATGATCTACCCCCTCCCATTGGACCCTCCTTGTTGATGTAAATGGGTCGTACATTGTGGAGTTAGCCCACAGTTATTGGTACGATAAATGTCTCTGCATATCATGACCCAACGTGTGCAAGAGACTTGGTTTCCTTGCAAGAAGAAACATTTTAAGATTAGGCTTTATTCCACCCATTGAGGAGCCCTTCTTTTCAGGTGCTCCTCCATAATCCTGTTGAAAATTCAACCCTTTAGTTTATCTTCAAGGATAAAGGTTTCTATGGTACCAGTTCATTTTGGGTTCAGTTTTGTGTTTCCCACAACTTTTGCCCTCCCCCAACCACTTCCTTTCTTATTGTCTGGACCTCCAGTTGCCTATCAGGTATGTCAACAACTCAGGCTGATCCAGATTCGGAACCACAGATGAGTGAGACCTTGTGTCAATTGTCTTTCTGTGATTGCATGAGTTCAGTTCTGTTCTATGTCTGACTATTTTACTACAAATTTTGTTGTGTCATTTTTTTTTTCTTACTGCTGAGTAGAATCCCATTGTGCAAATGTAGCACAGCTTGGTTATCCATTCATCCAATGATGGACACCTGGGTTGATTTCAGTTCTTACCTATAATAAATTGAGCAGCCATAAACATGGCTGAGCACATTTATCTGTAGTAAAAATGGAGCATTTAGGGTAAATGCCCAGTAAGGGAATAATTGAGTCTTTTAGGAGCTCTACATTCATCCTTTTCAGGAAACTCCATATTGATTTCCATAGTGGTTGTACAAGTTTACAATCCTACTGTCAGTAAATGAGGATTCCTATTACTCTGCATCTTAGCCAATATTTGTTGTGATTTGATGTCTTAATGATTGTCATCCTTACTGGAGTAAGGTGAAATCACATAGTTGCTTTAATTTGCATGTCCTTTATGGTTAGGGATGTTGAACATTTTCTTAAGTGTGTTATTGCCATTTGTATATTTTCCTCTGAGAACTCATTATTCAGTTCTCTGCCCCATCTTTTGAATGGGTTCTTTTCAGCATCATGTGATCCTATTGGTTGAGTGATTGTTTAAGTTCCTGGGCTACTAGGATTTTATTTAGGGATACTTTTTCCACTCCTACATCATGGACAGTTCCTCCTATTTTTTCTTCCAGTAGGAGAAGAGTTTCAGATCTTATATTGAAGTACTTAATCCATTTGGACTTGATTTTTGCTTTTGGTGAGATGAGTGGGTCTAGTTTCATTCTCCTACATATGGTCATCCAGATTGTCCAGCACCATTTGTTGAAGATGCTGTCTTTTCTCCAGTCTGGAGCCTTTGTTAAAGATGAAGTACCTATCGCTACTTGAGTCAAAGTCCAAGTCTTCAATTCTGTTCCATTGGTCTACATTCTGGTTCTTATGCAAGTACCATGATGTTTTTGTTACTATGGCTTTGTAGTATAGCTTTAGATCAGATATAGTGATGCCTCCAGTGGTATTGGTATTTCTTTTGCTGAGGATATGCTTAGATATCCAAGTCCTGCTGCCATTCCACTTCAATTTTGAGATCATATTTTTTATCTCTGTGGAGAATGATGCTGGAATTTTACTGATATTGCATTAAATCTGTAAGAAACTTTTGGTAGAACTGCCCTTTTAACACTATTAATTCTACTTATACAGGAGATATGACCAGTGGTTCAGGCTGGTGCGACCTCTCCATAGCCTGCGGCCTTTGTGTCAGACAGCTTAGGTTTGCTTTAATGCATTGCCCTGCCTATGTCCAACATACATACATACATACATACATATATATACAAATATATATATATATATATATATATATATATATATATATATATATATTCTTGTCTTTAAAATAAGCAAACGAAAGTTTGAGAAAACATGCATAAATTACCTCTTTGCAACAACATCTTTCATCTTTGACTTTTTTCATATTTTCAGTTTAAAATAAATATTTTGGTACCAAAATGTTGTTGTACAATGCATATAGTTGATGCATATTATTGCATAATATACTTTTATTATTTTCAATTTTAAATTATTGGTCAAATGATAATTTTTTGGCTATCTTAAAATAAGCATATATGTGTGTATTTATGTGCTTAAATGTTACAATAATAAGTACATTTTGCTATTGGTTCTTTGAGAAAACAATCCCTAGCACTATAGAAGCACTCTTTGAGAGGAGTTATGACCTACAAAAGAGAACAGAAGTATCTACAACTACATGATCAGACTTTGCAAATATAATAAGTAAGTTCTTAGCAAAATGCTAGAAAATTTTATACAATTCATTTATTTTAATGTAAAAGATTTAGCAGGCTGTTACTTTTTTCTTTAACTAAAATATTTTCAAGAGTGTGAGGTATTTAAAAATGTCATCATCCTTTCAATTGCAAGCCAGAAATTTTATGAAATAGATTCAGAGTTTTCATTAAAAGTCACTTCCAGCAATTTTAATCTAAATGTTAAGAATTATACAATAATTTTCTAGATCTCTAAATTACAAGAAAATAGTGTTTCCTTGAGAACAAAACCCCTTTTAATAAATATATACTTGTGACATAAATCATTGATTTAGACTTTATATGAATGTTGTTCAGAAGATTCAGGTTTAAATAAAGAATATGACAAAGCTCTCAGAAAGTCCATAGTATATATAGACTTGAACCTAGCATGTGCCTAATTTTGCTTGATTTTCTTTTTTCTTATTAAGGAGGTTTAGAGTTATGGTGACTCAGAATCCAAAATGTGAAGCACTTTTTCTGAATGTATGGTGAGCCAAAGGGCATAAACTTTGACATTTCCCCTCTGCATTTTCAGCATATTATCCCTGAAATGTGGTACCCACTCAATCAGCATTCACTGAGAATGGTAACACCTGGAAAGAAACACCTCAGCACAGTGTGTGAGTGTGCTTACTTAGAATACCATTCCATTTAGGCTTTATGGGGTTACATAAAAAGAATGAAGGTAAAACATCAGAAACATAAAACTTAAATTTACAAAGTAATAATATTGAAAGTCAAATCAAACTGAACATTAAATATGTGAAGCAGAAGTAAGAACAATTTTCTATCTGTGAAACCTTAGTTTATATTGGCCTGACAGTGTAAGTATGCCTTAAAATTTCAGAATATTAAAATAATTTCAAAAATCACTTTCTTACCATGTAGGAAAAAGCATGTTTTCATTTATTATAGTGAAGTGATTTTCATATAGCATGTGGTAGTTTGACTGTATGTCCCCCGTACAATCAGGTGTCATTAATGCTTTCAACTTGGATCTCCAGCCACCTGGCTATGTGAGGTATCTCTGAGGACAGATCCTGGAATCTATCCTTGCTGTTTACCACCCACTGGTGAGTATTACTTTTGTTGTTTGGTTGCTACCATTTTTCTCTCTACTTTGATGTATGGAAGCAGCTTCTTCTGCCACTGATAGAACTACCCCCTGTATCTGTAAGCTTGAAATAAATCCCTTCCTCCTTTAACCTGTGCCTGGTTTGGATGTACATCCCAGCTAATCTGTTTAATAACATCTGCATAATAAACTAAATCATGAAAAATCCATGAAAGAAATATGGTGAAGTAAAAAGCTATTAAGTATTAATGAGTGTATAAGGAATTCCTATGAAAATGATCAAATGAATAGGGAAATGGTAATAAGCCATTATTTTAAAATGACAATAATACAAAAAATTCTTTTTGTCCATATTTGATGGTTTGATTCAGGTGTCCCCATAAACATAGGTGTTCTGTATGCCAGATTCCCCAGCTGATGGCAATTGAAAATTAATGCTTGATGGAGGCAGTGTATTGTTGGGGGTGAGCTTATGGGGGTTATAGTCAGTTTCCCATGCCAGTGTTTGTCACACACACCTGTTGCTATTGTGTACCTTGTGTTGGCCAGGGCGTGATATCCATTCTCTGCTGATGCCATCATCTTCCAATGCCATCGTGGAGCTTTCCTTCAAGCCTGTAAGCCAAAAATAAACCTCCTTTTTCCCACAAACTGCTCTTAGTTGAGTGATTTCTACCAGCAATGTGAACCTGACTTCAACATCATAGAATATTAGATGACAGAGGATGAAAAGGTCATAAGAAAATCTCCTTTTCTCCTTATGTCTTTTTATATTTTTTTGCTTCATATTTTAATATATTCAGTACAGCATATCATGCAGTGTTTGTGTTCTCTCTGATCATGTATATTTAGAATATAAATTCTTCTTGCATTTGAAAATTCACTTATTTCTCTACATTTGAAAATTTTTCTGGTATAACTTTGTCAAATTATGTATGGATTTAGTGTTTATTTCAAATCTTTGATTTATCCCATGGGCTTTTAGGTTTGTTCTTATATTCCACAGCTCTCAGACATTGTAGTCATGAAGGTTTATTGTTTTTCTGGTATGGATGTTTGAATGCAATATTTCCCCAGCCTTGTCTACCATCCATGATTATTTCTTCTTCTCAGGTAAGTCTATTGTTGATGCCTTCAATTCATTGAGGTTTTCATTTGTTTTGCTTTCTTCAAAGTCTATATTCCTTGCTCAATTGACTTCCATGTTAGTAATTTTTCAATTCATCTTTCTGATTTCCCCTTCTATATTGTTTCCTCTTTAGGTAATGGTTTGCTTTCATCTTGTCTATATTATCTTTCAGGACAGGGATTATCGTTACTATAGAACTCTTGAAACCTCAGTTTGATATTTTGTATGTTTCAGTATTTGAGGAGGTAGGATCTTTTGGAGGAGAAATTGATTTGTTTTATGTTCCTTGTACTTTTGTGTGGTTACTTGTACATTTCTTGATTTGTACATCTCTTCTACTTGTATTTGGAGATGTTTTGTGTCCAGCCTATACTTGAGAATTTAATCCCCAGTACCCCTTAGCTGAGAGAAAACAAAATGGATTTTTATTTCTCAAATTGCCAGGAATCACCTTTCCTTTTGTTCAGATTCTTTGGATTAATTTATACATTTGAAAGAAAATTCTTTTAATCATTTTAAAAATTTTATTAACTAAGTTTATGTAGACACTAAGGACTAAAATATTAAACTTATATAGTTAATTTTCCATTTGAAAGTTTAATATGGTAAACTTACAAATTAAGGTAGTAATTGATTATCAGCAGTTAATCCCGGTAAAAACCAACATACAAAAAACTAGCTTGCTGCAATAGTGGCACACAGCCATGGTGAGGAACCAACTACTCTTGACTTGGCCAACTGATCCACTCAGTGGTACTAGACCCATAGCTGGAGCTGGGAAACAAGTCAGAACCATACCCGAACACAAGCCCACTCTACAATATTAAGCTATCATCAATCATGGGGAACAAGAGGGCCTACACCTATCAATCTGTCTATCAAAAAAGTAAGTGTTGTTTCAATTTTCTTGGTGCTAACTTACGCTCCGTTGGAGAATCTGCTTCTCTTTTTCAGATAGATGCAGATCCTATGGAGAGAGATGCTCCAACATACCTCAAAAGGGGCCCAACTGAAACTAAGGACAATTGGTGAAACAAGCAAGGGGGATGTTTTCCTGTGAACCAGATACCAGCACAAAGGGGAACGAGACCAACGCAGAGAAAAATCAACTCCTACCAAATCAGAGAGCTAGAGCCTCAGATGCCCCCAACACCTCAGCACTGAAGCAGTCCAAAAATGAACCCAACATGGCTCAGGGAAATTTTGCGGAAGAGGGGGCAGAAAGAATGTCAGAGTCACATGTTGGGTCATGATTTGCAGAGACATTTAGCATACCAATAACTGGGGACTAACCCCACAGTGCACGACCCATTTACATCAACAAGGAGGGTCTAATGGGAGGGGGTAGATCATAGATGAGCCTAAACAATGGTACCAAACTGCCTGTATTTGATGAAAAGAGAACTAATAAATCAAATAAAAAAACTAGCTTGCAATAATATTAAATTATGTTGTATAATCTTGTTACTACCTTAGTGTTTGCTAAAATCCATTTATCATTTTATATAATTTCATCTACTTACAATATCAAAAAACAAGTTTTGTATAATTTTAATGATTATAAAAAAATACTTCAGTTATCCTGATGAACATCCATGATGTAACTAGAGCCTCAAATGTGCTTATATTTTGCTTCACTGACAACCACAGTCAAATATAACACAGAAAGACAGAAATCAAAAGAGAGGTTGCATATTTTCATTTAGTATATAAATAGTAAAATGAAAAAAAAAAAACACCATGATCCTTACACAGTATTTTCTCAAATAACTATTCTGTAATTTCTTTTTAAATGCTAAACTCACAGATCTGTTTCACATTCATAGCTCAGAACAGTAATATCCTGATCTAAAGTAGCTATTCTACAATTCATAGTGGTCCCAATAGATATAATGATATAACCATAAAGATTTCCAATGTCCAGTACATGATGATCTGTTGTATATTTTGAAGGTTCTTTTCAGGTAAGATTAAAGTTATGGTCCTTGAGATGGAAGATTACCTTAGATAATTAGAATGAATGTAATTTAATATTAGTCTGTAAGAAAAGAGAACCTTTCATAGTAGGACATGGAAATATGGAAATACAATGATGAAAACAGTTGGAAAAATGCAAGTTTGAAAACTTTGAATAGGGGATGAATTGTTCATTCGGTAAGGAATGCAAATAGCTTCTACAAGTTGGAAAAGAAAAAAAAATCTTGCTAAGATATCTGAAAAGAATTTCATCCAGAATGACTGCAGAATTCTGAGATGTAACATGATAAGCTTTGGGTTTTGCTAAGCCACTGTTTGTGATCCTTTCTTATAGCTATGATATAGCTATGATAGTTAAAAAAAATATTGCAAGAAATCTGTTAGGACTAGACTCAGTGGGGTGCATGAAACTCCAATGGCTACCCCCATATTCTTTTATAATGCTTCTCTTTGAACATCTCATTGTAACCTCTTTTTGACTTTCTATCTTTCGGTAGTGAACATACAGCAGAAACTGAATCTTGTTGAGGTCCTTTCAGGACCATGGACAGTTACTCCTCCACTAGGTACTGAATTTTTTTTTTTTTTGGTAATTTTTAAAATAATTTTTCTATTCAGCAACTACAGGTAGTTTGGTACCATTATTAGGCTCATCCACGACCTACCCCTTCACCATTGGCCCCTCCTTGTTGAGGTATATGGGTCATGCCTTGTGGAGTTAGCCCACAGTTATTGGTACAATATACGGACTCAACATGTGGCTCTGACATTATTTCCGCCCCCTCTTCCTCAAAATTTCCCTGAGCCATATTGGGTTCATTTATGGTCTGCTTCAGTGATGAGGTGTTGGGGGCCTCTGAGGCTCTGGCTCTCTGATTTGGTAGGAGTTGATTTTTCTCGGTGTTGGTCTCCTTCCCCCTTGGAATTCTTTCCAAGTCTTTGTTTCCATCCAATTCTACAGCTTTTACCTTCCTTGACCATTTGTTAATTTAACTTCTTCAATATTTAGATAGCTGTTATACACAGACTTTAATTATTCAGGGAACTGAAATTGCAGAAAACAATTTGTGTCCAATGTCTTTGTAAATTTACTAGATGTCAGAGTGGGAACCTAAAAGCTACTTAGGAATGTTGATAGACTAGACTAGAAAATATCTAATTAAGTATAACCATGCTAAAGAGAATACATATATATATATATATATATATATATATATATATATATATATATATATATGTATGTATATATATATGCATATATATATATATATATATGGTTAAATAGTTAAATAGACAAAAAATCAACAAATAGAATAAGTTCATAGTTTGTTTCAGAAAATATTCAGTTTACTGATCTAACCTTGATAACTGTTTCAAAGGATATGTGATACACTAATGGTCCCCACCATATTTATTGACTATCAATTTCATTATATATGCTTTTCATACTTTCTGTCTATGTAGGTGAAATTTCTATTACTATCACAAAATAGATGAGAAAAGTTGCTTTAAAGAAAAATAAAGGTTAATTTTGTCTCATGGTTTCAGAAACTCCATCCACAGTTGTTTGGCCCAGTTGACCTCAGGTCTATGACAAGACAGCACCTTGTGATATAAATCAGTGACAGAGGAAAATTTCTCACACTATGATGTACATGAAGCAAATAAGACTTATTTTTATAACAAAGACCCATCCCTGACATCACCAACTAAGCCTCAATTCTGAGATATTCAGCACTGGAGATCAAATCATCAGCATATGACCTACCAAAGAATATTTCAGATAACCAAAAAATGTCACACATATGCACACTAATTCTCCATTTATTTTTCTCTCCTGTGTCTAAGATTTCATAACTACTTATTAGCAATGATCTCTTATCTGAAACTTCAGCAAAGTAAAAGTTTCTAATTAGTACAATTTTTGCCTTTTCCCACATATTTTACATAATTTAGTTCATGTGACAAATTTTTATCAGATGCCTTTCTTAGAATCATAGCTAGGTATTTCAGAGGCCCAAGCTCCTACTATTCTATAATTCACCTTAATGAGCTGATAGTGAAAAAGCATTTTTTCAATTAGTCAGGAAAAGTATTTCAAATATAAGGTTCAGGAGTTGGTATACTTCCACCTGTGGTCCAGATTATACATGCATATAAGCATTATAAAAATGCAGTATGAGAACTTCCAGCTAAGATGGGGACTGCCTAGCTGCGCCACACATCCCTGGGGAAAAAAAGGCAAGGCATTAAGGGTTCGCTGGGTCTTTTAGGGAAGAGCAATCTCTAATAGATTGCCAGTGGGAGGGTACAGAGGGGGAAAACTGGGAATTGCTGATTCCCTCGCTGGCAGGTAGCCTACCAGTATTCCAATACCAGTATCCCAATTCCCCCAATCAGCCACCACACCCACAGTCCCAGCTCCAGGATACTCCTGCACTTACTGTAGGAAAGGGGACCCAGGCCAACATAGTTCCACTTGCCACACTGCATAGGGGTGATCGCCCTACTATCCACCCACACCTGACCTTGGGCAGGCTCCACCTGCTGGGGCTTTGGAGCTCAGGCTCCTCTGCTCATGCAAGCTTAGCCTTCTTTCTGTGCCCATTTGCCCACTTACTGCTCTGGCCACCACACATTCACCTGCGAGCTCAGGCCAATTCCACCTGCCCATGTGAGCTCAGGTTTACTCTGTCCATCTGTCTGTGCCAGCTCAGGTGCCAGCCACTCCCTGTCTGACATTCCAGCTAACAACAGTGTCCTGTTGTGGGTGAGCTCAGAAGGCTTCTTGGTCCCAGTATTCCACCACAAGCAAGTAGCTTAGGCTACTTTGGTGTTTGGTGCTTCAGTGTCCCTCTGAGCATGAGTGGAGGCAGCTTTGGAGCATCACCTCATGAGAGCTCAGGCAACTTTGGTGCCCCTATCATGCCAGAACTCAGATTGCTTGGCATTGGCCTCAGGCTGCTTCAGCTTCCCACTGTGCTTGAGCTCAGGCTAATCCACCCACCTATGTGTTAGCTCAAGACCACTCAGCCCATCTGCTTGCCTGCCAGCTAGTCCAGTTCCTCCAAGAGGCGCCACTTCCCCCACACATATTAATATAGGATAAAATAGGCTTCAAACAAAAAATAAACAAAAAAAGACAAAGAAGTCCGCTTCCTACTTATAAAGGGAACGGTCCATCAAGAAGATATTACAATAAATTCGTATGCACCAAATACAGGGGCACCACAGTTCATAAACCAAAACCTACTTGACAATAAAACAGAAATAAGCACCAACACCATCATAGTTGGGTACTTCAATACAACATTATCAGTAATAGAAAATCATCCAAACAGAAACTCAACATTGAAGTAAGAGAGTTCAACAAAACCATAGATCATTGGAAGCTGCAGGAACCAACCTTGTGGACAAATGAGAAAATACTCTTGTCTACAGAAGGCAGCAATCCTACATAAATATGGAGGTCTCTGTCTGACTTAGGACAGCTAGCTAAGTCTGATCGTTCCCCTCCATACACCTTGTAAAGCTATAACTTTGGATAGTGATTTTCTGTCCTTTTGTTCAATTATCTCTGCTGATTAAGTGTGTACTTAATTTATTTTAATAAAGTAACCAAATGTAATAATTTAAAACAAACAAACAAACAAACAAACAAACAAACAAAAAAACCATAGATCACTTAGAACTAATGGACATCTACAGAACTTTCCATTCCAAATCCACAGACTACACATTCTTCTCAACAGCCTATGGAACACTCTCTAAAATAGACCATATATTGGGTCACAAAGCCTGCCTCCATATATTTAGGAAGATTGACATAATTCCCTGCATGATATCAGATCACAATGCTATATTGCTAGAAATCAACAACAAAAGACCCACGAAGAATCAGAATGGCAACTGAAAACTGAACAGCACATTTTTAAACAATAAATGGATAGTTGATGAAATAAAAAATGAAATTGCAAAATTTATACAATTGAATGACAATGAAAACACATCATACCAAAACTTATGGGACACAATGAAGGTAGTCCTCAGGGGAAAATTCATAGCACTCAATGCCTTCATAAAAAAGACAGAGAGATCCCAAATCAATAATCCAACCATCCACATAAAGGCACTGGAAAAGCAAGAAAAATCCAACCCAAAGAGCTCCAGAAGGAAAGAAATAGTTAAAACTGGAGCAGAAATTAATGAATTGGAAACTAAGAAAACAACTAAAACAATTGACAAAACAAAGAGAAGGTTCTTTGAAAGAATAAAAAAAAAAATTGACAAACCCCTGGCCAATTTGATCAACCAAAAAAAAAGAGATGCTTCAAATAAACAAACCTATCAAACTCACTGAGATTTAAAAAGTAATTAAAAAAAAAAAGCCTCCCCATAAAGAAGAGTCCAGGACCAGATGGCTTCTCAGCTGAGTTCTATCAAACCTTCATGGAAGAACTCAAAACAATCTTCCTCTAACTGAGCCACACAATTGGAGAACAGGGAAAGCTACCCAATTCCTTCTATGAAGCTAGTATCACCCTAATTCTAAAATGAGGCAGAGATGCCACAAGAAAAGAAAACAACTGGCTTATTTCCCTGATGAACTTAGATGTAAAGAACCTGAACAAAATCCTCACAAAAATCCAACAACACATCAAAAGCTTTATCGACCTTGTTCAAGATGGATCCATTCCAGGAACACAGGGGTGGTTAAACATATGGAAATCTGTCAATGTAATACACCACATACACCTCATACACATAAACACAAAAACCACATGATCATTTCAATAGATGCAGAAAAGGCAAAATCCAACAACACTTCATGATCAAAACAGTGGAGATAATTGGCATGGTTGGTTCAAATCTTAACAAAATAAAGGCAATATACAAAGCTCCTAAGGCCCAAATAACACTTAATGGAGAGAGACTGGAGGAATTCCCATTGAGATCAGGAACAAGACAGGGTTGTCCACTCTCACCTCTGCTCTTCAATATAGTACTGGAAGTCCTAACTCAAGCAATAAGACAGCAGAAAGAAATAAACAGGATACAATTTGGAAAGGAAGAAGGTAAGTTATCTGTATTTGCTTATGACATGATTGTATATGTAAGAGACCCGAGAGACTCCATCCCAAAACTCCTGAAGGTGATTAACTCCTATAGCAAAGTAGCAGGATACAAAATCAATGCACAAAAATCAGTAGCCAGTCTATATGCAAATGAAAAATATACACAGAAAGAAATAAGGGACATGGTTTCCATAGCAACAACAACAAAATACCTTGGAATAACGATAACCAAAGAAGTGAAAGATCTATACAATGAAGGCATAAAAGCACTCTAAAAAGAAATTGAGGAGGACTTGAGAAAATGGAAAGACCTCCCATGCTCCTGGATTGGCATAATTAACATTGTGAAGATGGCAATTTTACCAAAGGCAATATACTGATTTAATAGAATTCCAATTAAAATCACAACATTGTTCTTCACAGTGATAGAAAAAGTGATCACAAATTTCATGTGGAAAGGCAGAAGGCCTTGGATATCCAAGCATATCCTCAGCAAAAGAAATACCACTGGAGGCATCACTATACCTATTCTAAAGCTATATTACAAAGCCATAGTAATAAAAACAGCATGATACTGGCATAAAAAATAAAAAAAAAACAGGAATATAGGCCAATGGAATAGAATTGAGGTGCCAGTCTTTGGGTCAAGCAACTACAGCTACTTGATATTTGATAAGTCCCTAACAATACAGGCTGGAAAAAAGACAGCATCTTCAACAAATGTTGCAGGACAAACTAAATAGCCATGAGCAGGAAATTGAAACTTGATTCACACATCTTGCTATGCACTACACTCAAGTCTAAATGGATCAAAGACCTCAATATAAGACCAGAAACTTGGCTCCTACTGGAAGAAAGTATAGGAAGAACTTTCTATGACATAGGAATGGAAAAAGTCTTCCTGAACAAAACCCTAGTAGCTCAGGATCTTAAACAGTTACTCAGACAATGAGATCACATGAAGCTGAAGAGTTTCATTATAGACAACCATACAATAAGCAAAGCCAAGAGATTACCCACAGAATGGGAGAAAATGTTTGCTGATTATCCAACTGACAAAGGCCTAATCTATAGAATCTACAAATAACTCAAAAACCTAAACAATAAAAAGTCAAACACTCCACTCACAAAATGGGGTAAAGAGCTGGACAGGAAGATCACAGAAAGAAATACAAATGGAAAACACACACTTAAGAAAATGTTCATCATCCCTAATCATCAGGGAATTCAAATGAAAACAACTATGAGATTCCACCTTACCCCAGTAAGGATAGCACACATTAAAAAAAAAAAAAATAAATAAATAAAAATGGTGGTGAGGATATGGAGAATTGGGAACTCTCATCCACTATTGGTGGGAATGTAAGATGGTACAACCACTTTGGGAAGCAATATGGAGACTGCTGAAAAAGCTGATTATAGAGTTACCAACAGACTCAGTTATTCCCTTACTGGGTATCTACCCTAAAACCTTTAAACCACAGGCCAGAGAGGTTGGCTCAACCATGTTTATAGAAGCTGAATTCATAATAGCTAAGAGCTGGAATCAACCCAGATGTCCATCACTAGAAGAATGGAAAACTAATTTGTGGTATATCTTCATAATGGATTTCTACATAGCAGTAAAAAAAAAACTGACAGAATGAAATTTGAGGAAAAATGGCTTAACATGGAACAGATCATTCTCAGTGAGCTTACCCTATCATAGAAAGGAAATTGCCACATAGTCTCACTCATCTACAGCACCTAACCTGAATCTACCCAATTGCTGATATACCCAGCAACCATCTCAAGGACTAGACAATATGGTGGGTGGGGAGGGAGAGAAGGGCAAGGGAGGGTGTGGGATACACAAATCTAGGCCCAAATGGCAATGATACCATAAAATTTTACATTGTATAAGGCAAACAAAATGGTTGAACCTTCACCTGGACCTTGAGGGAACACTTGAATCACAACGCACTGGAGAGAACATGAAAAAGACTGACCTTAATCTTCTATAGCTTCTCTCTCTCTCTTCTCTCTAACTCTTTTATATTCATTATCTTTTTATTCCTTTTCTTAGTGGGCACTGACGTGTAACTCCCGATGCCAGCATGTGGCTATCATCCACAATGAACTTTTGATTAGAAAGACCTACAAGGTTATCTAAAAGAAAGACAGATTTCTGTCAGAGTATTTGATGACTCACCAAAGGTTAGTGATAAATCTCTACTGCTGAAGACACCATATGTGGTTGATATGTAAAATTGAATGACATGGCTGATATCTGGAAGAGAGTCAGTCCCCAGACAGTTAGCATGTCTAGTGCCAGAAGGTGTTACATGAGTGACTGGGGGAAAATGACCAATACCTGTGCAAGCAACTCATGGCCTAACCTACTTAGCAGCAATAACCTCTTGTGATGCCCACAAAGGTGCAGTAGTTGCACACAGCCATGGTGGGAAACCAACTGCTCTTCATTTGGCTAACTGATCCCCTCAGTGGAACAGGGCCCATAGCTGAAGTTGAGGAAATAAGTCAAAACCATATCCAAACATAAGTCTGCTCTCCATTATCAAGCTACCAACAATCATTGGCTACAAGAGGGCCTATGCCTATTAAATTCTCTATTAAAAAATAAGGGTTATCCCATTTGTCTGGTGCTAATTTTACCCTCCCCCCCCCCATTGGAGAATCTGCTTCTCTTTTTCAGAGAGACACACATCCTCTGGAAAGAACCTCCCCATCATACCTCAAAAGGGCCCCAGATTTAAACTAAGAATAATTGACAAAACAATAAAGGGTGCTGTTTTCTTGTTGAACCAGGTACCAGCACAAGGATGAAGGAGATTGCCACAGAAAACCATCAACTCCTACCAAATCAGATATCCTGAGACCTGGAGGTCTCCAACACCTCATCACTGAAGCAGACCAAAAATAAACCCAATATGGCTCAGGGAAATATTTTAGATGTTGGGGCATAAAAAATGTCAGAGCCACACGTTGGGTCATGATACACAGAGAAACTTCTCCTACCCATATCTGTGGGCTAACTCCAGAATACATAACCCATATACCTCAACAAGGAGGAGCCATGAGGACCATGTAGGACATGGATGATCCTAACAATGATACCAACTTGACTGTATTCACTGAGTACAAACTAATTAATAAAAAATAAATAAATTTTTAAAATTCAGCAGGCCTGCATTAGTAAAACAATTCTATTGTTTTCCCATTCTGATCAGAAAAGTTGGTCAGCATATGCTCCTGAACTTCTAATTGAGTTTATGATTCTCTGAGGAGTTTTGTGTTAAATGTTTACTCTTTCTTTAGCTCTATACTGATATTGGTAATACAAAAGTACTAAATAAAAACCTTGTTGTTGTATCTAAAAAATAGACCTCATTATTAGGTACCTAAGATAACTTCATTATATATATGAAGAAAAAGAGGGAGAAAGAGAGCTTCTGCCAAAAAATAACTTTGTTATGTTAATGCCCATGCCTATTACAATGTAATCCCAACTGCTATCCATAGTTTTAACCATATGATTCTCCAATATATCAACTTGCACCCCTAACAAACCCAACTCCTTTCTGACCTGTGCAAACATCCTGCTCTATATCACAAACCCGTCCACCTTTTTTTCTTACCTATTATAATGCTGCTTAATATTCATGGTCTCCTCTTAAATCTGTTCCAATTCTTTGGTTACTTTACAAGTAATTTTGTTATTTTTGGGACAAAATAACTAGCCAGAAACAACTAAGAGAAATAAAGGGTTTACTTTGGTTTCTAGTACTAGAGATTAGAATCTGTCCTTGTGGGAAAAACATGTCTTATGTGTAAGTTTGTTGATCACATCAACAATTACAACTGGAGTCTACATCAGTTTCTGGGCCTAGGATTTCAAGTTGAATAACATGTTTTAGCTTCCAAACTTCATATTTTTCATATCTTTCAAATCTGCACTTGGGTCTTTTACATTGTAGATTTGAACAGAGTAGCTAAGAGAAGGCACAACACAGATTCAATGTCATTCCTTAAAACTTCCTTTGCTGAGCATATTAGCACATTGCTTTAAAATTCGACTTTAACCAAATACACAGAACATGGGCATAATCAGCCAGTTTCTTTGTCAGAATGTCACATGAACTGTCTCTAAAACCATTCCCAATGGAGTCCTTGTTCTCTGACCCTGCCAAGTCAATATTTCTTTTGGCTTTCTGGTCTTCCAAATTCCCATTGGACTACTCCATTAAGCTCTTTTCACTGCATTGCAACTCTTGTCTAGCCAAAACTTCCAAATGTTTCCACATTTCTTGTTTATTGCAGCAGTTACACAACTTCTCAGTACCAATTTACTGTATCAGTTACTTTCTCATTGGTGAAACAAAAATAGCTCAGAGAGAAAGAATTTAATTAAGGTTATAGTTTCAGAGGATAGAATCCACCATTGCAGGAAAGCATGGTAGGCTAAATCAGGAAGATTAGTTCATATAATTGTAAGTAGAAGTGAAACAGAGAAAAAAAGAAAGCAAGTGGGACTGA
Organism: Jaculus jaculus; assembly: GCF_020740685.1. Taxonomy (NCBI): domain Eukaryota; kingdom Metazoa; phylum Chordata; class Mammalia; order Rodentia; family Dipodidae; genus Jaculus; species Jaculus jaculus. The sequence goes on from NC_059105.1 coordinate 110,851,668, forward strand.
TCTATTACACCTCAACCTCTCCACCAGAGTCAATTCCACAAGCAAAGCCTCACTTACTAAAAGTCCTGCAAGCTTCCTTAAGAATGCCACCAACTGAGGATTAAATATTCAAGCGTGTGAGTCTATGGGGGTCATTTTACTTTCACACCACAGCTAGACAGGATCATCCACATAGTAATGGCTTTGCATTCATGGAAGATCAAAAAGTAAAGGTGTCACATTGGTTTGCACCCAGATAGAATATGTCAGATGATATAAGGATCTGTGTAAGTGATAGTTCAGTTACAATGGAGACCTTATGGTTGTGAATAAGTTAGGACTGTAAGATGTTTGCTTAGGAAAGTTGCAAGCATGGAGTGTTGAAGGCCCAATAGATTAAATATGTGTTCACCACTTGGCAACTCGGCAGGTGCTAGATTGCTGAAAACTGTTGTCAATCTTGGGATTCCATTGCAATTCCAGATTCTGATTATGGAGTGTGTGGCGTTTTTCTTGATGGATTTTGTTCTGTCTTTGGTCTGATCCCTTTGGTATACTTTCATATCTCCCTTTTGACATGGGGATATTTATTCTGTTCCATTGCATGTAGGGAATATATAACTATTTGTTTTTACTTTTACTTTATAGTGATTACCTGAGCTTCTAGAAAGATGCTTAAATTACTATTTTAAACACTGTTAGGGCAGTTACCACTTTGGATAATTTAGACATAGACTAAAGCCAATGATGTAAATGAGACCTTAGAGGCCATGGATGGAATGCTATCATTTTGAGTGATGTGTTTTTGAAGTTTACAAAGGGTGGAATTCTGACGGTTAACCTTTTCTACCCGATTGACTTTAGAATTACCTAAGAAACAAACCTCTGTGAATATATGTTGCCATTTTCAAGAAGATTTAGGTAAGCATACTCAGTCTGAATGTGAATGGCACTATTTCATTGGCTATAGACCCAGACTGAATAATCAGGATAAAGAAAGTGAAACATGAGCAGTCATGCCTCAGCTTTTTGACTATGATTGCAATGTGACCCTATGCATAAACTTCTACCACATTACCTTTCTTACCAAGATTGACTGTATTCTCAAACTGTAAAGGCAAAACAAACCCTTCCTTCCTGAAGTTACTTTGTTATGTATGTTGTCATAGAAATTAGATAAAAACTATTTATATATTTGTCTATCTATCTTTCTAAATATTTATCCTTAGATTATTCACATGTTTTAAGTAAATGTTTACTAAAAAGCTATGTAAAATATTTCTTGTCCAAAAGATGCTGTGGAATTACATTAGAGTGCATCGTTACATGGATATTGTTCACATTGGTACCTGAAGGTATGTGTTCTCTATTATCCTACCGTACTCTATACATAAGGCAATGATGAAAAAAATAAGAAATAACAAGAGAGAGAAAAGCTTCTAATAACCATTAATTTGAAGATGACATGGAATGTTTCCATAGAAGTTATGAAAGATGCAGGTAAGTTAGCTTGACTTATAAAGAAAGATGTTCTAAAACTGTTAATAGTCAAGTCTATACTGGAAAGCTTGTTTGAATTTTGGTGTGAGAAAATAAAATGGTATATACTTGCATGATATAAAAATAGGTACTTAGGAGATTTATGACGGTTAGACAATTTACAAAAGTCAGTTGGATATACAGACTGCAATAATATACTTTTAAGCTATGCATGGTGGTACACATCTTTAATCCCAGCACATGGGAGGGAGAAATAGAGCATCACTGTGAGTTTGAGGCCAGCTTGGAACTACATAATGAGTGCCAAGTCAGCATGGGCATCCTATCTAAAAAATAATGAAAAAAAATAGACTTCTATGAAGAGGTACTAAGCAAAAAAAAAAAAAAAAAAAAAAAAAAAAAAAAAAAAAAAAAAAAAAAAAAAGTAGAAGAGTCACCAAAGAATAACATGTGAAGGAAAAATAGGGAGAAAAGAATAATAGCTAGAAGGAGATAGAGCAAGAAAGATAAAAATAAAATAAATTCTTCTATCCTTGGAGTAATTAGGACTTCTTCCAATTAGGAAGAATTAAATATGATGACATTAGGATGGTGTTAATGCCTTAGAAATACATGGATGTATTATGGAAAAATCCACTGTGTTTTGATTTTGTGTTTGTTTTGCTTGCTATATTTTGTTTTGTTTTCATTTTTGTGATACTGGAGTTCCACCCCTAGCCATTCACATGTTAGGCAAAGTCCCTACCACAGAGTCACATCCCTTACCATTGAGTTTGTGTTTTAAATTGAACTTCATAACTTGAAAATACACATCAAATTACCTGTAAATAGAATCATGTTTTACAAAGTTTTGTTTTCCTATACATGTACTAAATCTTTCTGGTAAACTGCATGCATAAGTAAAATTGATGGTGATTGGGAAACAAAACAAATCCAGAGAACAATTAGCCACTATCTTCACAATGCTTCCAGTTGAGAATGTTCAGATGTACTGAGAAAAGTACCCCAGTCAACCTGAAACATCTATTTCTTACTGAAAGTTTATTAGCTACAAGTGTAGTTATCTCATATGCTCTAATATCACATACTCTAAATATATCTCAATCAAATCAAAGAGAGAAGTTTGGATGATTTTTAGTTAGCCATTAATACATGTTCAAACAAGGAATAATAATAATAATAATAATAATAATAATATTAATATTAATAATTAGATGTCATAAGACATTTCAATTCTTGTGGAATTTTATTTGTAGTTGTTTACCACAATCTGAGTCTTTGGACATGTTAACTCTAATGATGGAAGACTCAATTATAAGGTAGGACTAAGGTGCTCCTTCCCTCCATTACTGGCAGGTACTCAAAATATAAAACACAGAACCATATGGTACTACACATATCAAACAGAGTTTGATGCTATTCTATAGAAGCCAGGACTAAGAAATCCTGCATGATAGTTAACTTTAGTTGCCAACTTTACAAGATTGAGAATAACTATGGAAGCAAATCTCTGGGCATATCATAATTCTCTAGTATAGGATAATTGAAGTGAAAACCATAAATGTGAGAGGTACAATTTTATGGGTTTGGAAATACTGTACTGAAACACAAAAGGGAGGTAGCTGAGTGGCTTCTATTTCAGCCCAGACCAGATATGACCAACTGCCTCAAAATCCTCCCCACATGCTTTCCTCCCTGTGATGGACTACACCCTTGAACAATAAGCTACATTAAACCCTGCCTTAAATTAATTGCTTTATGTTGGGCATTTGGTCACTGCCATAATTCAATGAATTCTTCCTGTATAAAATCTCAGTCACAATTGTAATGTATATGGAATACAAACATATTTTCAAAATACTGTTGATGTATCTAAACAGAAGTTAGAGGAAAATATAATACAAATATACAATAAAACCTTCCTTGCTTACATACTTATAGTAGCAAAATAGAATTATCTAATTGATTGATTTCTAATTTTTATAATAAATTAAAATAAACATAAGGAAATAATTAAATCTAGCATTGAAGGTGTGTCACAACTAATAAAGAAAGATATCCTCAAGTAACATATACTGCCCAAAATGACCAGCTTTATTTTTAATTTTAAGATATATTTTAAATATTACGTTCTCAAATACATATTTTATCATCCCTCCACAACCTCATCTAAATATCATGGTGTAAGTATGCACACACTTTCATAACCTTCTTTTTTACCAGCATCATTATTTTGCTAGATCTCATTTTCTTATCTTTGCAGAGTAGGTATTAGCACTTAAATTATAGGCTTGCATGAGAATTCAATTAAAGTGTGTTAATGCAATAGATGAGATTAGACAGTCCATAGGACATAGAATATGTTTGATACCACAAGCTGTTATTATATTTATTTACGATTATTACAACTGTGTTCTTTAAGTTACCAATATCTGCCCAAATCCAATGATGTTTATGGTATAAAGTGAAATTTTATAGTTACCATTTACCAGCATTTGATAAAAAGACTTGATGTGTTTTGAAATAGAAATATCTTTGGTACCATACAAATTTCCTATTTTGTTAAAAAAAATCCCATAAAATTAATGACTAAAAACTTTATTCTCTTAAGTCATTAGAGGTCCAATATTAAATTGAAATGTCAATGGAATGATACTCTTCTATGGCACTGAGGGGATAATCCCCTTTCTTGCCTCTTTAGTAACTTGAGGTCACCAGCCTTCCTTGGCTCAAGACCCCTTCTTTGTATCACTCCCATGTTTTACATCCATCCTCCCATGTTCCAACACTGACTTTGATGCTCTTGCCTCCCACTGTAAAGGCAATTTTGATTATATAATTCTTAGATAATTTATGATCATCTCTCCCATCTCAAGATCATAAAATTGCACAAACACACACACACACACACACACACACACACACACACACACACACTCACCTAGTTTGGAAAGCTAACTCCCCCTGATATTTCCCTAGATAAATAATTGGGTACATAATAGCAACAACAAATCTTGTTTTATTCATAGCAGATAAAATTTATTTTAAAATGACTGTCTATACTGTGTATACCAATATTTCTTTTTAAATTCTGAATCCCTATATTACCTTTATTTCACAATTGACCCTGATTCCCACCTAGAGCCTTGAATGTATATAGCAAAACAAATAAAATGCTTTAATGGGTTAACAAGAGAAATGCACTTGCTCACTACATAATTACAGAAAACATTTATGTATCTTTCATATGTTGAAGTAGAGGATGGTCCTTAGTGTTGTGCTTGCTGCCATTCACTGTCAGATACTTTTGCATTTGTTCTTCTGTTTTGTATTACATATTTCACTTGACCTTTAATTCTGTGTTTTATTCCCAATATTATATGATCATGTACTATTGGATAGTTTAAACATGAAATTTAATGCCATAATATAAACCAGCAAAACAAGAAGGTGAAATTGTGTAAAGTGAATGAATCCCAAGAACAGAGAACTCAGTCAGCAATTAAAGATTTATGTAGTATATGTGTCTGCCCAATGCACTATTAGTGGGGGTTCTCTTCTGAAATGAAGCAGAAATAAACACCCACATATAGAGATAGATAGATGGATAAATAGATGATAGATAGATAGATATCAGCTTTTTTGGGTATGCACTAGATGATATAAATATAAAAAGATGATATAAATATAAACATTTCAAGATAATCTGAGAGAGATATGTCTATTATTGGAGGGGAGAGTGGGAGAAGATTGTTGGATAAATCTTAATGTCTTTATAATTAACATATTTAGCATATAATTTCAGAAGATGGATGTCCCCACTCAACAAGATTTAATTCAGTTTTCTTAGTTTTTGTGTGATTCAGGTTATTTTCACACAAAATATGGATTGGATGATATCCACCAGCATAGAAATGCTTCACTTCTTTACTCAGCCTACTGATCTAAATGCTGAGTCATCAAGAACACCAACATAGACCCCATAAATGTTTCTGACAGTGTAATGAAACCTGTCAAAATAATGTGGAAAATTAATCAGTACACATACCTTGCCATTTTCAGAGTATTGGATTTCTTAGCAAAAAATATGAGGACTAAAAAGAAAGACAAATTTCCTTTCTCCCATTTAAATCTAGCATTAATGCTTTTGATAATGACTTAAAGCATATATTTTTTAAACAATGCAGTTAGCATCCTCTAGCTGATCAGAATGTATTTTGGTTATAGGCAGTATAGACCATTTGGTTTTACATGGGTAATAGGAATTGAATAAAGGTTATTAGGCCTTTCAGGCAAGCAACCTAACCACTGAGAAATAACACTAGAACAAGATTTGTTATTTTAAATGTTCAAAATAATGTTTAAAAATACTTAAGCCCTTGATTTTTTAAAATTACAACATGATAAGGTTACATAAATTACCAATGCTTGTCTCCTGCTTACTAGTGCACAACTGAGGATTCTGCAATTAAGGGATAAAAAGGTGCTATTTTACTTTAATCACATCCATATAATCTCACGTGCAATAAACATCCTACCACTGAGCTATAGTTCCACTCTACTATGTGTCTAAGAATGTATCTTTCGGTCTTCTCTTTTTATCATGTAAAATAAATCTATAGTAACGAAATAATGCAAAAGAGAGTGGAGAGCCTGCACTCCTACTCACAGTAGACACAGGAACCAATCCTTTTTACTTACTTTTTCCTTTTTTCTTTTCTTTTCTTTTCTTTTCTTTCTTTTTTTAACTTTATTTCACTTTTTTTTTCTGCCCTCTTTCTCACTGATGCTTGGCATTAATTTTGAGGCAACTTAGATGAGACTAAACAGTGAAATATTTACATTTAATTTTTCATTTTATTTTCAGGGGAGATGAATGTGCATGCTAAGACCTCTAGCTGCTCTTACAAATGAATTCCAGATGTATGTGCTACTTTGTGCCACTTTGTGTACTAGGGGATTGAACCCAGGTTGACAGGACTTGTCAGTAAATGCCTTTAACCACTGAGCCCTCTCCCCATCCTTATTTTCTTTTTTAAAAAGACAATTTCTGGTCTGGAGAGATGGATTAGTGGTTATGGTGTTTGCCTGCAAAGCCTAAGGACTCATGTTCAGTCTATCTCCATATCCCACATAAGCCAGATGCATAAAGGTGAGGCAAATGCAAGGTTTCACATACCCACTAGGTGGCAAAAACATTTGGATTTCAATGGCAGTGGCTGAGGCCCTGGCATGTCAATTCTCTCTCTCTCTTTCACTGTCTCTCTAAAATAAAGAAGATATTTCTTGTAATTTATTTTATTTTCGTACTTTTTAAATTTACTGTTATGATGTGTACTACCTTTGTCCTGCCCAGTGCCTTTCTTTTTTCCTCATCCATTCTTTCCCTCTCTCTCAATCTCTCTCCTTTCTTTCCTAACTTCCTTTCTTCCTTTCCTACTTTTTTATCCTCCCTTTTTTTTTTCTTTCTTTCCTTTTCTTTCTTCTTTTTCCAGTCTCTCACTATACATACTGTATCCCTCATCCTGCCTAGGACAGTTAACACTGTTAAAAACTCACATAAGTCTTTTTCCTTGTCTGTACCACTAATCTAACATGAATTGAGGTATGGGCATATGACAGGAAGAGAGGTTTCCCACTTCTTAGTGAGGAGGTAGTATCCAGTGCTAATCATGTTGTTCTCTTAGAATATGGACTGTGCTGTATTGCTGGTGTTCAGCCAAGGGCTCTCACCCTTAAGTCTCACACAAAGAGAGAAGTCACAATAAGGTTTTATTATTATTATTATTCAGTAAAATTCAGTTTATCTTAAGGTATCTGAGAAGAGAAAGTGAGACAGGGCCTGGATGTTCTAATGTCATACCAGGATGTGGACATTAACAGCTACCATTATTTATAATTTATTTTGTTTCTATTATACTTAATAAAACAGCACCCAAGGAAAATTAATATGACTGTAGTAAAGTTTGAACTTCATTTACTCTTTGTGAATTGCACATCATCTGAAATCTTTAGAAATTTATTTTGATTGAATTATTTAAATAATAACATTTTAGGATCAGATTATAACAATATTTAAAAAGGATGTGTCAGAGTGTCACATTTAGAAGTTGCTCTGTCTCATTAAAAATTACGCACTGATGATATCATGAGAAATTTAATGTTTGGGAGAATAAATGTGATTTTCTGTAGAGCAGTAGTTCAAAGCTATAGTAAATATAGAATAGCTGTACTAAGGCATTTTCTATATCTCTGCTCAAAGGTGTCAAGTCTGAAGAATGCTAGCAATGGAGAGGGATGTGGGAGCTGCATCTGTACTGTTACAGGATAGTCCCCAGTTGCTTATGAGAAGTGAAGCTAACAGGAAATATTGCACCCTTCAGGAACTTGCCAGGGTGAAAATCGAGCTAACTCCTCCTGAGCTGATAGAGTAGAAGTGGACAGACCAGTAGTGTCAACAAATCTGAAGGAAGAATATATTGTCCAAGATAGAACATGGATCATAGTTGTTTACTAGTTGGAAGACAGTGTGTAGTGTAAGTGCATGGGAAGTCTAGCATTCACTTTTTTAAAAAAAATAATTTATTAGTTTTCTTTCCAGCAAATACAGGCATTTTGGTACCATTGTTTAGGCTCATCCATGATCTACCCCCTCCCAATGGACCCTCGTTGTTGATGTAAATGGGTCGTGTATTGTGGAGTTAGCCCACAGTTATTGGTACAATAAATGTTTCTGCATATCATGATCCAACATGTGACTCTGACATTCTTTCCTGCCCTCTCTTCTGCAAAATTTCCCTGAGCCATGTTGGGTTCCTTTTTGGTCTGCTTCAGTGCTGAGGTGTTGGGGGCCTCTGAGGCTCTGGCTCTCTGATTTGGTAGGAGTTGATTTTTCTCTGTGTTGGTCTCCTTCCCCTTTGTGCTGGTATCCGGCTCATCAGGAAAACATCACCCTTGCTTGTTTCGCCAATTGTCCTTAGTTTCCAATGGCCCCTTTTGAGGTATGTTGGGGCAGCTCTCTCCTTAGGATCTACATCTATCTGAAAAAAAGAAGCAGATTCTCCAACAGAGAGTAAGTTAGCACCCAGAAAATTGAGATAACACTTACTTTCTTTATAGAGAGTTTAATAGGTGTAGGCTCTCTTGTACCCCATGATTGATGGTAGCTTGATATTGGAGAGTGGGCTTATGTTTGGGTATGGTTCTGACTTGTTTCCCAGCTCCAGCTATGGGTCTCTTACCACTGAGGGGATCAGTTAGCCAAATCAAGAGCAGTTGGTTCCCCACCATGGCTGTGTGCCACTATTGCACTTGTGTGGGTATCACACCAGGTTATTTGTTGCTAATTAGGTTAGACCATGAGTTGCTTCTTATCCAGAAAAGGGATGTGGTCAGCAAGGATGCGAACTCTATGGTAACCTCACCAGAGCATACCATTGCTCCTTTCTCAGCCATGCATTCTTCTTATGACAGAAGTATTTTCTCCAGGTGACAGACCTTTGCCTCTGAGCTTTTCTAACCCTGACTTTCTGGAAACCCAAGCCTGACCACAACCCAAGGAGCAAAGGAACAGAATTAGCCACAAAAGCAGAACTACTAGAGATGTTAAGAGTTGAATATTTTCTGTATGTAGGAAGTCAGGCTCTGCTAGAGGATCATGAAGCTTAAAGTCTGTGAGACATTGGGAAAATTTTAAGTTCCCATGGCTTCACAGCAACCATACTCTAAAAGTTCATGTGCCATAAATCTAATACTCGAAGATTCAGTGGTGAGAGGGACTCCTCAAGGAGGTACTGAGGCCATGAGTTCTCTTTTCTTCAACGGGCGAATGCTGTCATAGTGGGAGTGGAATAGTGTTGTGGTGAGAGAACAGGGGTCCTGGTTGGTCTTGTCCCCTTCCTTGCTTACATTCTCCTGCCCTTATATTTCTTCAATAGAATGATACATGCAAAAGTCCCTTACCAGTTGTGGGACACTTAATCTTGGACCTCTTAACCTTAGAACAATAATAATAAATGTGTTTTCTTTAAAAATTTCCCAGTTGATGATATTTTGGCTAGTTATGGAGACTCACTTCCACTCTCCAGTCACCCTCAAGATTCAGACACATGCTCCCATTTTTTGTTATTTCTCAAGGTACAGATACACTGTGTTTACACTTTTTTTAAGCCTCCTCCAGTTTATATTTCTAGGAAACTTTAAAAAGAAAGTTCTGAATGCATTTATGCACTTCTTATTTAGCTAAGCATTCTGAAAACATTACTTTAGGTAACAAGATGGTGCTATAGCTGGATCTATAATATCCCCCAGATGGTCATGTGGTACTACTGGGACACTAAGCCACAGTGGTGACCTTCTGATCATGGACAGTGTATTTCTGAAGGCTATTTAGGGACCACTGTCCTTTCCTGTCTCTGTCTTTCATTTACCACTGTGAGGTATGTGGTATCTCGTTGCTATATGCCCTGTTGTGAAGGACTGCCTGATTAACACAGACTGGCATGTCAAAAACTGTATCAAGGGCTGGAGAGATGGCTTAGTGGTTAAGCGCTTGCCTGTGAAGACTAAGGATCCCTGTTGGAGGCTTGATTCCCCAGGACCCACATTAGCCAGATGCACAAGAGGGCGCACGCGTCTGGAGTTCGTTTGCAGTGGCTGGAAGCCCTGGAGCGCCCATTCTCTCTCTCTCTCTGTCCCTCTCAAATAAATAAAAAATAAAAATAAAAAGTTTAGAAAAAACTGTATCAAATTAAGGCTTTTGTCTTTTTTAATTGTCTTTTTTTGCTTCTTTTCTTAAAAATTTATTTTTTTATAAATACATTTTAATGAACGAATCCAATATTTCAAAATGTAGCCCACAACATCATTGCATACATATTAAATAATATATAAGCCAGATTAAAATTTGCTCACCGAGAAAGAGAGAAAAACAGATGCAATATTAAAGAATTATTACTTCGTTTAGGTGTAATATAGATATTTTTATTCTTTTTTTTTTTTTTGAGGTAGGGTCTCTCTCTAGCCTAGGCTGACCTGGAATGAGCTCTATCATATTTTTTAAAATATGACTAGAAATATTTTTTTCATGTTTTAATTTTAAATAATTATTTTTACTTATTTGAGAACGACAAAGAGAAAGAGAGAAACAATGGGCATGCCAGGGCCTCCAGCCACTGCAGATGAACTCCAGACACGTGTGCACCCTTGTGCAACTGGCTAACATGTGTCCTGGGGAATCGAGCCTCAAACCAGGGTCCTTAGGCTTCACAGGCAAGTGCTTAACTGCTAAGCCATCTCTCTAGCCCTCTATCATATTTTTAAGGTAAGAACAAGTTGATTAATGCAGAGAGCACAAATACAGACAGAAGAAGGAGATGTGACCTAATGATAAAGTTTCAAGATTATAAACTCCATATTGAAAACACACTTTAAAGGTGAATAGTAGAAACTGAATAAGCACCTTGGAGACTGTAGAAACATTCATAGACATTACAGAAACATTTTCCCAAAGATTTCATTACAAGTTTTTGAAATTCAGCATGCTTAAAATGTTCTTTATATCTATATTTCTGCTTCTTACAGTTAAAATTATATTTGAAGTCAGCAATTGTGGTTTGGTACAAAATACAGAATTTAAAACCAGAAAATACATTTTAAGTAGGTTGCCCTTTGAAATATCACCTTGTCCTGGGCATTAACAGTTAATACTTTATTTCAATAAGAAGAAACATTGGCCTATGGTGTTGTCAAGCCAATATTTTACCAGATGCAGAAAAAAGCTGACAGCAAAAAGGCATATTACTTGAAAACTCAAGTGAAAAATGTTTTACCAAAAAAAGGACCTGAGACAGCAAGTTATGTATTGCTCATAAAATAACCTTTAACTGTCAGCTTACTAGCAATATGATAAAATAATTACAATCCAGAAAGCATGATTAGAAAAGCCATTTGGATGAAAATAATAGTATTATAGTATCATATATATATATATATATATATATATATGTGTGTGTGTATTATTAATTATATGCTATTTAATACCCATGCACTTATTCAAATATTTGATGAAGCATTCTGTCACTTTTGGGAAGACTAAATTTGTATATAAAATGCTTTAATTTACACTATACAAAATCTATGTTTATGAACTTTTAACAGTACAGTTGAAGAAAATTGTTCTTGGATACATCAGTTAGTAAATATATAATACTCACATGGTCTCACCATAGCTACTCAACTTGGCCATGAGAAGAAAAGCATGACAGTCCTCTAATAAAACTTTATTACAAAACCAGATGGAAGTCTGGAAGCAAAGTCTTTATATTTATTTTATCCTTATTATCTTTCAGTTAATATTTCATAGAAAACATCACAGTAGCAAGATGTAAAGGAAGTGAAATAAAAAAATAGTATTGTCTCAGTCAACAATGGAGAGTATGGGTAACACCCCAAATGATACTGACGTGTTTCTGAGTGAATGTTCACACACTCTGGCTATTCTCCATTCATTCACAAAATGAGCAAGACAGCCTTGAGATCTACAATCAGGATGGAGTAGCAGTAGGCACTTAATGCTTCTTTTTCTCCAGTAAGAATATTCCTACCCTCTAGTGAGTTCTAGAGTTGAAATTAATTTAATGCCTTTTTCTTAAATTTTGTACCCAACAAGTCTGCCTCAAACCACTTAGTGGCCAATTAAAAAAAAAAAATAACCTGGGCTGGAGAGATGGCTTAGCAGTTAAGCATTTGCCTGTGAAGCCTAAGGACCCTGGTTCGAGGCTCGACTCCCCAGACCCACATTAGCCAGATGCACAAGGGGGCACACGCGTCTGGAGTTCGTTTGCAGGGACTGGAGGCCCTGGTGTGCCCATTCTCTCTCCCTCTCTCTGTCTGCCTCTTTCTGTCCCTCTCTGTCTCTCTCAAATAAATAAACAAAAATTAAAAAAATATATTAAAAAAATAAATAACCTCATTGAAAATTTAATGACCCTATCTTTTTTTGCATTTGTCATACTCCCATAGTACCATATGGGCTAACAACTTGTCAATCTAGTGGGTAACAAAGCCAACTTTGAAGAGAAGACAAACTTCATCTTTTAGGCCCCTTACATTCAAAAAATTCAGTAGTATTCTTGTTGACTCAATGTGGAGCAACTGTTCCAATTTAAATGGTAGTAATCTCTCAAGCAATGCAGCTGAATGGGCACTGTCTCCTGCCTGAAAAATGCCTTTCTTTCTGTGTCATATTCATCTGCTCACACGAGTCCATTTCTATACATTGAAACCTTGCACAAGTTGTCAGGACACTGGAAGAATGCAGCATGTCTCTCAAACAAAGCGCTTCTTGCTCAGTCTGGACAAAGCTCATTTCCCCTCATAAGCCAAACATTATAGTCCATTTAGGTCTTTCAACTCTGATCATTATTGTCCAACAAACTCTGCCTTCAGCATTGCATGGAGTCTATTAGGAATAGGTTTCAAATACATCCTCATTCCTCATATAAATCAGTTCCAAAAACCCAAAAGCCAGGTTTCTAGCAGCAAAGACTTCCCTCTACTGGGACAATTTTTCTCTTGTACACATATACACATACACGTTTGGGTTAGTGGGATAAAGCACCAAACCAAAAGCTGCCTATGGGAGGAAATATTTATTTGGCTTAACAGTCTTGAGGGGAAGCTCCATGATGGCAGAAGAAAGACATTAGAGCAGAGGCCCTAATCATGTCACTGCCCATTTTATTACTTGAGACAGAGTCTTTTACTAAACGTACACTTTTCTGATTTAGCTAGACTAGCTGCCCATTGAGCTCCAGAGATTTTCTGTCTCTGCCTCTCTAGCACTGATATCACTGGCACATACCACCATGTCTAGCATTCTATATGGTATGGTGGTGTGGTTTAAATGTGAATGTATAAACTCCATAACCTGTGCCACCTTGTACATCTGTCTTACATGAGTCTGATCCTTCAATTTGCAGGCAAGTGCCTTAACTGCTAAACCATTTCTCCAGCCCCTGGATATTTTCCAATTTAATTAATTAATTAATTAATTAATTTTGGTTTTTCAAGGTAGGGTTTCACTCTACTTGAGGCTGACCTGGAATTCACTATGTACTCTCAGAGTGGCCTCAAACTCATGGTGATCCTCTTACCTCTGCCTCCCTAGTGCTGGAATTAAAGGCGTGTGCCAGTACGACCAGCTGCCCCTGGGTATTTTTGATTAAGGTTGTAACTTAAGCCCTTAGCAGCTTTCTGGAGGAGATTTCATGGGTGGCTCTTTTAGTCCAGCTTTAAGGAGTATGGAGAGTCAGTTTTGAGCTCAGTTTATTCATGTTTGCTCTCTTCTATGAATCTGTAGAAGTGAGCCCGCTTTTCCCACCACGATGATGTTTCTCCTGGATTCTTTAATCTTGAAATAAACCATTTTCTACCATAAGCTGCTCCTGTTTGGGTGTTTGTCCCAGCAACAAGAACAAGAAATTAACAATATACTAAGCTTTATTTATTTATTTTTTTTAATGGTAGTTTACTCTGACCTGGAATTTACTTTGTAGTCACAAGCTGACCTCAAACTCATGGTGTTCTCCAGCCTCTACTTCCAAAGTGCTTAAATTAAATGTGTGCATCTCCAAGCCCAGCTATACTAAGCTTTACAAGTATGCTTTTTAACTTGATTTTTTTTTTAATCTAAAACAGACAATTTTCAAGATACAAACTGACTTCACTATCCCTTGGAGAAAATATTTTTTTCTTTTTCAGATGATAAAGAGACCAGAGGAGATAAACCACCCCTCATACTACAGCCAAGCCCTAGATAAAACTACAGAGGAACAGGGAAGACAGCAAGAGTGCAGCTTCCATGGTGAGCCTGACAGTCAGTGCCTGGGTGAAGGAGACAGACTCGGAAGACACTGAATATATACCAAAGCAGAGATCCAGAGGCTGCTGAGTGCCCGTCACTGAAGTAGACTTAAAACATACCCAACATGGCTCAGGGAATTTGGTGGAAGAGGGGGCCAAAAGATTGTTAGAATCACAAGTTGGGACATCATGCCCAGAGGTATAGCTTCTCCCCAATAACTGACTGCTGATCCCACAACACATAACCCACAACATCATGGAGAAAGCCAGCGACCCCACTGAGGAGAGCTGTTGCAGTCAGGTATACATGCTGGTAGAAATCACCCAACCAAGAAAAGCTTGTGTAGAAAAAAGAGGTTTATTTTGACTTACAGGCTGGAAGGGGAAGCTCCATGATGGCAAGGGAAAACGATGGCATGAACAAAGGGTGGGCATCACCCCATGGCCCACATATGATGGACAATAGGAGCAGGAGAGTGTGCCAAAAACTGGCTTGGGGAAGCTGGTTATAACACCCATAAGCCCATCCTGAACAATTCACTGCCTCCTGGAAGTGTTAATCCCTAAACCTACATCAGCTGCAAACCTAGTATTCAGAACACCTAAGTTAATGAGTGATACCTGAATCAAACCACCACATGGCTCCCCAGTGGAATGGGGGCAGGAACGAGGGAAAGGATGGTACCAACACAAGTAGAATCCATACTTAATATGTCCATAATTAATTAAAATTAATAAATAATAGGAACTTTTAAAGAAAGATACAAACTGATTCTTTGCTTCTTATTAAACACAATGACTTGTTCTGCTTTAAGATGCTTCGTTTTCTTACTTTTGCTTATTTCCTTAACAATAATTGACTTAGTTTTCCTTGCTTTTAACAATCATTTCTCTCTTGAACTTTATAATTTGTCTTGTACCATTCCTGCCATGCCTGTATTTAGCAGGTATCATTAAGCCCTTTGTTTTTTCCTTCCTTCCTTCCTTCCTTTCTTCCTTTCTTTCTCCCTTCCTTCCTTCCTTCCTTCCTTCCTTCCTTCCTTCCTTCCTTCCTTCCTTCCTTCCTTCCTTCCTTCCTTCCTTTTATCCTTCTATTGCTCCTCCTCTTCCTTCTCCTTCTTCTATTTATTCATTTATTTGTATTTAAGGTGAATCACTGGACAGTGTTCGAGAACCATACTGATTGCATCTAAGGTAGATATAGATGGTTGAGCTTTGACATTAAACATATGTGACTAGATTTTCTTCATATTATAAACATACAAATAGTATTCAAGATGGACATGGTAGCACATACCTGTAATCCCATTACTGGGGAACCACATAAAAGAAGGATTCTGAGTTTGAGTCTACTCTTTTGCTACATAGAAAATTTAATTAAGTACTGCCTGAACTACAATGCCAATCTGAACCAGAAATAACAAGGGACAGTATTGTAACTCAGTTAATGAAGCCCTTGTCTGTCAGATCAAAGTGTTGTGTTTGAGTCCCAAAACTGTAAATGAAAGGAAAGAAGGAATAGAGGGAGGAAGGAAGGAAATAAAAACTTTACAGAGAAAATTTAAAAAATAACTGATCTTAAATGTAAAAATAAATTATCCATAAAGAAAAAAATTCAGAAATGTACATATTTGCAAAGATGTTGACACCCCACAGGTTTTTGTACTTGTTATTGCTGAAGACCAATATATACCTATTGGTTTTTTGAGGTAGGGTTTCACTCTAGCTCAGGTTGACCTGAAATTCACTATGTAGTCTCAGGGTGGCCCCAAACTCATGGCCATCCTCTTACCACTGCCTCCTGGGTGCTGGGACTAAAGGTGTGTGCCACCACACCCCACTTGAAGACAATATTTTTATATTCATTCAGGAAATAAATCTGTGTAAAACATGAAGATTTAAACGATTTGCCTATGAAGAGAACATTAGACAATTGCTCTTACTGGGTTAAAATAACATAATATGTTGGTTTTATTATTAAATTTGTGGTGATTTTTTTTTTACATTAGCAATATCAAGTAAATACATCAGAATCATAGGAAAGTAGACACAGGTAAAAGTAATATCTATGAAATAAAAGATTTGAGGCAAGATTTCTGATACGAATATTAAAAACAGGCCTACTTAAGTGATAAATTATGATAAAGTAGAATAATAAAAAATTATAAAATCCTATGCCTGGAGAAATGTCTGAGCAATTAATGTGCTTGCCTGTGAAGTCTAAGGACACAGGTTTGACTTACCAGGACCCACATAAACCAGATACACAAGGTAGTGCATATATCTGGAGTAGTAGGCAGTGACTAGAGGCCCTGGCAAGCCCATTCTCTCTCTCCTCTCTCTCTCTCTCTCTCTCTTTCTGCTTTTTTTTTCTCTCTCCATCTAATAAATAAATGACATATTTAAAAATAAGAATAATTAAATAATACTATGCTCATAAACAATCACAATACTCATGAGGTGTATACTATACAAAGCAGTAATGCAAGGCATAAATATCAGAAGAAATAGCTCAAAGAAATTGGTAAATATTTGAAAAATTTTTTATACTCTACACAATGACCAGAAAATTTAAACAATTTCAAAGTTCAGTGATGTCCTAATAGCTGGAATTGGATAGTCAAAAGTATGTGTATTGATGAAGAAGGACTGAATTCAACTTTTATTGGAAAAGAACAAAGGTTTCATAGACATAGTTTACATATAATATTATATAACATGTGCTTATATTATGTGTTAATTGTTACTTTTTCATTTTATTCTGTTTCCCTACTAGAATTACAATTTCAAGGGAGCAGACATATTTATTTGACTTACTTACTATTATTCCCCCAGAACTTTAAGGTTGCATACAGAATATTGTAAGTGATAATTTCTAAGTTTAACTAGATAAAATATATTCCTTAAGACAGTAAGAAAGTCAAAGAGCTCAATTTCTACCCAATAAAAGACAGGAGAAAAATAAATAGCACAAGAAAATATATGGGTTAGGCACAAAATGATAGAAATATCAGATGGGACAATGTAAGTCAATGGTAGAAATCTGACGAAGCATTCACAAAGGACTGTTTAATCCCTAGTACTGAAAAATAAAAGCAATAATAATTAATAATAATATAGTAATGTAATAAAGTGCTAGAATTATGAGCACTTAAGTACAATGCATTTCCCGAGGTAATATTCAGCCAGTAGATAATAATGGGCTGTATAGTAATAATTTGTTGGAGTCTATTTTGTCTTTGAAGGACTATACCACAATGTTTCTTGTTGTTGAATACTGCTCTGGTGGCACACAGAAGGACTAACATAAATAGGTAGGAAATACTGAGTAAACACATTGATCCAATAATGTTAAGTGTGGATAAAAATATCATTTAATCATAAAAAGGGATAAAAATGTTTATCAGTTTAGGATAAAGTATTCATTTCAGCAAAGCTATTAAAAACCCAATTCTATATTGTAAAGATAGATAGGAAGCAAAAGGTGAGAAAAATGTTAAGAAAACCACAGAGGAATATTTTTCTTTTATACATGTCAAAAGCAGCTCCCATCATTCAAGACTTATTACATATGGACCATTATGTGCACACAGTTGGCAAAGAGCAGGTCTCAGGTCCAGCAGAGTGCTGACTATTCATATATTAATTACATATTATAATTCATATAGTATGAATATATGCTCATACATTTATTGTGTTATACCATGTACCACACTGTTAAGAATAGATTTATTATAAAATTTATCCTTGCAATTAGTCTACAACCCATCTCTATACTTTTATTTATTTATTTTTTCTATTTTTGAAGCAAGCTCTGTTTAAGTAGCACAGGCTGCTCCTGAACTCACATCCCTCTACCTCAGTTTCTTGAACATTGAGACTATAGGCAAGTGCCAACAGGCCCATTTCTAGCTTTCATTTATTGGGGATCTTTTCTCACTGTGTACACAGGAGGAAGAAGAAAAATAGGATAGGAAGGAGGAGTGGAAGGAAGGCAGAAGAAGGGCAAGAAGAAAGGAAAGAAAATCACCAGTTAGAAAGGAAGTGGCTATATTCCTAGAGAGTACTACAAGTTGTCTCTTCTGTTCTGGAGAGGAAGCAGAGCCACCAACCAAATGACTAGTAGATCGAAGTGTCAGACAGCGCTTCCCATATACTTCATGAATGAAAGCAGAATCAACTATGGTCTCACCCCAAGGAAGCAGAGGCATAAACTTAACCAGTGATAACTAAGGGACTCTTCATATGCCACAGACATCAGGCTCAGGGGATTTGCATTCACTTTTCCACAGCTCATGTGGTGGAGCATCTTTAGAACTGCTGCTGAATCTCTTTACCATGGCTGCTCTGACCAGACTTCATGTTTGGGCAGTGTTTACTTATTCTACTGTAGTCAGTCAAGAGATGATTTCTAAAACCAACAAGTCCCTTAATGGCAGGACTTTATGTATTTCTTTTGTGGGGGAGCAGTAGAAAAAGGCTCAAATATGGTGAGCTCTAATTTAATATTTGAGTGAAATAATGAATAAATAATCCAATTCCCAATGCAGTAATCTTGTTTTACTTATCTCTTCAGCATTCCAACAAAATTTTCCTTCTGTTATTGATTTTGTAAATATCTCTTAATTGAATTATTCCAGAAACAAACACTGGTTTTCTTTGTGCATGTAGCATTCAGATAGGTCCAAAATACATAAGCATGAAAGATATAATTCAAAAATTCTATTCCTACATAATACCTAATTCACATTAGTTCACAGAGCAAAAAGTTCTTTAGAAAGAAAGGGGAAGGGTTTTATTATAGGTTTAGTATTGCAGCTTGTACTGGTTAGTGATCTAGTGGATCTAGAGGGATTTGAGGCTGTTCAAAAAAAAAGCTGTTTGGTCTATTAAGAAACAAGATGTAATTTTTTACATTCCTTTCATAAACTCAGGACCAAAATGTTCTGAAATCTGACTAAGTTACTTCAGAACTAAGAACATTGTAAGTGAAATGCAGTTTGTAGCAGGTAGTTTTATTTTCTATGTCATCATTTTGATGCAACTATAAAAGTCACTATAAATGTGGCTCTCAATTTCATAGCAAAGTTATGTTTCATACATTTCAATTACTAATAGATGAGTTTAGAAATTTGATTTTCTTAACATTTTAGTGCGTATGTCACAGTTTTCAATTAGTTTGCACTTTGGTTTTAGAGTGACATTAGAAAACCATTATTTAAGAAAAAAAAAAACTCTTCTTTACATCAGATAAAATTTTTCATAGTGGCTTATCATATAATAAATAATGTTGAGTTATCCACAATGCAAGCAAAAATACATTGATGAATCCATTTTTTTTTTAAATAACAGTTTGTTGTCAAAGTAGAAAATAATGAGGCTTATCTCAGAAGCTTGTCTGTGACAGCAGACAGTAAAAGCTGGTAGCTTTTCACAGAGACACCTTCCTTACCTAGTAGAGGCTTTCCTCATGCATCAAAGTTAATTAAACAAATTCTATCTGTTTAATAATAACTGAAATAAAAGGAACCAATTAAATAAATATTATTAGCATAATTTTAAAGTATGCTTATTAATTTTATTTCATTATGTGCCATTCTGTCAATATTGTCCAGGTGTTAAATATTTTAGAACATAATATAGCCTTGATTAAGTATTATATTAGCCCTCATGGTATATCTTAAGCTGAGATTCATTCATTAGTTGAGCTGTATTTGTATTTTATGAGGATCAGGAGAGCTGAATCGCAAGAAACGTACTCTTCAAACCATTATTTATCAAACATGTTTATATCAGCCATGAATTTATATTCCTGGAGAAAGCTGTGCAAATATATACAACATATTCTTGCTACTGGTTTTATCAGTTATGTGGGACTTGTATAAAGGAGAGGGGTAAATATGAATGCTATTTTGTACAAAGTTATAGCATATAATCTCACTTACTAAAATTAAATCGTTTTACAACTTGAAGGAATACATGGTATTTATTAAACCTGCTTATCATATAGGATTTAAAATTATGCAACTCTGTGACACTATGGCAGGATTGACTGGATAGAGCTGAGGGGTTCAGACATAGTAAGATAACAATTATAGTTTTAGGATTTAGACAACAATTAGTTGAGCATTTGGGGTTTATTTAATTTGTATCCAATGTAAGACCACTGAATGCTCATTATGTGATAAGATAGAGAAAACAAGTTACTATCGTATATTGAAAGAAAGCATGCATTATACTCCATGAATCCCAAGTTTGCCATATGACAGAACTCATTTCTGTACCATTTGGTAAGACAACAAGAAAGTCAGCAACTTGGTGTGCTGACATTGCACCAAACATAATTTTAATTAACTCACAGAGAGGACACATGAAAGAAAAAGTGACATTTCATTGAGTAATATACTATTAAACACAACCCTCCTTGACCTGTCATCTATCAGGTATGAGCTGAAATTTATGACTGGGTAAGACACTCTCTCAGTGTCCTTTAACCCAGGGGCATATGTCTCATTTGCACAAACATTTATTTGGGGACTTTCTCAGTACCTTGATGTCTGAGAACTAAGTGTCTTCATATTATTGGTGCAGAAAAGAAAATACTGCTATTTAACAAAATTAAAGATGTATCACTAACTTTAAAAGAAAATTAGATAAGGATTTGAGAGACAGGTAACAACTACTTTACTATTCATAAATCATATAAAGTATTATTTCTGTTTTAAACTAATTTTCTGGGGGAAACAATGAGAATGTCATACTTTCCTTAGGTATCTTTATTTGAAAGCTAGCAGTAATGATACATTCTTATTTTGTATTTGATTAAAGGACTTATCTAACTTATTTATTCCTTCTGTTCTGGCTAGAACCTAAATAATTTGTTAATTCTAGAAAGCCTCGAAACTACCACGTCCTTTTTGTCCCCTTGTCTTTCACATTAAGCCTATCTCAGCTCCAGTGTCTTTGTGTCCTTCTCACTCTTACTGATTGCCTTTGTCCACCTCTTCACCCTCGGGATTCCCATGATGTTTAAAACTGTTTAGGAAAATTATTTTATCTTTTCAATACTCCACAAAATGAATGAACTTTTTCTTTAGTCAAGAATTTGTGGACCTATCAATGATAACACTTACTTAAATATTTCTATTTTATATAAATATATGTAGTTTTACCACTACCTCAAAATATTTATTGAATTA
Source organism: Jaculus jaculus (assembly GCF_020740685.1). NCBI lineage: Eukaryota > Metazoa > Chordata > Mammalia > Rodentia > Dipodidae > Jaculus > Jaculus jaculus. The sequence continues at coordinate 110,873,210 of NC_059105.1, forward strand.
ATATGTGTATAAATTAGTGCATGTCAAGTAGAAAAAAGAAGATAATATGTATTCATGAAAAGTATTTTCTTGTATATTGTCTACACTGTCACAATGTTTGAGACATTTAATATATGACAATGCACTAGGGTTTGTGAAGCTTTGTTAATAATAAACATAGCCAAATTTATGGATTGCTAAATGCTTGACTGGTTAGATAACCTAAAATTGCCATTAGTAATCATATGGCATGTGAAAACAAGGGCTTAAAATTCTACTGCAATTCCATTAACATAGGCGAGGCTAATGTTGAAATAACTAAACTAGAAGAGAGATTATGTTGAACAGCAAATTCTTTACCATCATTGCAAGTTAATTTGAAATGAGAGCTACTTGGAAACTCGTCAATATTTTTTTCATTCTAATTTCCTTAAAATGAACTGGTATTTGAGTTAAAGGTGATTGAAACTGGTAATCCACATTCATGCAAATCCAGGTCAATACATCACAATATAAAATGTAATAATACCACTTTGAATTGAACAACTTATAATATCATTATTATAAAATAAAGCAATGTAATAAGTTTGTGTTGTTCATACTTTATATACTTGGATTTTGGAAGAATGACTGCCAAGGATTTTTTATATTTCCTTATCCTTGATTTATAAAAAAATTCTTTTGTAGTAAAATATGATTCATCTTTTTAAACAATTTCTCTGTTATTTCCAATCCGTTTAAAAAAGTCAAATGTATGTGTTGAAAATTACTATGAGAAAAAGAAAGTAGGAAATGATAACTAAATACTATTTTATTGCTTGATTTATCTCACAATTTTTAAATGCTAATATCTGTCAAGTAATGGACACAAAAGATAACTGGCAGGTGTATGAGGGGCCCTAGTATTACACACCTGCTGTTGATGTGTAACTGACTACAGGAACAGTTACATTACAGTAGTGATTTGTGACTCTAGGTCCTTGCCTTAGCCAGGTGGGCATGTTATTTCACACATGCTTTCCCATGTTTCTGAGATTTTCAAATCGAATCTAAGGGTTAGTATTTGGGATATAACTGCCTGCACATGGCATACCAGGAGTATACTCAGTCCACTATTATTCATGTATAAGTGGTGATTGGAGTGAGTAATCGAGACTTCTGGGTACCACTATCACTAATGAAGTCAAGGAAGCAAAACTGAATTCTAAGGTCTTGAACATTTTTGTGTAGATGCAGCATAGAAAGCATATTGAAAGGTACAGAGTGAAGATAGTGAATGGAAAATGACCAACACAACCTACTTAATGGAAGGCTGAGTTCTGTTCTATCATTAGTAATGAAGAATGACAAGTTATTTGTGCTTCAGATGCTAGACAAGGTTGGCTTTAGACTATGCAGGGATGCATCAAGAATTAAGGCATATATAAGGAAAATCACTATTTCTAACGAGATGATAGGTACCTGAATGAAGAAACTAAAGAGAGGAGCAGTAAGAAATTGAAAGACATTAGAAACTCACTGTGAACTTCTTACTTATCCAATTCAAAGTCCTTATAGAGCCCCAAACCAAAGGTTGAAGTCACAAGTGAGCAGACTATAGAAATTCTAAGGGAACGCTAGTGCAAGTAGGTCTATCATGAAGAGAATAAGAATTCTGTCATGGCAGAATTTTGTTTCACCCACACTACTAGCTTCTGCTCTGGCGATCTGCTTGCTTCACTTCTTCTTGGCTTCCTGACTTTCACTTTGCTTCACCTTCTGCAAACATGCTAAGCCAATACAAACCAACTAACCAACCAACCAAAGCCTATACCCAGTAACCTATTTTCGTGAGCTTAAACTTACTGAGTCACTAGAAACCTACTCTAATCACTCAGGGTCAGGAAAATAACAACTAGGGTAAGCCCATACTATATCCCTGAAGCTTCTAAAAACAGCAATTTAATCAGTTAATTATTAGACTGATTGCTCTTCCTCCTGTGTGTTTTCAGGTAGAAATATTGACATAGGCTTTGCCCACAGTTCTTCCCTACAGCTTCCGATTCATCATGGATCTAGAGTTTACAATGTGGCCACCCCCAAGAAGGGTCTTACCCTCCCTTTGAGAACTACCACTCACAAGTCATAAGCTATATTTTAAATGTCACTTGTCTCTTTTATCTGTTGACTTCTTCTATTAATTCACATATTTTAAAACAAAAATACATTGAATACATATAATTGTAAAGGATTTATTTTTAAATTTTCACTTTATTTTTTAAGTAAAGAAAATGGGATTTTAGTGGTAACAGAAAACAGAGAATCAGAAAATATGATAATATGATTAATATGAGAAATGAGGCAACATAGGATGTCTCAAAGGAAAGGAGTAATTCTTGAGACACACAAAATATAAATTTTAATACCATAAAATGTGATTACTTAAATACGTTTTTTCTTCATATAACACTTGTTAATAAAGGGAAAGGGAAGCTATGAGATAGGAAAAATAGCAAGATTGTATTCCTAATATACAAATAATTCAGAGACAATTCCATAGTGTAGTGGTTATTATGTTCACCTCACATGAAAAACTCTTCAACTCAATAATAGAAGGCTGAAAGAAATCAGTAATAAATTGGGGTGAAGGTCTGACATAAAGAAATATGTAAGCATCTGCTGAGCACGTGAAGCACCATTATGAATCAGGGCCATGAAAATCAAAGCTATGTGAAGTAGCATGCATTAATCTCACACTTTGAGGAACATGGAATATGTATGTCTCATACCAGTGGCTTTGGCATTAGCTGTCTCTAGAGGAGTTAGTCATACTAGTAGTTGGGTCTGTATTCTCAACTACAGGTGTACCTTGAAGATTTTCCTCCATGTTCACTCATGTGGACTTCAGCTCCCAGTAGCCATTAAGCTGAAGGCCTCTCTTTCTTCTGACTGCTGGCCTCTTCTGGAATAAGCACTTTGGGTGAGCGCATATCAAGACAAGAACTTTATAGCAAAAGTTCTTGATATAAAAATTCATAAACAATTCTCTAAATCCAAAGTTGGAATAAACCAGTTCCAAGAAGTAATTAACATATTAAAATGAAACAATCAATACAGAAAGTTGAAGCAAATCACTAAATCTAACTCATCTTTGATGGGGAAAATATATGAGCAAACTGCCAAGAGGATCATTAAGACCCATTGCAATGCTGCCTTAAGCTATAAGCTCCATTGGATCATGACACATTAAATATTTGATCTACTGGCAACACTTATTTTTATTTTGTCACATCTTTGATCTTTGTCAGGATTTGATATAAAGGCCAGGGTGATGAAGACAGATACCAAGGTTACTCAAAACACATGAAAGCAGAAATCCAGAAGCTGCTGAGACATCAACTCTAAAGTAGGATTAAAGCAAACAACAAGATGTGATGCTCACACAAGTGCAATAGTGGTACACAGCCATGGTTGTTAACCAACTGCTCTTGATTTGGCTGATGGATCTGCTCACTGGAATGGAACCCATAGCTGGAGCTGGGAAACAAGTCAGAATCATAGCCAAAAAAACAAGCCTGCTCTCCATTATCAAACTCCAACCAATTGTGCACTACAAGAGGGCCTACAACTATTAAATTCTCTCTAAAATAATAATGGTTATCCCATTTATCTGGCGCTGACTTTACTCTCTTCGAGAATGTGCTTCCCTTTTTCAGATGGATGCAGATACTGATGAGAGAATAAGGCTATCGCACCTCACCCCAGATGGAACCAAGTGAAACTGGGAAAATGAGCAAGAATGCTGCTTCCTTGGTGAACCTAGTACAAGCACAAGGGTGAAGGACATAGACACAGAAAACACTCAACTCCTACCAAACCAGATACCTAGAGACACAGACGCTCCCAAGACCTCATCATTGAAGTAGACCTAAAATGAACCCAACATGGCTCAGGGAAATTTGAGGAAGTGGGGGCAGAAAGATTGTTAGAGACACATGTTGGTATGTTATTCACAGAGACATTGCATCTTACCCATAACTTATGGGTACCCCCACAATGCATGACCCACGTTTCCCAACAAGGGTCCTTGCTGAAGGGGGAAGACAGGGAGGGGGCCAACCATGGTACCAACATGGCTGTATACACTCTGTGTACATAACTAATTAAAAACTTTAAAAATATGCTTGCTTCTTGAAGTGAATTATGGTTATATACTCCACCCTTCTTTTCTAAGAGTTTTGTGACATGCACCATAAGCATTTTATGGATTTTACCAGAAAATCAGAGTATTCAGAAAATCCATAATTGCATAAAGGGTATGTTTCAATAGTTAAAACGTTATTAAAAACAATATTCGTTGGTTTCTAATATATTGTTTCATTTTGTATAGATTTTTAGCCATTTGCTTGAAAAAACTCATCCATTTCATGCAAATGGTTACATTTGTTATAGTTATCCTCTTAATTTCTATGGGATTTACAGTGGCAGTAACTCATTTATGACAATTTTACTTTTTATCTGTTTTCTTCCATTTTTTTTTCAATATTGTTTTGCCACGTAGCCCAGGCTCTCAAGCCTCCTGCTTCAGAATTCTGAGCACACCTAGGATTACAAGCCTGTGTCCCTTGTGTCATTGTATGGTGTAGTCAGTTCTACATGGCTGGGATGAACATCAAACCAGACATAATTTATGGAAGAAAGGGGTTTATTTCAGCTTCCAAAGTCCAGGGGAAGCCTCATCAGTGGTCTAAGTTGTTTATTTCCATACATCCAAGCAGAGAGACACAACTTCAGCAAGTAAATACCAACAAGCAACAAGCACAAAGTCACCTCAGAGCTCAAACTGCTCTCTCCACCCATTGGGCTGGAATCAGGATCTACCCCCAAGCACATCTTAGGGCTGTACTCCAGGATCACCCCTAGTGACAATCAGCCCCCAATAACACCTTCTCCAGCCTGGTGGCTAGAAACATAAGAAGGAAGCTTAATTTAATCCAAAATACCAAAGGTTATAGGAGACATACATTCAAATTCAGACCTCCACACTGTATAATATTTTTCTTGAGCATTCAGACTAAATTTTTGTGGATGTAATTGTTCTTCACAGCCAACTAACAAAACCTGTAGGGGTTTTGCTTCTCTTTCTTGTCACTCATTCAGGTTTCACTCCATCTCATCTTACTTTATTGTACTCAGTTCATTTTCTGTCTCTATATTATTAACCATAGTGTCTCTAAATATTGTAAGTATCTGCTGACATATATATATTTTTTTCCTTGAAGCAGGTTAGAAATGTCTTCACCCTGTCTTTGGCATCCATAGTTTCTGATGAAAATTTTGTTGTGTTTAGAATTCCTACTGTATTTTGCTTATTGTGTCTTTTTTCTCTGATAGTTTTTTAAGATTCTTCCATTAACTAAGCTTTCATTTTTTAACGATTGAGCTATAATTTGAAGTTATCTGGGCTTTATTAATCTGCAGGTGGTATCATTATAGATCTACCAAACTTGAAAAGAATAGAATGATAATTGTGTATAATAAAACATATACTGAAGAATGGTAGGTCTATTAAGTTTCTCCCCCACCCAGCAGTGATCATGGATCTCTTTTGGCTTTCCCTAAGCCTATACCTAATTTCCCACATACATCAGAATGCTTGCTGTACCTGATGCAGGAAACACGCATACACACACACTCTGTTTGCCAGATACAACCCAGCCATTAACAAGAGAGTTTCACAGTTCTGAACAGGCACTAGGTTTTTCAGCCTCCATTGATTCTTCTTGTTGCTTGTTGCTAACTCCGTGCCAGCCCCAGCACATTTGGGTCCATAGATGATACATGCTATTTCCATCCAGAAAGTGAAAAAAAAAAAAAATCCACAAGTAGGTTCCTGTGCAAACTAGATTTCCTGTTAAGATCCTGGACTTGGTTAAGCCTTTATGTAAGTAGCTCAGAGTAAAGAATATTAAGATTTAATATGACTGATGTTTATAAAAAGTCAGTGGCTATTAAGTACTGAAAATTCACCAGAAAGAAGTAGTGATACTTTAGAATCAATGCACACAATGGGGTCTTTCTTCCAACCAAAATCACATGCATGTTTCCTAAGATTATAAAGTCTTGGCTTTTTGAGGTGATGGCAGATGGTCTGATTAAGACGTAGCAGGACTAAGTGCAGGCAACCAGCATCTCATATCAGACTCTCTTAACCAAGAAATCGATGAATTTATGTTTAACTGAGTGATGAGGAGGAAAAAATATGAACAGTCTTAGGACAAGTCAGGGTGACTGACTGTGCCTTGTACTTCTCAAGAGTAATTAAATTGTAAGCATTTCCTCTCTTTCCTTTGACAAAACAGTGTGCTTTTCTACTTTTCTTAAAATGTCACTCATCAAAAAATGTCACTTGCACAGGCTTGTACAGTTTCATTTAGTTTTAGATACTTTGTGACTTGGCTTAGAGCATTTTTATTTCTTATTTCCAAGCTGCAGAACCTTAGCCAAATAAGCATCAGTTCTGACTTTATTTTCCAAATTCTATCATTCTTTAAATATCATTTAGGATGATTTCCAGTACTCCATTGATTTGGATGTTTTTCTCTTTTATTCAGACTAGGAATCATAGTCATATAAGTCTACCTGGTTTTTCAATGCAAGTATATATTGCATAATAAAAACATGAAATCTGATACCAGATAGTAATATGGTTGGGGAAAAATGTATATATATATATAGAATAATTATATGATGAATTATTTTAGGAGCTTAAATTCCATGTAAATATATTTAAATTTTACTCAAAAGGTTCAAAAGAGTCATGGGTTTTTATTTCAGTTCTCCTTGCTTTTGTTCTTACTTAAAAATAATTTTAATCTTATTAAAAATGTCCAAGAATAGTATGAAGAACTTACCTATATATTAATTCAGATACCTTCCTCATGGATATATTGCCTTGCTGGCTTGTTAGTCACTCTATTCCCTAAACCTTTTTTCCTCAGCCATGCATGAGGCAAATGGACATTATAATGTCTCTTCAGCCTGTATTTCTCAATAAAAAGAAAATTACATTATATAAACATAATTCAGTACATTTTATTTAATTGGGAAATTAGCATTGATTAATATAATACTGTTTTCTAATACTCAGGCCTTATTCACATTTTACCAACTGTCACAATAATCCCTTAGAAAGATCAACATTAAGGGCTGGAGAGATGCCTCAGTAAATATGCTTACTTAGAAAGTGTGATTGCCTGGTTTAGATTCCCCAGAACTCATGTAAAGCCATCTGCACAGAATGGAGCATGAATCTGGAGTTCATTAGCAGGTAGGAGGCTGTGGCATTCATGCATTCATGCATTATATCTCTATCTCTTTCTCTCAAATAAATAATAAATACTTAAAGAAAGAAAATAAACATTAAAATTCTATTGTAAGACAGACTTTACATTTCATGCATGTTTCATTACTTTTGGCCTCCATGTGCTGAAATGTAATATTATTTTCTATTTTAATTTTGAAATTATCTACAATGTTACAAGATGGACTACTTTCCCAATTGCTTCTGTACTGAATGTTTTGCTTATTTCACTGGTAAATAGCAATTATACATCTTTTGGAGGAGCAGCGTGATGTACTAATATATATGTTGGTAATATATACATGGGTGACTAGATGAGGCTCATGTTATCCATTATCTCAAATGTGATTTATTTGTGAACAAATCTTCAAAATCATCTTCATGCAACTTTGAAATATGCAATACAATATTGTTATCTCTAAGCACCTGTAGTACAGCAGAGATCCAAACCTATTCCTCACATCTGGCTGTGAATGTACCCTTTACCTATTCTCTTTCCAACCCAATGTTGTAGTTATTTCCTGCTGCTGGGACAAGCACCCAACCAGACATAGCTTTTAGGAGAAAAAGGTTTATTTAAGGATTAAAGGCTTGTGGTATTGCTTCATTGTGGTAGAAAAGGTTGGATCACCTACTTATACATCCACAGCAGAGAGAATAACCAGCATGAGCTGGCTTTAACTACACAGTGGGACTGAATTCCAGATCTGTACCCAGTGACACATCTCTTCCATAGCTCTTCCTTCAGGGACCTAAGCAGGATGCTTAATCAAAAATATCTGAGGCTAGGCTATAAAGATGGCTGGAGTTTATTTGCAAGGGATAGAGGACCTGGAGCTCCTAGTTTCTCCCTCTCCCTCTCTCTTTCTCTCTACCTACCTATCTATGTATATATAGCAAAAAAAAAAAAAATACCAGAGGCTATGACAGGCATTTATATTCAAACAATCCGTCTGCCCCTGGCCTCAATAGACTCATGACCATTTACAATACAAAATGCACTCAGTGCAACTTCAAAAGTTTCAATTGTCTTTACCAATTTTAACACTACTCAAAAATCCAAAGTCTCATCTTATATTCAAAATACCCTCTTAACTGAGCTCTGTAAAATACAAGAACATACATCCCACAAATAAGGATGTAGAGCAAACTTCACTTTTCAAAAATGAGACACAATACAGAGAGACTAAACCAATGCAAGACCAATAACTGGCAGGCAAACATCAAACATCTGCAGTTCCATATTGAGTCTGAAAGCATGATGAAGTCCTTTAGCTACAAAAAACTTCAGAAACTTTTGTCTGCTTGTTATCTGGGCAAGGCTCTCAGGCCATGGCCATCACACAGTACTGGTATCTCTAAACTCCTGTGGTGTCTATAGCAACTCATGGTTCATCTTCATAGTTCTATAAAATGGCTTTATTGGACCTCTATACAGGGATTTCAACCCTACTTTACATAGCCACGGCTTAGTGACTCCTGGAACACAGTGTATCTCATGACCCCTTTTCCTGCATTTCTCATGTTTCCAAAACGAATACCAGGTAGGCATCACTGACAGATTTGGAAATCCAGCACAAAAGAAAGCTTGACCTTGAAGAGTAGGATGCTTCTTTACCAGTCTTTCTTCAAGCCCTCTTCTTTGAAAATAATTGCATTCTTAGTAGCTTGAGCCTTCCATGGGTTGGGTTTTCTATCAGGGCATCTTTACCATTGTGCTAAAGCAAACAGTTGGCTCACCTTTAATGGTGGTACTCTCCTTAATCCTGTAGTTTAAGTGGCCCTAAAACCAGGCTTTGTGCATATAACTTCAAAATTGTTTGTATTTCTTTATGTGATAAACCGTTCATCATCCATATGTTTCTATTCTATACATTCTGCCAAGCACACACTCCATTACTTCTACTTTGCTCAAATTCTCAGAACATGAGCAGAATGCAGTCAACCTTTATATGAGTACCACTGTTCCAACAGAATTCTTTCATTCCCTTTTGATACTTTATAAGCCAAGCCTTCACAGTCCATAGCTCTCAATGCATTTGCAATTTTCAAATTCAAAAAGACCAAAATCACATGTTCTCTCTGATATGTTGTTCCTAGCCTATGTATATGCATGTATATAAAGGGGGCAAATATAGGAAATACTTATAAAAGCAAAAAGGTTAACAAGAGTAACCTTTTTTGTGGTTTGAATCAGGTATCCCCAATAAGCTTATTTGTTCTGAATGATAGGTTCCTAGATGGTGGCAATTTGGGCAGTGGGACACCTGGAAGTGACATATTGTTGAAGGTGGGCTTAAGGGTGCTATAGCCAACTTCCCCTTGTCAATATTTGACACACTCTCCTGCTGCTGTTGGTTCTATCAGAGTTTGGGCTGAACCAACTGAAGTAGTGAGGAAATAGAATAAAGAAACTCAAAAGCAGGCTGTTCTTTATTGGAGAACAAGTGAACAGCAACTGAGAGCCCCATTCCATGGCTTTGAGGTGTCTGTACTTAGAAGAGGCTAAGATGGATATTTAAAAGGAAAGGACAAGCAGGGCAGAGAGAAATGAAGGTAATGTAACAAGATTATTTATTTTCTTGATTTAGAGCTCTTAGGTTTGACTAGTTCTTTGATGATAGTCTGTTTGCATGGTACATGTGCCACAAATGGCATTATCAGATTGTGGTTTAGGAAGATACAAGCCAAAAGAGTTTCATCTGTGCTAAAGCCTATTCCAGGGTCAGCATGTCCTAGTAATTTTTGTGACTATAGTGACTGCTAGGACCCCAGAATTATTATCCTTCAACTATTGTCCACCTGATGTTGGCCAGGAGGTGATATTTGCCCTTTGCTCATGCCATCATTTCAATCTGCTATCATGGATCATCCCCATAAGTCTATAACCCAAAATAAACCCTTTCCTTCCACAAGTTGTTCTTGACAAGATGTTTTCTGACAGCAATGCAAAGCTGCTACAACAGTAAAATTGTTACCAAGAGTGGGGTCATTACTGCTTAAAACCTGACTGTGTGGCTTTTGGCCTTTTGGGACTGAATTAAAGGAGGAATATGGAAGGATCTGAAACTTTTGCATAAGAGATACCCATTCAGTGCTGTAAGTATAGCTTGATGGACTATTCTGGTCTGAGTTGAAACACCTGAATGCAATAAGAACTATGGGCTATGAGATTTGGCTTATAAGAGGAAGAAAGAATTTTGGAAGGACTTCCAGTTAAGATGGTGGCATAGATAACATGCCGAAGCAGCCTGGGTGGGGGGGAGCCAAAAAAAAAAAAAAACAACAGCAAAATACACACTTTTGCTTAAAAATGAGGTATATAGGAAATTGAAATAGCAGTGAAGAAGTAGGAGAGATACAGAGCCCACACAGGCAGGCAGAAGCTGCTCAGGCAGTGCGGGTCCATGCTCGAGACCCCAGCAGGCTCGGCTAGAGCTGCAGAAAAAGCCAGGTGAGGGTATTTTCCATTCACACCAGAGCTATCCGCAAACTCAAGAAACGTGAAGGGAGAACGGCAATGAAGAACAGAGGAGCAGATCACAAGGTAAGCCTGCCTTATTTCCCATGGATTAGCAAGTTGGCATCCCACCTGGTACTATGGAGTATAACAAATGTATGAAAAAGAGAGTTACTGAATCTTCAACACAGTCTTGTTGGATTACCTGCATGGAGGCCTGATGAAGCCATGAGGATTAACCTTGAGCTGAAATGGAGATGCCAAGACTATAGGATGGCTGTCAAGGAGAGCTACTCCAGTGGATGAAGTTTACTGAGACAGTTTGTAGCCTAGCTGAAGGGACAGAATTGGAACTCAAGAGACTCACCACTGGTTAGATTAATTGGACTTAGAGACTTGTCACTTGTTAGAGATTTCATATTTGAAGCAACAGAGTTTGATGCTTACCCTTGTTTTGCTGTACTGTGCCCAGTGACATCTTTTGTACTATGAATGTTTATTCTGTGCCATTATGGTGTTTCTGTTTGTTTGTTTCTTTGTTTGGTATTACACCTCAGTTAAGAGGCCTTGGACTATATGGGTGCTTTAACAGCATTATGATTGTTAAAATCTATGGGGGCTTTTGAAGTTGGACTGAATGCACTGCAGTTTACATCATGTATGGTTATCATTTTATGTGGGCCAGGAGCAGCATGTGGTGTTTTGCTTCACATGTCACCCATAAAGTTTAAGTTTTATGTATTCTAGGTCTCCAACTTGTGACAATTTGGTAGTTGGAGACTTCTGGAGGTGATGTGTTTTGGGGGATAGGCTTTTGTGTATTATAGCTAGCTTCCCCTTGTCAGTGTTTGGCACATTCTCCAGCTGCAGTAGTCTACCTGATGTTGGCCAGGATGTGATGTTTATTCTCTGCTCATGCCATCACTTTCCCCTGCTATCATGGAGTTTCCCCTCAAGTTTGTAAGTCAAAATAAACCATTTCTTCCCACAAGCTGCTCTTTGTTCTGTGTTTTTTGTCTGGTAATGTCAAGCTGACTACCACAAGTAGTATAAAGAAAAGCGAAGCAATAAGGTTGGGGAAGATGGCAAGACACATTTGACATGTACACTGAAAGCGAGAGAGCATTGTGGAAGGAGGAGGAGAATAATAAAGAGATAGAGGAGTGGAAGATTACTGAAAAAAACTATATTTGAAAATACCAGAAGAAATTATACCTTAATATTTATGTACTAATAGCAAACAAAAATAAAAGAAAGACTTTGCTGCTTTGCTTTGGCACATGTGATTTACCATCATTAGTTCTTATGTCCATTTCAGTCATTATTAATTAAAATAAGGGCTACCTGTTCTCAACATGACTCTATGAAATACTTGGGTACAGTACAGAATATCTAACAGATGGGTAGTACACAGAGACTGGGTTCACTGACTGAAGGGATAATTCACAGCCCAAGTGCAATGGAGCTGAGCTGGATGGTATGAGATTTCAGAATACTGTTCAGAATTTCCATGTACAATTTTGTTCATAAACAATTTCAATAAATTGATAGGTTATATGATATTCCATAAATGTATGTGTTCTTAATGCAAGGTCCCCAGCTGGTGGCAATTTGGGAATTGGAGTCTCCTTGAGATAGTGTATTGCTGGGGGTGGGTGTACACATGTTATAACCAGCTTTCCCTTGCCTGTGTTTAGCACATGCTCCTGCTTCTGTTGTCCACCTAATGTTGGCCAAGAGCTAATGTCCATCCTCTTTCATGCTATTGTTTTTCCCTTCCATCACTGAGTTTCCCCTTGAATCTGTAAGCCAAAATAAATCATGTCCTCCAATAAACTGCTTTTGGTCAGGTTCTTTGCATAGCAACTCAAAACTAACTGCAATAGCACCCCTGTCTTGTTCCAGATCTTAATGGAAATGCTTCAAGATTTTTCCCATTTAGTGTGATCTGGGTCTTATTCGATTTATGTAAATAGCCTTTATTATTTTGAAATGTGATCCTTCCATACCAACTTTTTCCAGTGCTTTGGCCATGACCTAACATGGCCTAGCAAAATTAAATCAATAGACCTATAACAATTATAGAGATCTAAGCAGTTATCAAAAATCTCCCAGCTAAAACAAATGTAGAGATCCAGATGGATTCATTGGTAAATTTTACCAGACCTTCAAGGAAAAACTAACACCACTGCTTCTCAAAATTTTCCATAAAATAGAAAGGGAAGGAATTCTACCATACTCCTTCTACAAAGGCAGCATCACCCTGGTATCAAAACCAGACAAAGACATAACAAAAAGACAATAACAGACCAACTCCTTCATGAACATAAATACAAAATTTCTGAAAACAGAGGCAAAAAGAATACAATAATATGTCACAAATATTATTCACCCCAACCAAGTAATGTTTATCCCAGAGATTCAGGGATGATTCAACATACACAAATCAGTAAGTATAAAAAGGCATTCGGAGCTGGGTGGTGGTGCATGCTTTTAATCTCAGTACTCGGGAGACAGAGGTAGGAGGATCACTGTGAGTTCAAGGCCACCCTGAGACTACATAGTGAATTTTTCAGGTCAGCCTGGGCTAGAGTGAGACTCTCCCTTGAAAAACCAAAAAAAAAAAAAAAAAAAAAAAAAAAAAAAAAAAAAAGGCATTCAACAACATACAACATTCCTTCATGGTAAAAGTAGTATAGAAACTAGGAATAGAAGGAACATATCTAAACATAATAAAAGCTGTTTGTGACAAACCCACAGCCAATATAATAGTAAATGGGGAAAAAACTTGAAGCTTTTCCACTAAATTCAGGAATAAGACAAGGATATCTAGTGTCCCCACTTTTATTTAATATGGTGCTAGAAGTCCTAGCTATAGCAATGAGGCAAGAGACACTCATCTAAGGGATAAAAATTGGAAAGGAAGAGATCAAATTATCCTTATTTTCAGATGATATGATTCTATACATAAAGGACCCTACATACTCTACCAGTAAACTGCTAGAGCTGATAAATATTTTTTGCAACATAGCAGGGCACAAAATAAACTCACAGAAATGAGTAGCTTTTGTATATAGTACTAACAGCAAATATGTGGAGGATGAAGTCAGGGAGTCTCTCCCACTCACAGTTACCTAAATAAATAAATAAATAAATAAATAAATAAATAAATAAATAAATAAATAAAGTACCTTGGAATAAGCATAACCAAGGAAGTGAAGGATCTCTACACTGAGAACTATAAATGCTCAAGCAAGAAATTACAGAAGACACTCAGAAATGGAAAGACATTCTATGTTCTCAGATTGAAAGAATCAATATTTGTAAATGTCAATATTACCAAAAGCAATCTACATATTTAATGCAATCCCCATCAAAATTCTAATAGCATTCTTCAAAGAAAAAAATCCTAAAATTCATTTGGAAATATTAAAAACCTCAAATAGCTAAAACAATTTTCAGCAACAAAAATAATACTGGTGGATCACCAGACCATATTTTAAGCTATATTATAAAGCCATACTTACAGAAGAAAACACCATGGCACAGAAACATGTAGATCAATGGAAAAGAATAGAGGCCCATTTGTTGATCCAGACAGCTACAGCCATCTGATTTTGACAAAAATGTCAAAAATATTCATTGGAGGAAAGATAGCCTCTTCAACAAATGGTGCTGTGTAAATTAGATATCTTTATATAGAAAGATGAAAATTTATTCTTGCCTTTCTCCATGCATGAGAATCAAGTCCAAATTGATCAGGAACTATAATATCAGACATAAAACTGCTAGAGGAAAAGTTGGGGGAAACCCTTCAACATATTGGCATAGGCATTGACATCCTGAACATAACCCCAATTATTCAGGAAATCAGACACTGTGCTTTCACAAAATAAAAAACCCTTTTTATAGCAAAGGACATTATGAATGGAGCAAAGAGACAACCTACAGAATGGGAGAAAATCTTTGCCAGCTAGACATCTGACAGAGGATTAATATCCAGAATATATAAAGAACTCAAAAAATATAACAGTAAGAAACAAAACAACCCAATTAAAAATGGGCTATGGAAGTAAATAGAGAGTTCTCAAGGGAATAAATACAGATGGTATATAAACATCTAAAAAATGTTCTACATTTAGCCATTAGGGAAATGCAAATTAAAACTACTTTGCAATTCCATTTCATTCCTGTCAGAATGGCTATCGTCAAGAAAACAAGTGACAATAAATGTTGGCAAGGATGTGGGAAATGGAGAACCCTTCTACACTGTTGGTAGGAATGTAGTCTGTTACAACCATCATGGAAATCTGTGTGGTGGTACTTGAGACACATAAAAATAACCTTACCATATGATTCAGCTAAATCACTACTAGGCATATATCCTAATGACTCTTCTCACCAACTTACAGATACTTACACAACCATATTTTCTGCTGCTCTATTCACAGTAGCTAAGAAATGGAACCAGCCTACATGTCCCTCAACAGAAGAACAGATAATAAAGATGTGGTACATTCATGCAATTGAGTTCTATTCAGCAGTAAAGAAAAGAGGAAATCATGAATTTTGCAGGGAAATGGATGGATCTGGAAAGGATTATAGTAAATAAGGTAACCCAGACCCAGAAAGTCAAAGGCCATACTTTCTCTTTCAAATGTGGATCCTAGCTGTAATTGTTTAGACTTTTTTGTTAGCTGGAACCAAAAATCAGTAGCAGAGGCCAGTAAGCTAGAAAAAGGCTATAAGGGAGGGAGGAGAGGGAAGGACTTTAGGGGATATTGTATATGTATAAGTAGATTGCAGGAAGTGGAATGGCCTAACTGAGAAAAGAGATTGAGTAAGAAAAGCATGGGGTGAGGGTTAATCAAAACTAAAGACATTCTGAATAAAACATATGAAATCCTAATTCTTTGGATAATGGCCCATCCAGAATCCACAGAGTACTCCTACAAAATTTTCAATGCCAGGGATGGGGTACCTTCCAGTGAATTGTCCAGAGAGGTCCCTGTTGCTTCCAAAATATTACAGGAAGTTGCTCAGGCTCTTAGTTTCCCAGAAGTAACAGATGACAAGATCCTAATGCCGAGGACTTCACATGCATAGGCAGCTAGTTTACTGAGAAATCCAGCTGGTGCTGAGCTAAAAATCTTCTCCCTGTGGACCAGCCAACTGAGAGCCAGAAAAAGCTGGACTACATGCAGCCCTATGGAAGACAAAGTTCATCAATGGTGAAGTCAGTGGACACTGGAAGTCTCAAATTTGTTCAAACAGTCCAAATGTCCAAACCGGCACAATCGCGGCATGTCTCCTGTGGGGAAGCTCAACTACACTCTAATTGGGCTGGAGGCCTATTCTATCAGAGGGAATACTTGCCTAATCCTGAAAATATCTTTTTCTTCCTTCTTTTCTTTGGCATTGACATGTAACTCCCAGGAGAAGTATGTGACTAACATCCACAATGAGCTGTTGATCAGAGAGAACTACAAGGTTTCCCAAAAGAAGACATATTTCTGTCAGAGTACTTGATGACCCACCAAAGGTTTAGTGGTAAGACCCTACTGCTGAAGACACCATATGCTGATGGTACAGAACATGGAGTGGCCTGGCTGGAACCTGGAAGAAAGTTAGTCCCTTGGCAGTAAGGTTGTCTAGTGCCATATGGTGCTACAAGAATGACTAGGTGAAAATGATCAACATATGTCCAAGCAACTCGTGGTCTAAGCTACTCAGCAGCAAACAACCTGATGTGATGCTCACACAATTGCAATAGTGGCACACAGCCATGTCGGAAAAATAAACTGCTTTTGATTTGGCTAAATGATCTGCTCAGTGGAATGGAACCCATAGCTGGAGCTGGGAAACAAGTCAGAACCATTATCAAACTCCCACCAATCATGGGCTACAAAAGGGCCTACACCTATTAAATTCTCTCTTAAAAATAATGGCTATTCCATTTATCTGGTGCTAACTTTACTCTCCCTTAGAGAATTTGCTTCTCTTTTCAGATAGACACAGATCCTAAGGAGATAACCAGTCCATCATGCCTCAAAAGGGCCCCAGCTAAAACTAGTAGGAATTGGAGAAATAAGGAAGAAAGTTGCTTTGTTGGTGAACATGGTACCAGCACAAGGGTGAAGGAAACAGACACAGAGAATAATCAACTCCTACCAAGCCAGATATCCAGAGACACAGAGGCTCCCAAAACCTCATCACTGAAGCAGATCTAAAATGAACCCAAAATATCTGCAGAGAGAGTGAAAGTCAACACCATATTAATGAGAATGAGAAGTGGGGGAAATGGCTCAGTGATTAAAGGTGCTAGCTTGCAATGATTATTGACCTATATACAATTCCCTAGTACCCACATATAGCCCGATACACAATGTGGTGCATGCATCTGTAACTTGTTAGCAGTGGTAAGAGGCTCTAGTACACCCATACTATCTCTCTCTCTCTCTCTCTCTCTCTCTCTCTCTCTCTCTCTCTCTCTCTCTCTTCCCCTCTGTCTGTATATTTGTCTGTCTCTCTTTCTCAAATAAATAAATAAGAATATTTTTAAAATAATAAAAGTAAAAGGAATATAAAGAAATATACATGTGTTGTACAACCACTTTTTCTCCAATAGTCTCCAATAACCTACTCAATTCAGAAGTGCCTTTTTGAGAGGAAGCTATATATATCACTCAGGAAGAATATATACCATTTAAAATAGCCTATGGAAGGTTGAAAGTCATTGATATTATCAATTCCTCTTTTACAAATATATTTATGTAATTGCCAAAAGGGAAACTATACATTCAATATTTCATGATGACAATTGTTTGAGCATATTTTTTGACATATACACTGATTTGGTTGCTTTTAGACAATCAGGATTGTATTGATTTGAATTATGGTAGATATAGCAATAGGTTCATGCCTAATTTCTAGCATTGAATCTTTCCTTGAAAGATTTAGAACCAAAAGAGCATACTTAGCTAAATAAAGGAAAGAACCCAAATCATCTAACCATAAAGTCAACATTACTTATCAAAATGAAAATTGGTATAAAACTAGTTTTTATAGTAAAATGTGGGTCACAATCAGATTTGACATACTATATCTCATTCTATCACTTTTTAATATTTTATTTAATAGAGTGAGCATCTCATGATCAGTCTAAATTATGATGTTGTATTTAACATTTGCAAAGACAGTAAATTTAACACTTCTTGTGAATACTGTGGATAAAGGAATATGTGGAAAATGTACTTCCAGTCAAATTTTTCTTCAATCACAAACTGCTTTTCAAAATAATAGCTATTTGTTTACAATAATATCTATATAACATCTAATATCAAAAATCATAATTCCATTGTGTTACGCCATCAGAATTACTTCAGACTTCTCAATGGAAACCCTGAAAGCTAGAAGGGCCTGGAGTGAAACTCTCCAAAGTCTAAGAACCTATGGATTCCAACCCAAACTACTCTACCCAGCAAAAGTATCCCTCATAATAGATGGTGAAAGCTCTCTGTTCTTAGAGTCACTAACAATTCCTTACTTTTGGTATAATGTACATGTGGGCACATTTTCCTACCATTACTATTTTTTTAAATATTTTAATTTACTTTCTAATTTGACCAAGAAAATCTTAATACCAACAAATCTCCTATTTTCTGGTGTATTAGTAGACTTCAATAATAGTTATTTTTCTATGCTATAAAATTCCTTCATAGAATAACTGTCATAATATTTTATTTGTAAATTAAAACAAGCATCTTACTTTCTATAATCAAAGTCATATCTACATTATTTTTTTTAAGTTTTTATTTATTTATTTATTTGAGAGCGACAGACACAGAGAGAAAGACAGATAGAGGGAGAGAGAGAGAGAATGGGTGTGCCAGGGCTTCCAGCCTCTGCAAACGAACTCCAGATGCGTGCGCCCCCTTGTGCATCTGGCTAACGTGGGACCTGGAGAACTGAGCCTCGAACCGGGGTCCTTAGGCTTCACAGGAAAGCACTTAACCGCTAAGCCATCTCTCCAGCCCCATATCTACATTATTAAACTATGTAAATATTTAAAACACCATACTTTATGTGCAACCCATCTTATGTAATATATTAAAATGTTTTAGCTATATACATTTGAAGATGTATAGTTAATGAAAAGAGAAACAATGCACAAATATTATATAGTTAATCAATCCTTTAATTTTTCTTTTTCAGTCAGAATCCATATGAATTTCAACTTTGTTGCTTCAAAAATATCTCATTAGACACACCCATTTCTTGGTTATAGGTCCTAAGAACTGAAGGTTGTCATATTGTTAAAAAAAAAAAATCAGTCAAACAACACCCATCATTTATTGTTTTCTGAAATTTTCTATAGCAAACAAGGGGGAGCTAACAATTTTCTGTTAACTAAGATAAACGGAGAACATTATGCAATAGTATCTAATTTTCCAAAATATTCATAAGAATCTGAAAATATTTACCAGTAATATCCCAAACCAGAATAGCATATACATATGATTACAAAGATGGCATATTATTCAAAACCTTATGGACCTTACATTTTTACAGAATTTTATTGAGAAAGTCATATTACAGTTATTCATTCCATTGGTTTTCTATTATCTATAATTTTCATAATATAAAAGAACAGGATTATTTTTAAACACTGTATTAATAACATATTTTATTATACTTGGTGATAGTTACTTGGTCCCAGTATGGAAAATATCTCTAGATACAAAATTTAGATAAGCAGACAAAAACCAGATTTATTATTTGAAGACTGAGGATTGGGTTTTTTCAATATTCTCCTGTATTGAATGCAGGTATATGGCTCTTCCCCAGTGGGAGACCTTCCTTTGTCCAGTTCCCACTGACCACACCTGCAGAGAGAAGAACAGATCTTCCTGCACCTTGCATGTGGACAGCTGGGTGCTCCTGCGTTAACTGACGCTTCAAACATACCAGATTTCTTTTTATGAGGTGAATATAATGTTGTCCAAAAAATTTATCTCTTCCAGCTTTATTTGTTAAATTCTACATCCCATAAGCTACACTCATTCCTTCTAAGCTTTCTCTTGACTGAAATGTGGGAATAATGAAAATAATATATAATTAAAAGGATGTAAAGTTAAAATCAGCAAAGGGTTTGCATTTGCTTTCTTCCAGTGAAATGTGTGCATGGTCAATAAGCATGTGAAAAGATGACCAGTGATACCACTTGTCAAGGAAATGAAAAGCCACAATATACCAATGCCCAGGCACCAAGAAGACTATAATGAGAAAGAAGTGCAGTAGCAAATGTGGGCAAGTATGTGGAGATATTGGAACTCTCAAGACACTGCTGATTGCAGTACGAAATTATAAGCATATCAGTACTATATGATGCAACAATTCTACCTATATATAATATGTATATATGTATCATATAGATGTGTTCAACAAAAATATCTCCATAAAATGTTTACTTGTATGTGTGTAGCTATATTATTCATAACAAGCAAACATCAAAACCTAAATGTTCATAAACTATAAATAAACAATAAATGTCATAGTCATAGAACGGGATAATATTTGACTTTGGAAAGTAATGCAGTACTGATACATACTACGATGATTTCATTTCATACACAAATCCTTTGAGACAGAGGCTTTACTGGCTCCCCAGCAACTATTGAGAGGTGGGTTTGATACTGTGACTGCTAAGATATATAGGATTTAATTCGGGAATGAACAAACCAGCAACCAACAAACTATATACTTTCAAGTACTGTTGTATGCTTTGTGAATTTCAGTGACAACAGACCATATGCTTGCACATACAAATTGAAGCTGAAATAACAAAATCATGTTTAAGTGCATGATTAACTAATACCTAGAAGTTTTATTTAGTAAAAGTTTGTATTTTTAAAAAAGTATATTATAGTATGAATATTTTTAAGAACGTTTTACAAATCAAGTCAAATTTAGCTTTAGAATCCTTGTGAAAAATGTGGGCATTAGCCAGTAAATGTAATGACTTAAAGAAAGCCATAAAGTAGAATATGTCTATATGGAGGTGTCACTAGAGGACTGTCCATGGCTGGTTCTGAATAGCAACAGAGTAGAGACAGTAACTATGGACCTAAATACCTGGAATGATGACCTACTCCATGATAAACGATCAGAGTCTTATAAAAATAATTTTCAAAATACTATGGCTTACTATACATGTTTCAATTTTCTTATTCTCATCCTTGCAAATTGAAATTTCTCTAACAATGAAAATATGCAAAGCTGTTGTGAGTGGGCATGTTGCTACTCTATGATATTAACATACAATATTCAGTAGAATTATGGAGTCCCAAGCCCCTTAGAGAGATATCCTCATATATGGTAAACTATAAGGTGTTACATTTCAAATATTAACATTTCTGAATTAAAAATATCTTGGAACCAGGAATTTCAAACCAGGGATTGAGGACCTATATGCACTTAGCAAACCCATTTTATAGATGTGGATATTAGGTGGTAATTACAACAAATAACTTCTTTACAGTCCAGGCTAGAACCTGATTCAGATGAAGACAGAGTGTTTCCAGAGACTATGTAGTTAAGTACTACATCAGAGCCTCAAATATTTGAGAAAAGTAAATTGAAGGCAGATTGTTTCATTTCTCTATTTCTATGTTGGGGCAGCTCTCTCCATAGGATCTGCATCTATCTGAAAAAGAGAAGCGGATTCTCCAACGGAAAGTAAGTTAGCACCCAGAAAATTGAAATAACACTTACTTTTCTGATAGGCAGATTGATAGGTATAGGCCCTCTTGTACCCCATGATTGATGATAGCTTGATATTGTAAAGTGGGCTTGTGTTTGGTTATGGTTCTGACTTGTTTCCCAGCTCCAGCTATGGGTCTAGTACCACTGAGTGGATCAGTTAGCCAAATCAAGAGTGGTTGGTTCCTCACCATGGCTGTGTGCCACTATTGCACTTGTGTGGGCATCACGTCAGGCTATTTGTTGCTAATTAGATTAGACAATGAGTTGCTTGGACAGATATTGGTCATTTCCCCCAGTCGCCCATGTAGCGCCTTCTGGCACTAGACACGCTGACTGGGGACTGACTCTCTCCTGGCTTCCAGCCATGCCATTCGATTTTGCTTATCAGCTGCATATGGAGTCTTCAGCAATAGGGTCTTACCACTGGCCTTTGGTGGGTCATCAAGTACTCTGACAGAAGTCTGTCATTGTTTTGGGAAACCTTGTAGGTTTCTCTGATCAAAAGCTCATTGTGGATGGTAGGCCCAAGCTGGAAGTAGGGGTTACAGGCCAGTGCCCATTAATAAATTGGGGAAAAACATAACTAATATACAAGAGTTAGAGAGGAGAGAGATAGAGGGGAGAGGGGGAGAGGTAGGGAGGGAAGATGTAGAAGATTTAGGTTAGTCTTGATCCTACCCTCTCCAGTGTCTTGTGGTTCAGGTGTTTCCTGTAAAGGTCTAGTGAAGGTTCAGCCATTTGGTCTGTCTTTTAGGAAGTAGAATTTTATGGTACCAATGTCGTTTGGGTCCAGATTACTGTTTTCCTCCCTTCGATGCCCTCCCCACCCTCCCTTCCATCCTATTGCCTAGTCCATGAGGTGCTTGCTGGGTATGTAAGGCATCTTGGGTAGATTCAGGTTAGGTGTTGTAGATGAGTGAGACTATGTGTCGATTGTTTTTTTTCTGTGATTGGGTAAGTTTGCTGAGAATGATCTGTTCCAGGTTCAACCATTTTTCCTCAAATTTCTTTGTGTCGTTTTTTTCTTACTGCTGTATAGAATTCCATTGTGTAGATATACCACATCTTTGTTATCCATTCTTCTAATGATGGACATCTGGGTTAGTTCCAGCTTTTAGCTATTACAAATTGAGACACTACAAACATGGTTGAGCAAATCTCTCTTGCCTTTGGTTTGAAGGTTTTAGGGTAGATGCCCAGTAAGGGTATAACTGGGTCTGTTGGTATTTCTATAGTCAGCTTTTTTAGGAGTCTCCATATTGCTTTCCAGAGTGGTTGTACCATCCTGCATTCCCACCAACAGTGAATGAGTGTCCCTGCTTCTCCACATCCTCGCCAGCATTTATTTTCATTTGACTTTTTGATGTTGGCTATCCTTATTGGGGTAAGGTGGAATCTCATAGTTGTTTTAATTTGCATTTCTCTGATGATTAGGGATGATGAACATTTTCTTAAGTGTGTGTTTGCCATTTGTATTTCTTCCTCTGTGAATTGCCTGTTCAACTCTGCACCCCATTTTGTGAGTGGGGTATTTGTCTTCTTATTGTTTAGACTTTTGAGTTCTTTGTAAATTCTAGAAATAAGGTCTGTATCACATGGATAACCTGCAAATATTTTCTCCCACTATGTGGGCATTCTAGAACCGGAGCTTCAGTCCCCTGCAAAAAAAAAATAGAAAAAATTGTACATTGTGTGTTTGTAGATATTGAAAAAGTAGAATTATATATCAGATAAATTTGTAACAAGTAAAATTTTGTGCTAAATTAATTTTCAAGGATATTAATTAACACTTTGAAATTTACCAGACAATTAAATTTCTGAAAGAGAGTTAGCTCATAGGAGGTGGATTGTTGGGAAAGGTCCTGATTAACATGTTGTATACTGGATAAAATAAGTTTTCCAGTGGTTTCTCTTGGTGCACAAAAATGACTTCTGCTGTCAGTGGAACAGTGATTATACCCATTAGTGAAATATAAGAATTCAGCTCAATTAAATTACTTATGCTATTTTTTCTTTGCCTATGAATATATTTTGACATTCAAGTACATCTTCATGAGCTAAAAGAATTATAAGCAGCTACAATTTATTCTGTTTCTAATTGTGGTTAAATGATGATGTGAATCATCAATAAACAGATAGCTAAGCTTCACAGTATATCTTAGTTTACAGAGAGATGATGACACTATGACATGCAATAATGTAGTAGAAGGAAGCTGAATGCAGATTTGTTATTTCACAAATGCTCCCATAACTTAAAGTTTAATTTAATGTTTTGGCTGAAAGCTGTTATCTTAGAGGAGTTCAGAAAAATAAATACAAAAACATAAACTGTTAGGGAATATAACATTTCTTCTCACTTAAGACATAGAAATTATTAATAGTAACTCGGCAAGGGAAGACATGGATGGTGAATGTAAATGATTTTTAAGTTATTACACATCTCTTCACTTACACTGTAACTAATTAAAGCAGAAGGTTTGATTACAATAACAGGAACTAAATTCTCATTAGTTTGTGAAACTTATTCTAATGTATTTTTAATGTATAGCTTAAATTAGTGGCTTGCATGAATATGCTCTACATAGCATTGTAAATATGCTAGGTACATTCAACCAATTGTGATACTTTTTCTATTGAACATTGCAAAGATAAACACTCTTTCACAAACACACACCACAACTACCAACGAGTAGCACATCACAGAAATGTCCCTTTCCAAAATATGTTGAGAAATTAAGCATTAAATTATATTGTTTTATATGCTATCAAAGACAATGAACAGTGAAATATTAGGTTTGAGTACTTCTGTGTCAACTATAATTTTAATATTGTTGTCATTTTTGTTTATATATGGCCACTCTAGCTGCACGGGTCTTCTTGCATTAACATTTGGCAGAAAAAGGGGAAAGGAAAATAATCACATGAAATCAAACAGGAACATGTATTTTTTTGCTTTATAATTCACATTCATAAAAACTGTGCTCCTGTTATGAGATAAAGCCATTCCAGTAGAACAAGAGTTGTTAACTCACTTTCATGACATTACTATGGACTAATTACTTTCCATAAGTCCATCACTTGAAGATATATCCACTGCTTAGCATCACCATACTACTAGTGACTGGACTTACAGCACATGAACCATTGGAAGACACAGACAGATAATAGCACTTTTAATATTCTTGTTTATTTATTTGAAAGGGAAGAGGAAGAGAGAAAAGAAGAAAGGGAGGATGGGAGGGAAAGAGAGAGAGAAAGAAAATGAATAAATATGCCAGGCCCTCTTGTGATGCAAATAAACTCCAGACACATGCACCACTTTGTGCATCACACATTACATGGGTTCTGTAGAATCAAACCCTGGCTGTGAGGCTTTGCAAGCATACACCTTAACCACTGAACCATCTTCCAGAACTCATAGCACTTTTTATAGTGCAATTAATTTTGAATGAAAATGAACAATGAAACCCTTTTACACACCAGTTTTTTTTAATTTATTTATTTATTTATTTGAAAGTGACAGAGAGAGAAAGAGGCAGATAGAGAGAGAGAGAATAGGTGTGCCAGGGCCTCCAGCCTCTGCAAACAAACTCCAGATGTGTGCGCCCCCTTGCATCTGGCTAATGTGGGTCCTGGGGAATCGAGCCTCGAACCAGGGTGCTTAGGCTTCACAGGCAAGCGCTTAACTGCTAAGCCATCTCTCCAGCCCTCACACCAGGTTTTTTATGTTTCACCCAAATAATACATAATAGAAGAGTCATTGAGTTCACATTTATGTGGTAAAATTCTGCTGTATATCAATCCTATGTATTAAATGAAGTTTCACTATGTTGTACATGATATTGTAGTAAAGCCCTGTGTTAATTTTCAGCCTGGGTTGATAGGTTAATTGGCAACATGCTCCCCTTGCAAACTTGAGGACTTGAATTCTATCCCAAGAACCCATGTAGTAAAGCATTCAATTGCAAGACCAATAGAGCAAGTGGAGACAGGCAGATTCTTAGAGCTCTGGTCATATAGTCTAAACTAATTTGTGAGTTAAAAGACAAGGAGACATCTAGTCTCAAAGGAAAGTGGATAGTGCTTGAAGTAGTCCACCCCACATGTCTTCTGGCCCCCATATCCACCTGCACACACATGCACAGAGTTAATTTTCTATCATCTAAAGATGGATCAGTATCCTTTTGCAAATATTAATAAATATTTTGTTGAAGCTTTGAGGAAAATTCATGGATTCTTATCACCTATAGATTACTCCTCTCTTTCTCCATTTGTCTTATTAATCTTGTCCAATGAAGGATAACAAAATTATAGACTTTTATTTGGAACTCATGGAATAACTTGATAAAAGTGAGAGGATTATTATTGTTACAACGAAGTGGATGGAAATAATAAATGTCCTCAGAATCATTTTAAATTGTAGGATAAAACCACCAAAACACACATATTAAAGAAATTCATAGGGCTGGAGAGATGGCTTAGTGGTTAAGCACTTGCCTGTAAAGCCTAACAACCCCTGTTCAAGGCTCAGTTCCCCAGGAACCACATTAGCCAGATGCACAAGGGGGTGCATGGGTCTGGAGTTCATTTGCAGTGGCTGGAAGCCCTGGCGTGCCTATTCTTTCTCTCTCCCTCTTATTGGCCTCATTCTCTCTCTGTCTGTCACTCTCAAATAAATAAATAAAACAGAAAAAAATAAAAAAAATTAATCTATAAGAACAAGTTTATAGCAAGACCCTACCTCAAAAAAATTTTAAAAAAGTCTAGTCTAATGATAGCATGAGGACAAGTCTGATGCAGGCACATGTAATTGTCCCAGTTTGAGAAATGTCACAGTCTTTTATGGTTCCTAGTTTGTTCACTGCTGACAGTTACTGCATATGAAAAGCAGTTTTTAAATGAACTTTCCATCTTCAGTCTTTCCAAGACAATATATTAGTACATAAAGGAAATTTGAAAGTAACATAAAACCAATTAATAATAGTATCATATTGTTTCGAATACTTCAAATTTGTTTGTCTATTCCTGAGGTTATTCCGAAAGTTGCAGAAAATATTGTTCTTTATCCAAAGTACCTTAGCCATAAAAGTCAACTTAAGGAAAACAATTTTGCTGATCTTGAGAAATACCAAGTAAGTGGATACAATTTATAATTCTATTTAGAAATGTTGAACTTAGATATGAAAATATAGAAGTATTTATAATAGTGATACAACATTTTATTATATTACTATGTTCACTTTAGGTAAAGGAACAAAGTTAGTGCAGATAGCTAAAACATTTAAGATTCTAGGGAGAATGACTTGCAAAGGCTGTGGTTTAAAATGTCAAGATAACTACTGTGGCTGAACATGACAGTTTCAATTGATAAGCTTGTGTTTAAAGCTTTATTATCACTCTCTTTCAAATGTATTGGCATGATTTATGATTTATGATGTATAACTATAGTCTTGTCATATATTTCTTTTGTAAATTATTTTCCTAGAATTCATTTCTTACCCCCTAGATAAAATGTTTAACACTTATTTGTACCCTAACTGAAATTTCCCCATCTCATATGTTTTTATTGCCATAAGTTACTCACTTCTTCCTCATCAAGGAGACCAGAAGAATGATTAAAAGAAATTGCAGTGGGGTGTGGTGGCATACGCCTTTAATTCCAGCACTCGGGAGGCAGAGTTAGGAGGATTGCTGTGAGTTCAAGGCCACCCTGAGACTACATAGTTAGTTCCAGGTCAGCCTGAGCCAGAGTGAGACCCTACCTCGAAAAACCAAAAAAAAAAAAAAAAAAAATTGCAACTGTCACTACCAGTTACATGAATGTTTCCCAATTTGTCAGTTTTTTTTTTTTTTGAAGATTTATTGCTCAGGATTCAATTATGGGTATAAATTAAAAAAAAAAAAAAAACTGGTGTGTGTGGGGGGAACTTGGGAGATGGCTTTTTGGTTAAGGCCCTTGCCTGCAAAGCCTTAGGACCCAGGTTTGATTCCCCAGTGTCCAATAAAGCCAAATGCACAAGGTGGCACATGCTTCTGGAGTCCATCTGGAGTGGCTGGAGGCCATGGTGAACCCTTTTGTCTTTCCTTCTCGGCCTCTTTCTATTATAAATACATTAAAAAAAAATTAAAAGGCTGGGACTGGAGTGATGGCTAAGTAGTTATGGCACTTGACCACAAAGCCTAATTACCTGGGTTCCATTCCCCAGTATACCCACATAAAGCCAGATGCACAAAGTGGTACACGCATCTGGAATTTGTTTACAGTGGCTAGAAGTCCTGATGTGGCTATTCTCTTTGTCTCTTTCAGCTTGCAACTAATGAGAAAATAAAAGTTTTTTTATATGAAATTATTATTCTCCATTTAAAAAAGTCAGGGGGAGGGAGCTTATGTATGACACTGTGTGTGTGTGTGTGTGTGTGTGTGTGTGTGTGTGTGTGTGTAGGTCACAGGACAGCCATGCAGAATTATCTATATCTTCCACCTTGTTTGAGGCAGAGTCACTTGTGTTGTTTGCCTCTGGGAAGGCCAGACATCTTGGCTTGTGAGCTTCAGAATTCTCCTGGATCCCCTTTCCATTGCTCAAACATTTTAGAATTACACATGAGGGTGTTACTTTGCAACTGGCTTTCCATGAGTTCTGGGGATCTCAACTCTAGTCATTGGCTTGCAACAGTAGCATCTTTAATTATTAAATATTTTTCCAGCCCTGTCCTTTTTAGTTGTTTATTCCCCAGTAAAATACTATACTTTTATTAACGACTACTAAATCTTAAACAATATTTTTCTTTTTCCTTTGTGCCTGAAATCCAACATGAAAGGCCATTTCTATTTCCTTACTTGTATTTATAGTTCATATATTTTTTACCTGATGGGTAATAATTATGCATATTAATGGAATGCAATCTTATATGCTGATGCAGGTAATATAATATTTCATGAAACAACCAGGGAAATACACATTTCCATTACTTCAAATAGTTTTTGTAAGTTGGTATTGTGTTGGTAATTTGTATTCAAATACCCTCCTCTTAGGTATTTTGAAATAAACACTAAATTAATGTTAGCAAAAAATCTTAAATTTGCAAAGGACAGCCTTATTCAGAACCTAATACAATGTAACTAAGATACTTTGACAGATGATTTAATATTTACTTCAATGGACTCATTGTTCTTTAAGTTTTAACAGTGTAGCTTAATGGCAAAAGTATCCTGTGCAACATTTTAGGTCCAGGGAACTGCCTTGTTCAGCTGACAGTGTCCCCTACAGCATTTGTTGAAGTTGAAGAGAAAGGGTCAGGTCAGAGATTTCAGCTTGATTTCCATTGCTGAGGCTTATTTTCTTTCCATGTAGAGCTGAGATGAGCATCTTCATAATACGAAGTTTTAACATATGATAATAAAATAAAATTTTCCTATATCTTATATTTTTATTTTCTGTATTTCATAGTAGAATGTGTTTCGTTTGTAGTGAGGACCCTTCGTATCATATTATGCCTTACATTCCTGGGATTTTAAGGAAACAACATGAAACAATACCTAAGTTCTTCAAAAAAAATAATAGTTTTTGCTTTCATTCTCTTTTCTTCCCTTTTCCTCTTCTATTAATTTGCTTCTTAGTTTTTCTTCCTAGGTATATGAAATTCAAAAATTTGGCCAGGAGCAGTGGCCTCTGCTTTTCATCCCAGCACTGGAAGTTGAGGAAGAAGGATCACTGTGAGGTTGAGGCCAGGTACAGAGTGAGTACCAGGTCAGCCTACCCTAGAGTGAGACCCTACCTGAGGTGAGGAAGATATCTTGCCTTGATCTTCTTGAACAAAAGGTTAAAATGAATTTTTTCAATGAAATATGCATTCATACACATGAAAGTCTCATTTTTTTGCAAACTGTATTCTAGAGTTTAGCAGGACAAATTGCTAACACACTGAGTATGTACATAACTAATAAAGAAAAAATATAAATGAACGATGTAATAAAAAATTAAAAACTTTTATCTCTTCAAAGACTTTTCATTCACTACAAAGTGGATGAAAAGACAAGCCACATACTAGGGAGAAACATTTTTGCAACATTTATCTAGTAAAGGATTCATATAAAATATTTAAAGGACTTCCAGCCAAGATGGCGACCACCTAGCTGCCCTGCAAATCTCGGGAAAGAAAGGCAAGGCATAAAGGGTACACTGCGGCTTTTAGGGGAGAGAAATCTCCAATAGATTGTCAGTGAGAGGGCACAAAGGTGTGGGGGACAGGGAATCACAGATCCTCTAGTGAAAGGGTAGTCCACCCCTCCCCACAAATAGCCACTGTGTCTGCCGCTACGGCTGCTGGGCACCAATCAATCACTGCTTGCAGAGCTTAGACTTCTCGGCACACTCACCCATTTTCTTCTCTGGCCACTATGTGTTCAGCGACTTCTGGCAATAACAGGGATTCCCTGATTCCCTCAGGAGCAGGTAACCCACGACTCCTCATATCCACAGCTCTGCTGCATACAGACTGATCCTGGCCTGTGGAAGTTTAGACTGCTCCGCCCACTCACTCACTTACTGCTCCTGCCGCTGCATGCTCACTGAGTCCCACAGCAACTGCCACACAAGCTCAGACTGTGTCTCTTGCTTGTGCCAGCTCAGGTGCCATCCCCTACCACTCTGCAAGGCAAGCTATCCACCATTGTCCTGTGGGGGGAGAGCACAGACTGCTAAGGGTCCCAGTGTTCCCAGACAATTTGGGCTGCTTCAGTGCTTGGTACCTCAGTGTCCTCCTAGCTTGAATGCAGGCAGCTTTGGTGCATTACCCTTTGAGAATTCAGGCAAGTTTGGCGCCCCTGCCCAGCAGTAGATAGGAGGCTTTGGCAAGTGAGAGCCAAAGCCCAGGATGAGTGGCAATTGCCCCAGGCTGCCTCAGATTCCCATAGCAATTGAGCCCAGGCTGATCCACCCACCTTAAGTGCCCCTACACTATCATGGGCAGACCACAGTGCAAAACAAATAAAAGGAAAAATCAAATGCAAGAAAATCCAGGTAGATCACCCAGTCCTACAATGAATACATTTAACCAAAACACAGAAGAGGCATTAGGATAAGAACATCAAACTATGAGCAATACAACCCTGACCAACCTACTGGTAGAACTTGCAGGAAAGCAACAAAGGACCAATAATCCACCTTGACCAAGTAGGATGCATCCCAGGAACACAGGGGTGGTTCAACATATGGGAATCTGTCAAAGTAATACACCACATAAATAAGAATAAACATAAAAACCACATGATCATTTCAATAGATGCAGAAAAGGCCTTTGACAAGATACAACATCACTTCATGATCAAAACATTGGAGAGAATTGGCATGGTTCGTTCATATCTTAACATAATCAAGGCAATATACAAAGTTCCGAAGGCCTAAATATTACTTAATGGAGAGAGACTGGAGGAATTCCCATTAATATCAGGAACAAGACAGGGTTGTCCTCTCTCACCTCTGCTTTTCAATATAGTACTATAAGTCTTAGCTCAAGCAATAAGACAGGAGAAGGAAATAAAAGGGATACAATTTGGAAAGGAATAAGTTAAGTTAGCTCTATTTGCTGATGACATGACTTTATATGTAAGAGACCTGAGAGATTCCATCCCAAAACTCCTGAATGTGATTAACTCCTATAGCAAAGTATCAGGATGCAAAATCAATGCACAAAAATAAGTAGCCTTTCTATATGCAAGTGACAAAGGTACAGAGAAAGAAATAAGGGACATAGTCCCATTTTCAGTAGCAACAAAAAAGTAAAATACCTTGGAATAATGTTAACCAAGGAAGTGAAAGATCTATTCTATGAAAACATAAAAGTGCTGAAAAAAGATATCGAGGAGGACTTAAGAAAATGGAAAGACCTACCATTCTCCTGGATAGGCAGAATTAACATTGTGAAGATGACAATCCTACCAAAGGCAATATGCAGATTTAATGCAATTCCAATAAAAATCCCTACAGTGTTCTTCACAGAGATAGAAAAACGATCTCAAATTTCATATGGAAAGGCAGAAGGCCTCACATATCCAAACATATCCTCAGCAAAATAAATACCTCTGGAGGCATCACCATACCTCATCTAAAGCTATATTACAAAGCCATAGCAATAAAAACAGCATGGTACTGACATAAGAACAGAAGTACAGATCAATGAAATAGAATTGAGGACCCGGATTTTGGGCCAAGCAAGTATAGCTACTTGATATTTGACAAAGGCCTGAACAATACAGGCTGGATAAAAGATAGCATCTTCAACAAATGGTGCTGAACAAACTGGATAACCATATGCAGGAAACTGAAACTTGATCCACACATTTCACCATGCATGACATTGAAATCCAAATGGATCAAAGACCTCAACATAAGAGCAGAAATTGGAATACTACTAGAAGAAAATTTAGGAAGTACTTTTCATGATATAGGAATGGAAAAAGACTTCCTGAACAAAATCCCAGTAGCTCACAATCTTAAATAGTCACTCAACCAATGGTGTCAGGAGCCATGGAGCAAAAGCCTCTCCATTTTGCCTGGGCCTGCTCATAAACTGACTCATTGCTCAGAAAGCTGGTCTACCCAGCTTTCTGTTAGGTATTTCTGGAACCAGTCAGCAGACTACTTACAGAATCTGATCTTTTGCAAAAGGCCAGTTTATGGTCAGGACCCACGTTAGCCAGATGCACAAGGGGACGCACATGTCTGGAGTTCATTTGCAGTGGCTGGAGGCCCTGGAGCGCCCATTCTCTCTCTCTATCTGTCTCTTTCTGTCTCTTTCTCTCTCTGTGTCTGTCGCTCTCAAATAAATAAGCAAAAAAAAAAAACAACAAAAAAAAACCTTAAAAAAAAAAAAGAATAAACTCTCGAGGCCATGACAAACATCTAGCATGGTCTCCTTCTTGTGTCTGTTTGCCTTCTTTCATTCAGGTTCTTTTTCCCCTCGCTTCTTTGTTTGACTCCCCGCTGGCCAGGGCAAATTGTGCCCGAACGTGAGGCCCGAGGTACAAAGTGTGACATGAACGTCGCTCAAAGAGGATGGCAGTCCCAGCCATTAGACCGCCACCCCACCAGAGGGGTGAATGAAGGTCTGCACAGAGGTCACTACAGGCAATACACCTGTAAAACAGACCTGCACCGCAATCAACTCAGAAAAGCCCACCTGTGAAACTAATCCGTTTGAGGTAAGCAACAAATTTTAGGCAATTAAAGTAAAGACTATTGAGTCATTTTTTTTCAAGGCACAAGAACTGCGGGACTTCCTTTTCGCACTTTTCTTCCTTTTACTTTCGGTTGGTGCCATCATGTGGAATTGCAACATAGCAACAGGGCAACTACAGCCTCATGGCCAGGGCTACCCTCTGGCATTGGCTGAAGGCCTGTAGCTCCATGTGCGAAGCCCAACAGCCCATTTGGGTGTTGGCAAAGACCTCCTATCTAGACTCTCTTCCTATCAACAAAACTGGGTACCCAACAGCCAGTAAATGCTCTTAGAGTGGCTTCCAGTTCTTAGAATTATGGTCAGGCTCACTCCAGGCCCACCGGGAAACCCCCCATGCCAATTCTCCAACTGGGAACGTTGCCCTTTGTGTTGCCGTTTCTCCTCTCTCCTTTTATAACATGGGACAGACCCTAAGTAAGCATAATTTGTTGAAAGGCTTAAAACTTCTCTCAAGGCACAAGGACCATGGGTTAAAGAAAAAAAAAAAAAAAAAGATTTAACAAACAGTAAAAAGGAGCTAATTTCCATAGTAAAAGATATTTTAAAAACACAAGGAATTGAGATTGCTTCAAGTTCTTTTTGATTTTATCAGGAGATATGTTCTTTTTACATGTGTGTGTATATGTGTTTATGTGTGCTCATTGTGCTTGCTAGTTGTGTCATGTTTGTGACTGTTTGTAACTAAAGAGATGAGACGGATGCAGGTGACATTCCTTTCTCTTCTAGTGAACCATTTCAAGGAAATCAAAGACCTAAGCATAGAAATTAAAAAAGAAAAGTTAAATGTCTTTTACAGGAGTGAATTTGACAGATATTTGTTCTATGTCAACTTCACCTTACATAGAGGATCATGAAAAACAACAAAACTTCCTCTAAACAGGTAACTTATAATTTGTCAGATATTAAAAAAAAAAAAAAAGATTGTAATGTCCTGTTACTTAAAAGGTGGAAGTAACTGATCTGACTTCTGAGCCAGCCTGCCTCAAGATAACAACACAATTTGCCTTAGCTACTCCTAATAAAATCATTCCCAAGTGTGTTATTGGTATTAATGATATAAAATTGTATTAAGACTGCTTTCTTTTTAGTAATAGGATTAATCAATTTGGTGTAATTTTTTAATAGCCTTATAAGAAAGATAATCACTTCTCCGCCTTTTGGCTAAGATCAAGTGTAGTATCTGTTCTTATCAGTTTAATATATGATATGTCCTCTATCCGATGACAATATATTAAATGGATTTTTGGAGCTTGGAGTTGGAATAGGAGCTTACTCCGTCCACTCCACGCATCGACCTGGTATTGCAGTACTTCCAGGATCAGTGAACCCCCTCAGGGGAATTTAAAAACAAAGCGAGAGAGAGAGAGAGAGAGAGAGAGAGAGAGAGAGAGAGAGAGAGAAAACATAATTAATGATGGGGTGAGATGAATTGGTTGAAGGAACTGGAAAAGATTTTTTTCAATGGTGGGACATAGAATGCTCGTTAAAAATACTTTTTGAGTGGTACTGAGCATGTTAAAGTATGTGGATAAAGATGTGTGTATGTAGGAAAGAATTTTCAGGCTAAACCTAAATGCCATGCCTAAAGTTAGAGATTCTTCAAGCATTTACAGACTCTTAAGGATACTCTAAAAGTTTTATATAGGGACAAAGTCTTAATCTAAATTCATCTTACATTAGACACAGGTGATGCCTGTGTTAGGTGGGTGTGGTGGTTTGATTCAGGTGTCCCCCATAAACTTAGGTGTTGCGAATGCTAGCTCCCCAGCTGATGGATATTTGGGAATTAATGCCTCCTGGAGGGAGTGTATTGTTGGGGGCGGGCTTATGGGCTTTATAGCCAGTTTCCCCATGCCAGTGTTTGGCACACCCTCCTGTTGCTGTGGTCCATCTTATGTTGGCCAGGGGGTGATGTCCACCCTCTGTTCATGCCATCGTTTTCCCCTGCCATCGTGGAGCTTCCCCTCGAGCCTGTAAGCTAAAATAAGCCTCTTTTTCCCAGAAGCTACTCTTGGTTGGGTGATTTCTACCAGCAATGCGAACCGGACTGCAACAGTGAGTCACAAAGTCATAAGTACAGATGTAATCAGAGGTTTTACCAGGTTAAACATAGACAAGAGTCTATCACCTTGCATTTCGCAAATGGGTAAATTTGCTATGTAAAAACAAACAACTTTGGAATAGAAAAGAAATGTCAGAATGCTTATCTCTGTGCTCTGTAATTTCATTTTGCTCTTGCTTTCCAACATATGCTACTTAAATTCATGGAAAGCTGGACGCTTAAAAAAAAAGGGCGGAACCCCCTTTATCTCAAACCCCATGCAAGTTTAAGCCATGTGTCCCCCAGACTCTGACTAGAGACAAAATTGGCCAATTGTCTCTGACAAGGAAAAAGGAATACAGCATATAACTGTGGTTCTCTTTAGTTCATCTCTAATGAACACCTAAAGTCACATCTGTTAGATAAAGTCTCTCACTAGACAAAATGTTAAATGGATAAACTGAGTCTTATGATAAGGCCTCACTCATTAACAGGTCACTGATGCTAATTTGTTATGATTTAAGGGTTATAAAACTGGCTTTAAGCCTCTCTCAGTAAAGTAAGCTAGGTTCCTCTTTTCATCAAGGTTTTAACTATTCTAAAGATAAAGGCTCACATAGAAATGGTTAATTTCCAAAGGTGAAGTACTCATACCTAAAGACATTGTGACTTTACAGATAGCTTCTGTCTTATTTATGCTAATTTTATTGAATGGTCATAAGTAGGTTTAATCACTTAGGTTTAAGTGATTTAATTTCAGCAATAATGACTTTCATCTTCCTGGGATTTGTTGGGATAGCTTACTTCAACTTTATCAAATTTAAGTCATGGATAAAACATAAAATTGTTTTATGTTAATAAAAATTTCTGTGGTACATAAAATCAATAGCTATCAAGTTTAAGCCAAAATCATTGGTTGTCAAATAATGTTTTTTCTTTCAAAAAAAATTATCAAGAGTTATATTAATTTTTAGCTAGCTATTTTGGCTCAGGAAAGACCAAATTCTACTCTATTGTATGTAAAGTAACTGTCTCAATTTTTACATCTTAAGTCCAATGCTTATAACATTAGCTCTTAAGACATATTCCCTACTTTAGGGTACAGCCTCATGCTCAAACATTGTTTCTCATCTAAATATATATATATATATATATATATATAAATTCAAGCTCTATGGTTCTGTTTCCAATGTTTTCTGGGTAATTTGTACCCACTCAGATATCTAAACTAATCAAAATATTTTCACACAGGTGTTAAGACCTTATACTGTCTTACTTGTTCTTTTCTGATAATTTCTAGGTTAAATTAGTTAAGTTTATAAATCAATTGGTACTGTTTTCAAGACTGGTAACAGGTTCTGCCTATATTTATAAATGTTAGATATTTAAAATGTGAGATGTGCCTACTTCCTATGCCTCAGATATATGGGGCTTATGCTGCCACAGTACAACAAAAATTTTAAAGATAGGACAAAATGATTTTAGAAGCCCTTGTGCCATTCTTTAACTTAATCTATTTCAATAATCAAATGTGCTCTATATGTACATACATCCAGGCTGATGTAACTTCCTTTCTGATTGTGTTAATCACCTATGTATAAGCCAAAGCCAACTGGAATCATTAGAGTAAAAAGTGTCAATATTTTGGCATGTAATCCCATGTCATGAGGCCACTGGAGATGATGGGACACTTCTACACTGGCCCCCTGGTAAATCACCTGTCTTACTGAGCAGGGAGGATATGGAGACCCAAACAAAATTGGTGTACATTCTAAAACAGGAGAGTCACAACTGAGGAACAATTGGCCTTCCTGACTTCCCAAATAAGGGAAAATTACTTGGCCAGCATGGCCCTGACTCATCCTAACAGGCAAGACACCAATAAACTATGGGGCTACTCCTGTGTCCCTAAAGTCTCTTTGGAGAGCCATTAATGACCTCTAAAATTAATTCCTAATTAACTTTTGGGTATCTGCTCGGTCTTAAACACTCAGAGAGAAATCTGTAACCAAAGATAAAAAAAAAAAATACCTTAAATGTATAAATGGCCCTTAACTTCTGAAATTAGCTACAGCCACAATGTTAGTACAGGAACAACTTGCTGCAGGCCATATTGGACCTACCACCTCTCCTTGGAATACTCCTATCTTTGTATTTCTCCAGGACATTAGAGAAATTAATAAGGCCATGGTACCTATGGGGGCCCTACAACCAGGCCTCCCCACTCCAGTAGCAATTCCTGCAGGACATTGTAAAATCACTATTGACCTAAAGGATTGCTTTTTTTTTGTTTGTTTTTACAATTCCTTACACTCCTCATCAGCATTTTACATTTAGTTTACCTGTGGTAAATTTTAGAGGCCCTGAAGATATTGGAGGCTACAATTCTGAGCCAAAGAGTCACTTTTATCTCTTATAAAAAGCCTCTTCTGGTCATTTGTGCCACTGACTTTACACCCACTGGGGTGTTCTGGCAGGAGGGGGACCTCTTCTGGGTCCATTTACCCTCGAAAAGTTAAAAACAGGAGATTTATATCCCATAAAAGGCTCTCCAAGAAATATCCTTCATCATGCCTTGTTTGTCCTAAACTTTTTAACCCTTGATACTCAGGGAAATTCAGCTGCTGATCACTTTTGGCACACAAATACAAAAAATAACTTTGAAAAGCCATGTGGAAAGATCTTTTAACTTTAAAATGGAATGGCCTAGACCCAGTACTCATTTGGGGCCAAAGATCAGTATGCTTGTTTGACACTAAAGAAAATGCTGCAAGATGGCTACCAGAGAGACTTGTAAAACAAGCTGATGATCCTCCAGTAACATCTCACATATCCAGGGAAGAAACACTTCCCTGAGAGAATCTCCCCTTTTTCCCTAACAGGACAAAGCTGGAAGGACCTCTACTTATCTTAATCCTCTCACTCACAATCAGACCCGTTATTATAATTAAAATCATGTCTTTTATATGTCAACAGATTAAAGCCATTAAGGTGCAGCCTTTACAGGTTCATTATCACAGACTGGAGCTGGTGGATCAAGGCAAGGCATTGCCACTGAAGACTTA
This sequence comes from Jaculus jaculus, assembly GCF_020740685.1. Classification (NCBI taxonomy): domain Eukaryota; kingdom Metazoa; phylum Chordata; class Mammalia; order Rodentia; family Dipodidae; genus Jaculus; species Jaculus jaculus. Next base: position 110,911,099 of record NC_059105.1, read on the forward strand.
CCACCTGCTGCTGTCACTCTCCCTTGATCTTACATTCTGAACTTATTTACTATACTGCTGTCCTCTACATCTCTCCTATCACTGCAGTCTACCTGTCATGGACAAATAGCTACCCCTCCTATGGGAGCTGCATGAGGATACAGACCTATACATGTTGGCTCACAATGAATTGAGTGCGATATGGGCACCAATGTGGGTACAAGGCAAAGCACTTCAGGGGAAGGTCCTTATCTGACCACGTCTGGATTCCCTGAGAGGTATACCTGGCTTGCATAGAAATTGGTACCATAACTGTTATCACTAAGGCCATGCCTTGCTCTCCAGCCACATAGGCCCTGCCTCCCCTCCCCAAAAGGTACCAAGGGCCAAAGATTGTGGGAAAGAGACGTCCCACGGGAGGAGTCAGGTCCCTACTCCCCCAGTTGGTTAATGCCCACTGCTGCAAGGTGGGCCTTCCCTGAGGAGATGTTGGGAGCTATGAATCAAACCACGGCCATGTTAACAGAAACTGCCATATAGCAAGTTAAGTTTCTACTTCCTCACCTGATATTCAACTCCCAGGAGATTGTATGCTTGGCTGAATACTCCCCCATCCTGCCAGTAGCTGATGAAGAAACAAAGGCATTGCAGCCCACCGCAGAATAGCGGGCCTCCCCCTCTTTGTATAAAAGAAGGGAGGAGATGTCGGGAGCCATGGAGCAAAAGCCTCTCCATTTTGCCTGGGCCTGCTCATAAACTGACTCATTACTCAGAAAGTGGGTCCATCCAGCTCTCTGTTAGGTACTTCTGGAACAGGTCAGCAGACTACTTATAGAATCTTATCTTTTGCAAAAGGCCAATTTATGGTCAGGATGTGAAACCTGGTGCACTCAGGATGTTAAGCCAGTTAGGCAAGATTAGATGAACACCTAATTACATTCCCTCTAGGTTTCCTGACAACTCCTTGCCCTGACCATGTCCCCTTCCCCCTACAACCCTATATAAACCTACATGTAAGAATAAACTCTCAAGGCCGTGACAAACATCTAGCATGGTCTCCTTGTGTCTTCTTTCATTCAGGTTATTTTTCCCCTCGCTTCTTTGTTCAACTCCCTGCTGGCCGAGGCACAATGGGATCACATGAAGGTGAAGAACTTTTCTACAGACAAGCATACAATAAGTGAAGTCAATAGATTACCCACAGAATGGGAGAAAATATTTGTGGGATATCCAACTGATAGAGGCCTTATCTCCAGAATCTACAAAGAACTCAAAAATATAAACAGTAAGAAGTCAAACTCCCCACTCACAAAATGGGGCAAAGAGATGAACAGGCAGTTCAGACAGGAAGAAATATAAATGACAAACACACACCTAAGAAAATATTCATCATCCCTAATCATCAGAGAAATGCAAATTAAAACAACTATGAGATGCCACCATACCCCAATAAGGATAGCAAACATCAAAAAATCAAATGAGGGCTGGAGAAATGGCTTAGCGGTTAAGCGCTTGCCTGTGAAGCCTAAGGACCCTGGTTCGAGGCTCGGATCACCAGGTCCCACGTTAGCCAGATGCACAAGTGGGTGCATGCGTCTGGAGTTCGTTTGCAGAGGCTGGAAGCCCTGACGCGCCCATTCTCTCTCTCTCCCTCTCTCTGTCTTTCTATCTGTGTCTGTAGCTCTCAAATAAATAAATAAATAAATAATTTAAAAAAAATTAAAAATAAAAAAAAAATCAAATGAAAATAAATGCTGGCAAGGATGTGGAGAAGTAGGAACACTCACCCACTGTTGGTGGGAATTTAGGATGATACAACCACTTTGGACAGCAATATGGAAATTCCTGAAAAAGCTGACTATAGAGATACCAACAGACTCAATTATTCCCTTACTGGGAATCTACCCTAACACCTTCAAACCACAGGCCAGAGAGATTTGCTGAACCATGTTTGTAGTGGCTCTATTTGTAATAGCTAAGAGCTGGAATCAACCCAGATGTCCATCACTAGAAGAATGGATAACTAAGATGTGCTATATCTACACAATGGAATTCTATACAGCAGTAAGAAAAAATGACACAATGAAATTTGAGGAAAATGGTTGAACCTGTAACAGATCAGTCTCAGTGAACTTACCCAATCACAGAAAAAAAAAAAAAAATCACCATAGTCTCACTCATCTACAGCACATAACCTGACTGTACCCAAGATGCCTTACATACCCAGCAAGCTTCTTGTGGACTAGAAACTAGGATGGATGGGGAGGGAGAAGAGGGCATTGAAGGGGTGGGAAACACAAATCTAGACTCAAACAGCAATGGTACCATAAAATTCTACTTAGTAAAAGGCAGACCAAATGGCTGAACCTTCACCGGACCCTTACAGGGAACACCTGAACCGCAAGACACTGGAGAGGGTAGGATCAAGGCTAACCTTAATCTTCTACATCTTCCCTCCCTTCCTCTCCCTCTCTCTTCTCTCTAACTCTTGTATATTATTTATCTTTTTTCCTCATTTTCTTAGTGGGCACTGACCTGTAACTCCCAGTACCAGCATGGGGCTATCATCCACAATGAGCATATGATCAGTGAGACCTACAAGGTTTACTAAAAGACAGGCAGATTTCTATCAGAGTACTTTATGACCCACCAAGGTTAGTGGTAAGACCCTACTGCTGAAGACACCATATGCATTTGACATGTAAAATGTAATGGCCGGGCTGGAAACTAGAAGAGAGTCAGTCCACAGACAGTCAGCACATCTACTGCCAGAAGGTGCTACATGGGTGACTGGGGGAAAACAACCAATATCTGTCCAAGAAACTCATGGTCTAACCTACTTAGCAACAAATAGTCTGGTGTGATGCTCACACAAGTGCAATAGTGGCACACAGCCATGGTGGGGAACCAACTGCTCTTGATTTGGCTAACTGATTCCCTCAGTGGTATGGGATCCATAGCTGGAGCTGGGAAACAAGTCAGAACCATATCCAAATATTAGCCCACTCTCCAATATCAAGCTACCATCAATCATGGGATACAAGAGGGCCTACACATACTAAAATCTCTATTAAAAAGTAAGGGTTATCTCATTTGTCCTGGCACTAACTGGCTCTCCTTTGGAGAATCTGCTTCTCTTTTCAAGATAGATGTACATCCTAAGGAGAGAGCCACCCCATCATACCTCAGAAGGGCCCTGGCTGAAACTAAGAAAAATTGGTGAAACAAGCAAGGGTGCTGTTTTCCTGATGCACTGAATACCTGCATAAGGGGAAGGAGACCAACACAGAGAAAAATTAACTCCTACCAAATCAGAGAGCCAGAGCCTCAGAGGCCCCCAACACCTCATCACTGAAACAGACCAAAAATGAACCCAACATGGCTCAGGGAAATTTTGTGGAGGAGGGGGTTTGAAAGAATGTCAGAGCCACATGTTGGGTCATGATATGCAGAAACATTTATCTTACCCATAACTGTGGGCTAACTCCACAATGCATGACCCATATATCTCAACATGGAGGGGCCAACGGGGAGGTGGTAGGTCATGGATGAGCCTAATAATGGTACCAAACTTACTGTATTTGCTGAACACAAAACTAATTAACAAAAAAAGAAAAAAATATATATCTAAAGTATTCTCTAAACAAGACAAAGAAACAATATAATAAAGGGAAAAATATCTGAACACACATTTCAATAATGATTTGCAAATAAATAACAAAAACACAGGGCACTGTACCCTAAAACCATAGTACAGTCAATGGAAACACATATTTGAATGGTTAAAATTAAAAGAACTATTCTACCATTTTAGGCAATGATGTGGAAGAAATAGAATTGTAATAATGATGAAGGTATAAACTGTGGCAGTTGCTACAGGAGATAAGAGGATTCCCTCTGTGACTTCTACCATCTTCATAGATTTAGAAAGTACAAGTGGATGGATTATCAGAATAGACGTAGGAGAGTTTTGTGGACCAAAGATGAATAGCACATGAAAAAGAAAGCACCTGTATCCAAACATCATAGGGTTAGATATTTGTCTCTTACCCTCTATCATGCTACATATTTAATATTTAGTCATATTTTTCTAAATCCTATCTATGTTATCTATGCAGGGATCATATTTTATCAGTAGGCATAAATGTCTTGGCTGTATTAATTTACTTATTTTCCCTTATAGTTGTGAGAGTTCTACTCTAATACAGATGTGGTTAAGTTTTCTTTGTGCTGCTCCCATTATTAATTGATGTTCTTTCACAAACAATGGCCAGATGAGGAAAGGGAGGGACATTTTAGTCTCTTGCCATGGTCTGCTCCTAGTTCAGTTTTTCTCACAATATCCCATCCAGATTTTATTTAACTTCTGTGCTTCCACTGGTTTGGAATCATCACAACTCAGTCATAGGCTTTCTCTTGAGCCTGTTTCCACTGATTTCAAAATACAGTGCAGCTACCTGGGCACTCCATACTCTTCTAACCCCTTCCTTGTCACTCATTCTAGCATAGATTTCAATATTTTTATAGCTAGGTTTGGAGACTGAAGCATCGGTTCTTATAAAGACTAAAAACTAATGTAAAGAGACATGGGAGATATTTATGTGATGCCTGGAGGCAAAATCAGTTTTCATACTTTTCTCGAGTAACAATGAATCCCAAACTGTTATATTTTTCAAGGCAACTGTGGCATAACATTTTTTTTAAAGCCATGAACCATTCCAAAAATGATTAAAGTTAAATTCTTAAATTTCTAAGACGAGTGTCTTTAAATACAGAAGCATTTTTGGTTAACCCTATATTATTCATAGTTAATAATCTAACAACCATGTGCACTCATGGATTCTTTAACATCAGTGAGCTTTTTCATAACTAAAAAAATAACTGAAGTATCTAAATATATAAGGGAAAAGGATTTACTCAGCTCTGAGTTCTGGAAGATACAGGACATAGCACCTGCATTGGCTTAGTTCTGGTGAGGACATAAAGGCAACTGGAAGATGGAAATAAAGAGACTATAGAGCAAGCAGTTACATCTCAAGCCAAGAAAGGGAGAGGGGGCTCTAATTATAACTCTCAAGAACATACCCCCAAACCCAGGGAACTTTAATTACTTTAACTCCTTTTAAAGGTCCCACAGAAATTCCCAGTACTTTCAACCTGAGGATCAAGCTTACAATCATAATACCATAACATAGCATTATTTTATCTAGTCACATACAAAGCATGGATGGTTATGCTAATGCTGAAAATATTTTCTGTCACTTTAAAATATATTATCATTTCTGTAAGTACATACACCAAAAATTAGTCACAGTGTGTCAGTTATACATCATTATTTAATCATAAAATAATCAAGTATTAGATTAGTTAATAATCAGAAGTATTAATTTTAAATGGTTATTATTATAATGGGTCTCAAATAACTTTCCACCTGTAATGATTCTACTTAATTCTTCCCACAAAGATATCTACACCATTATGTCTAGAAGGTCTACATGGTAAAGATGTATGTTATTAAAAATTTCCATTATTGTGGCAAAAAGACCTCAGGTAGTCAATTTTTAATGTTATCATTATTATCAACAAATCTCATATGGATACATCATTTGTTGGTACCCTCTTTTCCTTCATCCGTGCCCTCATTCTTTGATGACACTCCTCAGTGGGATTGCAAGTATTCCTCATGAGATGTGGTTTTGAAGGAATAGCAGTCAATTATTTTGGTGGATAGGGAAGACCGCTGGGCATGACATTTTAACATGTGGCTCTTACATACTTTACACCTCCTCTTCTGCAAAATTCCCTGAGCCATGGTGGGTGAATTTTAAGTCTACTTCAGTGATGAGTTATTAGGAGCCTCTGGATCTCTGCTTTTGTAGGTGTTGAGTATCCTCAGGGTCTGTCTTCTATGCCCTGGCCCTAATTATCAGGTTCAGTATGGAAGCAGCACTCTTGCTCATTTCCCCAGTTCCTCTGTGGCTTCAGCTGTGGCTTGGCTGAAGTATGAGGGCTAGTTTATATCCTCTGGTCTTGCTACCTTCTGAAAAAGAAGAAGAGATTCTCAAATGGAGAGTGAAGTCAGCATAGTTTAAATGGGATAAGCATTATTAATTTAGGGAGAATTTGGTGTATGTAACCCTTCTGATATCCAATGATTAGTGAGAGCTTGACACTGGAGAACATAATCTTTGTCTGTATAGGATTCTGATCTGGTTCCCAATTTCAGATATGTATTCCTTTACACTGAGCAAATTTCTTAGCCAGTCAGAAAGCTATTGGTTACCCACTGAGGCTGTGGGCTACTATTACACTTACATGTACATCCTTTCATGGTGTCTGCTTCTGACTAGCTTCGACGTCTGGTTGCTCAGAACATTGTTGGCCTCTTTCCCCCAGTAGCTCATGTAGTGCTTTCCAGCACTAGACAGGCTAACTGTCTGGGGAATGGCTTTCGCTGAATTCCAGCCATGTCTCTCTGTGTCAGAAGCATATGGTGTCTTCAGCAATAAGGTCTTAGCTTTTGCTTCAGGTGGATAATCAAGTGCTTTTAGAGAAACTTGTATTGATTTTGGGCCTGTTAGATCTCTAGGATCAACAGCTCAATGTGGGTAACCATAAATCACTGATACTGGGGGCTACAGGCCAGAGACAGGAAGAACATCTTTTAAGCTTAGGCTTCATCCCGTCCTCCCCAGGGCTTATTTTCTAGGTGTGCCCTTCTTACACCTTTGAAGGTTATGTCATTTAGGCTATTGCCAAAGATGAAGATTGCTATGTTAACAGCTCATTTTGGATTTAATTTTGTATTTGTTTCCAAACCCTTCCAGCCCTATTGCCCGGGCCTTGAATTGCACGTTAGATATGTCAGCAACTTGAGAAGATTTAGGTTAAGAATCACAGATAAGTGACGCCATGCAGCTTTTGTTTTTCTGTGATTGTGTGAGTTCCCTGAGTATGATCTGTACCAAGTCTGCACATTTTTGTATAAATTTCATTGCAGCATTTTTCCTTACTGCTAAATAGAATTCCATTGTGTAAATGTATCACAACTTCATTTTCCATTTATCCAATGATGGCTAGGTTGATTCTAGTTGTTAGCTATAATGAATTGAGCATCTATAAACATGGTTGAGTAAACATCTCTGTATCAATGAATGGAGCATTTAGGATAAATACCCAGGAAGGGAATAACTGGTTTTGTTGGTAGCTCTAAATTCATCCTTTTCAGGAATCCCAAAATTTATTTCCATAGTGTTTGTAGAAGTTTACTTTCCCACCCATAATGGATTGGAGTTCCTTTTTCCCCACATCCTTGACAACACTTGTTGTTGTTAGATTTTTTTAATAATTGTCATTCTTACTGGAGTAAGGTAGAAACTCATGGTTGTATTAATTTTCATTTCCCTAATGGTTTGGGATATTTGTGTGAGAGCCATTTTTAATTTTTCCTCTGAGTACTCTCTATTCAGTTCTCTTACCCATTTTTGGAGTAAATTGTTTGATTTAAAAAAAATTGTTTATTTTATTTATTTATTTGAGAGCAACAAACAGAGAGAGAGAAAGAGGCAGAGAGAGAGAATGGGCAAGCCAGGGCTTCCAGCCACTGCAAACAAACTCCAGATGCGTGCGCCCCCTTGTGCATCTGGCTAACATGGGTCCTGGTGAATGGAACCTTGAGCTGGGGTCCTTAGGCTTCACAGGCAAGTGCTTAACCACTAAGCCATCTCTCCAGCCTGATTTTTTTAAACTTTACTTTTTGAATTCTTTGTAGATACTAGATATTAGGCTTCTGTCAGTGGTAAAGCTGGCAAAGATATGTTTGGATAGCCCAGGCTTACTGCCATTCCATATGAATTTTGAGACCATTATTTCTATCTCTGTGAAGAATAGTGATGGAATTTTTATTGGTATTGGTTTAAATCTGTATATTGCTTTTGGTAGAATAGGCATTTTCACAATATTATTTTTACCAATCCAGGAGCATGCAAGGTCTCTACCTCTCCCATTACTCATCCATTTCTTGAGGTTTTCCTGAGTGTTTGTGTGTGTGTGTGTGTGTGTGTGTGTGTGTGTGTGTGTGTGTGTGTGTTTTCATTATATAAGCCTTTAATATCCTTGGTTAATGTTATTCCAAGGTATTTAATTCTTTTTTGTTTTTGCTATTAAATTTGGGACAGACTCACTAATTTATTTCTATGTATATTTGTCCTTTGCATACAGAAAGGCACTGATTTTGTGCATTAATTTTGTTTAGAAGTTTTGAGAAGTTTTGAGATGGAGATTTCTGGGTCACTTATGTATAGGATCATTATCACCTGCAAAAAGGGCTAACTTGACTTTCTCCTTTCCAATTTGTGTCTCTTATTTCTTTTTACTGTCTTATTGCTTGGGGTAATACTTCTTGTATTATGTTGAAGAACAATGGTGAGAGTGGGCACCCTGACTTTCTAAATAATTTTTCCCCCCAAGGTAGAGTCTAACTCTAGCCAAAGCTGACCTGAAATTTGCTATGTAGTCTTATTGTGGCTTTGAACTCATAGAAATCCTACTATGTCTGCCTCCTAAGCTCTGGGATTAAAAGTCCCCCACCACTCCAAGTTCTCAGGTAGTCAATTTTAAAAGAAGGAAAGGAATTCGATCAGCTCTTCACAGTCCTTAGTGGCTGCCTTGCTTTTCCTGACATGCCCAGTATAACCTGGTGGGAGGTGTGCAGTGGAGCAAAGTTGGTCACTACATATTCACATAAAAGCCAAGAGGGAGAGGAACAGACAAGAATGCCAATATCCCCTGTAATTGAATGATGTTCTTCACTTTAGTTCACACTAGATCCTACCTTCTGAAAGTTCCACCACCTCCCTAGCTGTGCCATAGATAGGTAAACAATCATTCAGCACATGGGTCTTTAGGGAACTTGTAAGATCCCATTTGAATTCACATGGGTCCTTTCAGAAGAAATACAGGAATAATAGAGACAGAAACAGGAGCTGGGCAAAGAGAAGAAGAGGTGTGTCTGATAAGTTTTGAAGATTAACAAGTAGCCTAAGACATGACATGGAGCTTTGGAAGATGTTAACAGACTGGGAGCTAACCCAGCAGAAGCACAACCTGGGCTCCAACTGAGTTTTGATCAGGTAACACTTGATTTTTGAGAGTCAGAGCCATAGGGTCATGTACTTAATGTCTTTAAGCCTGAAACTCTGTGAGACGTTGATACAGCTATAGGAGACCAATGTATAAAGCAAATGAGCCAGAGGAAATGCACATGTATCAGAAAGCAATATTTGATGTTCCTAAAACTACTTGGTCTGTCACTATCCTTCTTACATAAGTTTTTATTATGCAATTAAATATGAATAAAAACATGGAATCTGCTGTCTGCAAGATATTTAGATTTTTATTTTGCTCCAAATTATTACTTTTAAATGCAGAATTTGCCTTTAGTTACAAAATTACTACACTCAGAAAAAAATTATTATAAATAAATTATCATTTATATCCATTTAAACTACAGCTATATAGACATACATCATTGACATTAGAAAGTATTTTTGTTTAAAGTTTATTGAATTATAAAGCTTTTTTCTAATCAATTTCAATATTTGTTTGCTTACTATGCTCAATATTATATTCATTTATTCATTCATATGCATAAAAATGGCTTTTTAAAATTCATTTGAACTAGTGTAGAGTGCTCACTGGTATGAATAAATGAAAAAATATATATATAGACATATATATATGTACATATATATATGTGTGTGTGTGTGTGTCTATATATATATACACACACATAGACACACACACACACACACATATATATATATACACATACATATATATACACACACACATAGACATACACATAGACACACACACACCACACACACATACATATATGTACATACATTCTACATAAGCTTTTATTTTTACCTACAAGCTTTTGTGGCATATCCATGCATTGCTTCTAAGAATATAGTGACATGTTTACTTAAGTTAGAGTGTCTCAAAAGAAATTTTTCTAGTCTTCTTCCAAATTGTCACTGTTTGCCTTTGATTATTTCTAGATGTCTTATTATGTACATTCTTAATCATATATATATAATTTTAATTTATTAGCATAAATGCTACTTTGTTGTTTAAGTGTATACTCCAACATGATTTTAAATTATGGTCAATTTTAATATATTTGAAATAATCAATACTTGTCTTATGGAATAATGTTTTATGATTAAGAACAATTCATTTATTGTTATCTCAAAGAGATAGTCTCTTTTTGCTTCTGAATTTTGACTATTTTTTTTCATTATTAATCAAAATTAGGGCTGGAGAGATTGCTCAATGGATATGGTGCTTGTCTGAAAAGCCTAAAGGCCTGGATTTATCTCCCCAGGCCCATGTAAAGCACAAAGTTGCACATGCACCTAGACGTCACTTTGTAGTGGCTGTACACTTCGATATACCCATTCTATCCCCCCCATCCTCTCTCCTTGGAAATAAATAATTAAAATATTTTACATACTAATTTTTGAAGAGTATAATGCAAAGACTTTTTTTTTAGTAATGGTAATTCTAACACCTTTGCCCTAATATGCCCCAATACCCTTTGTCTGTAATACTTGTGTAATTATTGATCAACTTTATGTAAGTGTGGACTTTCGATTGGTAAAATTAGTCAAATTATATCCCAGGAAACAGAAGATAAGCAATAATAATTATCCAATGTAATCAACACAAAAGTTGATTTTTTAAAAAAGTAAAATTGGCCATAGCAACTCTTGGAACTGTAATGAATGAATTTTTTAATGTTATACTACAAAAACCTGGGAGCAGAGGAAAACTCATTTACTGCCTCATCACTGTGAATAAAATATAAAAAGAAAAAAAAACAGGTAAGAAAGGAAAGGTATAATTATTTGGTTCATGGTTTCAAGAGATTCAGTCTATCAGAATGGGGAAGGCATAGGTATGAAATCCAGTTTATGATGGAGGTGGGATTTACCTACAACAACCTACAGTGTCAGAGTAAGACTTTTCCCACCTCAGCATGGTATTTCCACCCAAATTCTCCCTCCCTCTCTCTCTCTTAAAAAGTTGTATCTTTTAGTGTGATTGAGTTTGTAATTAATCGGTATATTGCCTTTGGTAGGAAGGCCATATCCACAGTATTAATTCTTCAAATCCATGAGAATGGGAGGCTTTTTTTTAACATCTTCTGGTGTTTCCTTCAATTTCTTTGTGTGTGTGTGTATTAATGCTTTCATTGAAGAGGTCATTCCCTTCATTGGTTAGTGATATTCTGATATATTTAACTTTTTTCTACTATTCTGAATGAGACTGTTTCCCTGATTTCTATCGAAGTATTATTGGGATTGAAAATTAAGATAGTCACTGATTTTTGTGGATTAATTTTATACATGCTATTTTGATGAAAGCAGTTATCAGCTTGTCATAGACAGCTTTATGTCACTGGGATGAACTTCCAAACCAGGCACAGTTATGGAGGAAGGGCTTTATTGATGCTTACAGACATGGGGGAAGCTCCATTATGGCAGAAGTTTTCTAATCTTGTTGAAGGTCTTCTCTCTCTTTTGCTTAAATTGTCTAGCAGTCTATTGTTTGTTTGTTTTTTTTTTTCAGAGAAACTTCTTTTTGTTTCACCAATTATTTAATTAATCCATTTCTGAATACATTGGTTTCTGAGCTGATCTTGATTATTTCTGTCTATCTGGGGCTTTAGTGTTGGGATTGTTCTTTTTTTGTCAAAGCCTTCAGATGGAGGTTAAATTATTTGATATATACTTTTATAATAGAGGCAATTAGAGCTATAAATTTCACTCTTAGTACTACCTTTGTTAAGTCCCCTATGTTTTGGTATATTGTGTTTTCATTTCACTCATTTATATATTTTTTTTATTTCCTTCTTGAATTCATCAATGAGCCATTTATTGTTCAATAGAGTATTGTTCAATCTCCAGTTTTTGTGATTTCTGTTTCTTTTCTTGTTGATTTCTAGCTGTATTGCTGTATTGTTTTGTGGTTGGCTATGTGTAATACAAGGAATGATGTCAATTTTCCTGAATTTTTGTAGACTTTCTTTGTGTCCCAATGCATAATCCATTTTAGAAAAGATTTTATGGGCTGCTGAGAGAAATGTGTATTATGTAGAGTTTGAATGAAAATTTAATTAGGTGTCTATTAAGTCCATTGGATCTGTGATGTCATTTACCTCATTTCTCTATTTAATTTCTGCTTAGGGAATATGTACCTAAGTAATAGTGAGATATTGTCATATTTAATATCTATTATAAAATCAGTGCACATATGTTTGGTGCATATTTGTTTAGGAGCATAATGTATTCAGCTAAAATGCTCCCTTGTTGAGTGTAAAGTGACCTTCTTTATGTCTTTGATTACCTTGGGCATAACATCTACTTTGTCAGCAGTTATTATAGCCACACCCACTTGTTTCAAAACTTCCATTTGCTTGGAATATCTTTTTCCATCCTTTCAGCCTTAGGTAGTGTCTATTCTTGACAGTATGTTGGGTTTCTTTGGTTGTAATTTTTATTTATTTTGATTTATTTATTTGAGAGTGACAGACAGACAGAGAAAAACACAGATAGAAAGAGGGAAAATGGGCACACCAGGACCTCCAGCCACTGCAAACAAACTCTAGATGCATGTGCCAACTTATGTGTCTGGCTTACATGGGTCCTGGGGAATCAAGCCTCGAACCAGGGTCCTTAGGCTCCACAGGCAAGCACTTAGCAGCTAAGCAATCTACCAAGCCCTGTTTCTTTTTTTTTAATAGAACATAGATAGATCCTGTTTTCTGATCCAGCCTGTTAATCTGTGTCTTTTGATTGGAGAGTTGAACCTTTTAATACTCAGAGTTATTATTGAAAGCTATGAGTTAATTCCTCTCCTGTTGATGATTTTATGGAGTTTGGTGATTTATTAGCCTTCAGTTTCTTTAACAACTGTTCTCGTTTTTATTATTTTTCTCCTCATGAATATGCTGCTCTTATCTTCAGTGTGAAGTATTCCATACAGTATTTACTGTAGGACAGACTTAATGTTCACATATTCATAGATCCAGATTTTATCATGGAAAGTTTTTTTTTCCTCTTTCTATTACAAGGGATAATTTTGAAGTACAGTAGTTTGGGTTGGCAGCTGTGGTCTTTCAATATTTGAAATTGTCTAAGATTTGGGATTTTAGCTTAGTGGAAGAGAGCTTTTCCAGAAAGTGAAAGGCCCTATAACTGGTCCTAAGCACAAGATAGTAATAATGATGAAAAGAAAAATATCAAAAATTAAAATTACATGGGAACATGAGATACTCTACTCAAAACTTTTCCGGTTTACATTGTATCAATTAAAAAATGGATGTTAGGATAGAGAGATGACTTAGCAGTTAAGGCACTTGACTGTGAAGCCTGAGGGCCCAGATTCAAATCCCCAGGAACCATATAAGCTAGAATGATGCACAAGGTGGCACATGTATCTGGAGTTCATTTTCAGTGGCTGGAGGCCCTGGTGCATCCATTTTTTTTCTCTCCCTCTCTCATTCTCTTCCTCTTCCAGTTATCTGTAGCTAGGATCCACATATGAGAGAAAACATGTGACGCTTGGCTTTCTGGGCCTGGGTTACCTCACTTAGGATAATCCGTTCCGGATCCATCCATTTTCCTGCAAATTTTATAACTTCATTTTCTTTACCACTGACTAGAACTCCATTGCATAAATGTGCCATATCTTGTGCCAAAATCCATTCATCAGTTGAGGGACATCTAGGTTGGTTCCATTTCCCAGCTATTGTGAATTGCACAGCAATAAACATGGTAGAGCAGGTACTTCTAAGGAAATGAGATGAGTCCTTAGGATATATACCTAGTGCCGGAGACGGCAAGCATGCCATTTCAGGATCACAAGGAACTGAGCGCTGAAGAGCTGCTTGACATAGTTCCAGCCCAGCTGTCTCTTCCTTGAAGTCCAATGTGGCCCCTCTATAGAAAAATCCTTGGCTCTCTATGCTACAGAAATATGTGGTTTTCTATAAAATGTTTGTCTTTCTCTGTCTTTCACTTGGTGTCCCAATCTCTAAGTTTACTTTTCCAGTAAAAATTGGTGTCGGTAAAGTGTTGGTCAATGTATCTGAAAGAGGCTCTGGCATAGAATTGGAAAAACAAGAAAATGGGTCAAAGATAATTGTTTTTCTTAAAGGCCTTAAAGAAAGTCAGGCATGGAGTACAGTAAACTTAGGAGGAAACAATGAACCTCCTGGAACAACATAAACATTGTTATATGACTAATTTTTCTAAATGGTGGCAATTGCAATTGACTATTTACCAGGAACCCTTACAGAAAAACAACCAAAGTCAGAAATAGTTCAATTGGGGGGACCAAAGTCTAAGTATTGGAGGGACGTAAAAAGGAAACTTCAAAATAAATAATTAAAGATAAATGGATCTGCTGGATCAGTGATTAATGATGGGAAGCCCCATTTGTGGTTGTTTTGCCTCTCACCTTTAATAGAGTAATTGAAAGTAGAAGTCCAGGAAATCACAAGTGCTTGACCACACATACTTGGGGAAAATGTGAAAACAGTTAATCATTACAGGGGCCTGACGACTTTACTTGAGGTGAATAATTATGGGATTGTTTGATGATAAGGAATAACAAAAAGTTTCTATGAATTCTGTGCAATTGTACCTTTCTTGAAGTTTGTTCTTGCATGACGTGATCAGAAAATAAAAGACTGAGGCTAAGAGCTGTGGCAGAGAGAGGGAGAGAGAGAGAGAAAGAAAGAAAGAAAAAAGAGAAAGATGGAAAAACTCAACTGCCTTCAGCATTAGCCTGTCAGCTTGCACCGGAACTTGACTTTGAGTCGTTATTTCGCTGCTCCCTTTCACACCTCTCTTCGGAGACCCTCCTTCAAGCCAGGGCTGGACCCCAGCAGCCTAGGAGTGCTATAGCTATATGCTATAGCATATGGTAGATCAACTTTTAGCTGTCTTAGGTACCTCCACACTGATTTCCACAATGGCTGGACCATATTGCATTCCCACCAACAGTGTAGAAGGGTTCCTCTTTTTCCACATCCTCGCAAGCATTTATGGTCATTTGTTTTCATGATGGTAGCCAATCTGATAGGAATGTGATGAAATCTCAATGTAGTTTTAATGTGCATTTCCCTGATGACTAGGGATATAGAACACTTTTTAAGATACTAATTATATGCCATTCATATTTCTTAGGAAAGGTGGAGGGACAGCTAATCAAAATCTAAGAGGATATAAATAAAACATATGTAATCATGCCTTTTTGGACAATGGAACTCAGGAGCCATAGATTGTGGCTAGAAAATTTTCAGTGCCAGGGATGGGGTATCTTTCAGTGAATTGTTGGCCAGGGAGATCCCTGATACACCCAAAACATTATAAGCCATTGCCAAGGCCCTTGGTTTCCCACCAGGAATATATGGTAAGACCCTATTGCTGAAGACTCCATATACTTGGGCTGCAAGGCCACTGAGAAATCTTACTGGTTCTGAACTGATAACTTCCTTATTATTGGTCAGCCAGGCCAAATGAGCCAATGGGTGCAATAGTGGCAAGTGTGTTATGGGGGAAAGCAGCTGCCCTCTAATTGGACTGGGGGCCAGCTCCATGGGAAGGGAATACATCTCTGATACTGAAAAATTAAAACAGGGGTAGTCATGAGCCTTAGGATTGTAATATCTGCTGTTGTCTGGTCAAATGCTTTTCAAACTGCCCAGTAAGCACTTCTGTTAATGTTCCCATCCTTATGTTAATGCTACTCTCATTTTTGGTTGAGAATATTCTCTTTTCAGATGGCAGTGACCTTAGGATGACTCAGAAGGTATCATCGTGATGGAAAGAAATGACTGCAGTGCTCAGTACTGCAATATCTGTATCACACCTTCCAAGGCACACTGTCTAAAGTAAGAGCCAAGGGAAAGGCAGGACTCTATACAACATGCTCCCTCCAGACACAAAATGGCCTGGATATCCATGGCTTCACAGTGCCTGATACTACCTGCATAAGACCATCATAAGAGGAGGAAAAGATCAAGACATCAAAAGTAAAAGATGAGATGGGGAGGGGGTATAAAGGAGAGTAGAGTTTCAAAGGGGTAAGTAGGGGGGGAGGGTATCACCATGGGGTATTTTTTATAATCATGGAACTTGTTAATAAAAAAATTTTAAAAAATTAAAAAAAAGAAAATGTATCAGTGGCTGCCCATGGCCAAGGGTGAGGAGGGAAGAAAAGAAGCTGGTAGAAATTTTGCCTTATTTCCTGAGTAATACAGTAAATTAAGTTTCATTCAAGGAAAACCATGCCCTCAACCAGAAAACTGTGCTGTTTATTTGTCCCTCAAAAGAAAATCAAACAGTAGTTTAACCTCAGAATATTTTAAAATATCTTGATTCTTTATTCTTAAGGCCCATATGTGGCTTCAAAAAGGTCAGACTTGGCTGGGCTCAGTATAATATTTTTCTTTTTTCATCTACCCAAACTTTCCAAAAATATACATTAACACTAGAGTAACCTATTTATAACAACCCCAATTCAAAAATATTCCAAGTCATCTTAATTTTGTTTGTTTCAACATTTCAACTTGATACACTCTTTTTTATGTGAAAAGTAGTTGTATCTGTGTTTCTAAAGTCTAAGGAATTTTATGTGGATTTAATCCATTGTGTTATAGTCCCTTTGTTAACTTGGAAAAAATTTTCTTAATGGATCAGCATATGCCAGAATACCTATTGATTACAGTCTCTTGATTATAATGTTACACAGTAGAAGGCAGAGCATTCTCAACTCCCTCCCCTTTCTTTCAGGTAGAGTCTTACTGTAACCCAGGCTGACCTGGAATTCACAATGTAGTCTCAGGGTGTCATTGAACTCACAGTGATTCTTCTACCTATGCCTTCCCTCTTGAATGCTGGGATTAAAGTTGTGTGCCACCAAAACCCAGCTGTCATCCCACACTTTTGAAAGTAGAGCACAGTTGATGGCCTCATTCTTCACCACTTACATAATCTTGATGAGAGCTTTGAATCTTGGAATTCTCACTTATTTATCATGGGCACATTGAGCAGCAACATGGACATTTTTCTGTGACAATGAAGGTATAACCAGCAGCATTTTAAGCAAGCTATGTTGTGTATTACATAATTATGTATTTGATACATGTTTCTTTCACTTAATACCTATGCACTAAATTATTTTTCATTTATCTATTGTATGTAATCAAGAATTCTGAATACATGTCCTTGTTGACATGCACATTCAAATACCAAAATAAGCAATGCTTTTCTTTTGTGGCTCCAGTAGAGTGCTACTATGCATATTCAGTGATGTGTGTCCATGGAAATATGACTTGAATGAGTATCAGGCAAACTTAAGTTCCTTGACATAATAAATAATATTAAAGACTTCACACCAGTGCCTTGAGTCCATACCACAGAGCCCTCAAGTATGACTTGGTGAAAGTATTTTATTGTCTCTTAGTTTCAGTCTCAACACAAATAACATGAGGAGAATCAGCTCACACTTATAAAATAAAGATGAAATTATTCACACTTTAAGTGTTGGGTATATAATAAGCACTTGGTAAATGTTCCTTATTTCTATTATTATTACTGCTGGTGTAATTCATGGACTGTGTAGTCTGATGGCTGGTTTATGTTTGAATTCCAGCCCCAAACTAATTCTGAACTATAACAAATTACATATGCTCATTAATTTTAGGTTTTAATCGTCTATATGATATGATACAGTTCATAATAAGATTAATAAATACCAAGAAGATAATTAAGTCAGACTCAGTGATGGGTAAACTACTATGAATGTTAGTTATTAATTTAATTTATTGATTTACTGAATTCCCATAAGCCTTTCTGTCCTCCTTCCATTAAAAGAAAAAAAAAAGATATTAAGAGTCAGGCATGGTGGCAAACACCTTTAATCCCAGCACTCGGGAGGCAGAGGTAGGAGGAGCACCTTGAGTTCCAGGACACCCTGAGACTACATATTGAATTCAAGGTTATCCTGGGCTTGAGAGAAACCCTACCTTGAAAAGAAAAAGATATTAAAACTTAATTTAGTTTTATGCTTATTTCAGGTTTGACATGATTGTATGTGTTCCTCTGATTGATTTTTGTCATAACCTTAAGCAAAATTCTTAGATCTTTTGTATCATACTTCATACAATGGACCAAAAGCCCTGTTGAATCAAAAGCACCAAAAGTTCTTACTTAGATGAAGATCTCTGAGCACATCACAGTTTGATTAAACTTGGATTTTTATGTTGTGATACAGGAATTTCTGTTTTAAAAGGGCTCCTTGAATTTTTATGCAATTTACTTAAGAATCAATAATTTACATTCTAGCAATGTAAAAAATACATGAATACAGTATTTTACATTACAGAACATGTACTTGAGCAAAAAGATGCACATATACATGTGTATGTGTATGTTCTGTAACAAGTCCATTCATACTTTTGTTCTTATATGTGTACAGTGAGGGAGATACTGAACCTGAGTCTGCATGATGCTCAGTGGCTTTAGGCTGACTTGACACATGTCTGATGGCATGAATGGATGTTAGACAGGCTGATGCACACTGAGACTGTTATTCTAGTAATATTTGTATTCCATAGGATCTGTGTTTCACTCTGTCTCACACATCAGATTTTCCCCAGAACCTTAGATCTCATAGATAGTTTATAAAAAGAAAAAAAAATAAAAAACAGCCAAACAAGCAAACAAACAAAAACAGCATCTAGGTTCACCAGGAGAGACAGAGGTGTTATAAACACCTCTGAGGCTACCTACTGCATTTATCACTGTTCTGAGGTTTTCACTCCCCTGGAAGTGCTGATGACAGCTGTAACAAACTGCTTCATGGGCATTCACCTTAGTGTCCATTGACCTATGTCATGTAGCTGTGCCTGGTAGTGAATCAAGGTCAATAAGAAAGCATGAAATTTTGCTGTATATTATTAAACTGCTTTAACTCAAGTTAATGTAAGGAAGTTTAAATGTGGGTTTTCTATGAGTGCTGTATTGCCATTCAGCACATGTGTTTAGTCAACAGGGTGTTAAAATACCAATTGAGTTGTATATTACTGTAGCTATTGGCTGGATTAATTCAATATAAATGAGGCCAAGGTACTCCTACTCTATTCACTCATATAGTGATAAAGCTCATTTACTACACCTGCCATGTTTTCATCCCATTCTATGCTAGGAAATTATGTAATACTTTTGTGAGGAAAATAAATTTAAAGGAAAACAAGGAATAATTTAAAGAAAATACTGACCCAGTATTGTTTCACAGAAAAAATATAATGCCTATACCAACAGCCATGTCTTTGAAATGCCCATTTCCCTTCCCAAACCATTGCCAAAACAAATGGACACAGGTTGACTCCATAACATTTGGCTGAGAGTTTTGTGGAAGAACCCTGACTCCCTCTCATTCACACAGATCATGGGGATGAGGAAAGTAGTATCTAAAAGAAAAACTTTGGGCTCCTACCCAAAGTTAGTTACTCCATGGATTGCTGACATACAAGGATAAAGCAAGCCAAAGTAATGTTATCAGTGGCCTTGTTCTCTAACCTGTAAACTATTCTCCTGGGGTAACGAGGGAAGCAAAAGAGCACGTTGACAGGAACAAGGCTCTAGGCCCAGTGGCTGCCACTGGACTTCCACCCTAGCCCTATGGAGGTAGTAATGGTTATTGGCATGGTACTGGATTCTGTAACCCTGGAATAAACCCTTTTCTTTCATAATCTATTTTTGCTTGAATGTTTTTCCAGCAATGTGAAGGTAACTAACAAAAGACTTCATACAAAGTATAAACTCCAGAATACTAGGAACAAAGAATAATTGTTCTTCCTGCTCAGGCCATGCCAGAGGCCTGGGATTGTTTTTTTTTTTTTTTTTTGAAAACAGTTAAAAATATCTATTAAATGATGTTGAATAAACAAAACAAAAAAAGCAAATCCAAAATAATTACAGGCTGCCTAGACAACTATGGCAGAAGGTGTGAAACACTAGACAGGCTATAGAACCCCTATGTGGCACCTTCAAGATCTGGCTAACATAGCAAAACAAAGAAAAATGGTTTTAATTTGTCCTGGAATTCTTGTGTTTCTTATTTTTAAACTTTTTATTGGAAATTTCCATATAGATACACAACTTCCATATAGACAATATGTTATCTTCATAGTCCCTTCCAACCACCCTCCATGTTACCCTTCCTGAATACTCATTCCATTAAATACTTTCTTCTTTTAAAAAAGTTTCTCTTCTATTTTGTTGTCATCAGTTTTCCTTCCTATTATGGATGTCTTATGCAGGTAGCATCAGCCAATGTGAGGTCATGAATATCAAGCCACTTTGTGACTGGAAGACAGTATTATAAGCACTCCTCTCCTTCCTTTGACTCTTTTATTCTTTCCCCTACCTCTTCCACAATGGCTGTAATGAACCCTAAGCCATGGAGTGTGTGATAGAAATGTTTCATTTATTGCTGAACACTCATCTACTACCTCTTCTCAGTACTTCAGAGAGTTTTGGATCACTTCAGCAGCCATCATTATCTGAAAAGAGAAGATTCTCTTACCAAAAGTTAGAGTAGAACTAATACATGGGACTAAATGTAAATAAATATATAGAAAACAGTTTTCTGGGCATAATATAGCCATCTAGCTAGACTAAAGTCATACTATCATCTCTAAGGCTTATGACCTTCCCAACTATAATGTTTCCATTTGAATTTTAGTTCTAGACAGGAATTCCTTCCTATGGACTAGTCCTCAAGTCCAATCAGAAAGCAGTTTATTTCCCCCATAACAGACATACCACCATTGTACCATTTAGTATATGTGATCTGACAGGTCATCCTTAAAGCTTTCTGGACCCACACTACTAGTTAAGACTGTGGATGACTTCTTTTCTCCTCCAATAGGCTGTACAGGTCTTTTCAAAACTCTGGCAGCTAAATCAGCAGGGTGGAACCTTCTAACTCAGCTCCAGCTTGATTTCTTAGTGACCTATAGACCAAGCATGTGAAGTCTTCAGCAACAAAATCTTACTTCTGATGGGCAACCAAGAGCCTTTGGAAATAGCCTATAATATTTTGGGAGCATCATGGCCTCCCAGGCCAACAACTTGCTGAAGGCAGAAGCTTGGGACTTTATACATAGCATTTTTTTTTTTTCTGGATATGAAGCACATCTAATTTATTTGTTATTAAGTGGGTAAAATAAGTAATAACATAATAAAATTAATAAATATGTTTTCTTTCTAGTCATATCTGAAATTAGGACATTTTAAAAATCAGTGATCAAAAATAAAAAAAAAAAAATCTTAGAAGATTAAGGTAAGTCTTAATCATACCCTCTCTGGTGTCTTGTAGTTCAGGTGTTCCCTGTAAGGGCCTGGTGCACGTTCAGCCATTTGGTCTGCCTTTTAGGAAGTAGAATTTTGTTGTACCATTGCCATTTGGGTCTAGTTTTGTGTTTCCCATCCATCGATGCCCTTCATTCCCTCCCCGTCCATCCTAGTGTCTAGTCCATGAGATGCTTGTTTGGTATGTAAGGTATCTTGGGTAGATTCAGGTTAGGTGCTGTAGATGAGTGAGACTATGTGGCAATTTTATTTCTGTGATTGGGTAAGTTCACTGAGAATGATCTCTTCCAGGTTCAACCATTGTTGCTCAAATTTCATTGTGTCATTTTTTTCTTACTGCTGTATAGAATTCCATTGTATATATCTTCCCTCCCTCCCTCTCCTTCTCACTATCTCTCTCTCTCTTCTCCCTAACTCTTGTATATTATTTATCATTTTCCTCCTTCTCTTAGTGGGCACTGATCTATATCTCCCAGTACCAGCATGTGGCTATCATCCATAATGAGCGTATGATCAGAGAGACCTACAAGGTTTCCGAAAAGACAGGAAGATTTCGGTCAGAGTACTTGATGACCCACCAAAGGTTAGTGGTAAGACCCTACTGCTGCAGACACCTTATGTAGTTGACATGTAAAATGTAACGGTATGGCTGGAAGTTGGAAGAGAGTTAGTCCCCAGACAGTCAGAGCCTCTAGTGCCAGAAGGTGCTACATGGGCAACTGGGGGAAAATGACCAATATCTGTCCAAGAAACTCATGATCTAACCTACTTAGCAGCAAATAACCTGTTGTGATGCCCACACAAGTGCAATAGTGGCACACAGCCATGGTGGGGAACCAACTGCTCTTGATTTGGCTAACTGATCCCCTCAGTGGTATGGGACCCATAGCTAGAGCTGGGAAACAAGTCAGAACCATATCCAAACATAAACCCACACTCTAGTATCAAGCTACCATCAATCATGGGCTACAAGAGGGCCTACACCTATTAAATTCTCTATTAAAAAAAAGTAAGTGTTATCTCATTTGTCCTGGTGCTAACCTACTCTCCATTGGAGAATCTGCTTCTCTTTTTCAGATAGCTGTAGATCATAAGGACAGAGCCAACCCATCATACCTCAATAAGTCCCTGGCTGAAACTAAGAAAAATTGGCCAAACAAGCAAGAGTGCTGTTTTTTTTCTGATGAACCAGATACCAGCACAAGGGGGAAGGAGATCAACACAGAGAAAAATCAACTCCTACCAAATCAGAGAGCCAGAGCCTCAGAGGCCCCCAACACCTCATCACTGAAGCCGACCAAAAATGAACCCAACATGGCTCAGGGAAACTTTGTGGAAGAGGGGACAGAAAGAATGTCAGAGCCACATGTTGGGTCATGATATGCAGAAACATTTATCTTACCCATAACTGTGGGTAACTCCACAATGCATGACCCATTTACCTCAACAAGGAGGGGCCAAGGGGACGGGGTAGGTCATGGATGAGCCTAACAATGGTACCAAACTGACTATATTTACTGAATACAAAAATATTTCATTAAATAAAAAAATTTTAAAAATTTAGTAATCTCAATGGCTTAGAAAAATCTGAGTTTACAAACCCTTTTTTATTGAGTAAAGAATTTCAACAAAAGTTAATTTATTATTGTTTACTGTGTTTTAGAGTAGAGACCATTTTTTACATAATCTACTTTTTCTGTTTACTGCAGGCTGCTTTAAGAACTTAACTCTGCTCTATTAAACATCTTTGAAAATAAAACGCTGCACTCCAGCCTGCTGAGTAAATATGAATTTCACAGTTAAACACATAAAATAATGATTACATCCAATGGTCATGAGGGACATGTTTTTAGGAGTATACTAATTAAAGTACATCCTTCAAACAACATGTTTCTACACTTACTAGCAATGAACCATATCTGATTGGTCATTAAGTAATTAGAAATGCTAATGTAAATAAAGTGTCATTCAAATGGGGCTTTCAGACTAGAGATGAATCATATATTTTGTCTTCTGGTCTGAACTATATACACATTAATCAAATACAATGACCAAGTGAAATGTACTGAAAAACATGCAGGAAAAGACTGTCCTGTCACTCACTGCTAAACAGACCTCATATATTTAAGTAGTATTTTTAAAATTTTATTGGCAATATAAAACTACTATAAAAGTCATGAGAAAATGATTTAGATTATTATCTTATTTTCCTATGTCTGTTAGAATCTCTCTCTCTTGTCTTACTCTGTATGTGTCTGTTTGTATGAATCTAGTTTCTGTAACAATGAGAATTCAAAAAGATAAAGGATAATGAAGACAACAAGAAAGAAACATAAAAATAATTGACAGTGGTACAAGAGAAGAGAAGGATCCTGGAAAAAGGCTAAAATTAAGGGAAATAAGTGATTCAAGTATAACAAACATGAGGAAAATTGATGACATGTTTAAAGTAACAGAAGCCACAAAAGAAGTTTGAAATTAGAAACTTTCAGAGTAAAGATAATTGAATAGACAATTCATTTCTTTTAAAAATGAAAAAAATGTAAAGAAAATCACTAGAGTGACTTAATCTAAAAACCTTACATCATTAAGGATTTTACACAAAGATGATTTACCTTAAATGCCTTGTAAAAAGTGCTAAATTAAAATTGATTAATGAATGAATTAACTTTCACTGTAAAACAGCTCTTCTCTATACAAAGTGAACACAACAAAATATTTCCATTTGTCATTTTGTTAAAATATCAGCCTTTCCATGGCCTCTGACTCCAAGTTCTACTACCACCATCTTTTGTCAATGAAATTGCAACTTCACAAGTACTAAGTACTTCATAATATTGTGCCCTTAATATTGCATATTAAAACTATCAAATAAAGATAGTGTGTTTCTCTAAACATCAGAAGTTGTCTTATATCCCATCATAGTTTACAAGTTTTTCTTTTGTTTTAGTTGATTTTTTTATAGTTTTATTTGTTTTTATTGACAATTTCCATGATTATAAACAATATCCCATGGTAATTGCCTCCCTCCCCACACTTTCCCCTTTGAAACTCCACTCTCCATCATATACCCTCACCCTCTCAATAAGTCTCTCTTTTATTTTGATGCCATGATCTTTTCCTCCTCTTATGATGGTCTTGGGTAGGTAGTGTCAGGCACTATGAGGTCATGGATATCCAGGCCATTTTGTGTCTGGAGGAGCACATTATAAAAAGACTTGATCATCCTTTGGCTTTTACATTCTTTCTGCCACCTCTTCTGCAATGGACCCTGAGCCTTGGAAGGTGTGATAGAGATATTACAGTACTGAGCACTCCTGTCACTTCTTTCCAGCACCATGATGCCTTCTGATTTATCCCAAGGTCACTGCCATCTGAACAGAGAAGGTTCTCTGCCAAAAGTGAGAGTATCATTAATATATAGGCATGAACATTAAGAGAAGTGCTTACTGGCAGTTTGATGAGCACTGTACATACATTTAGCCAGACAGCAGCAGACATTACACCCCTAGGGCTCATGACTATCCCTGTTATATATTTTCAGTATCAGGGACATATTCCCTCCCATGGAGTGGGCCTCCAGTCAAATTAGAGGGCAGTTGGTTCCCCCCATAACAGATATGCCACCCATTGGCTCATTTGGCCTGGCTGGCCAAATATGAGGCTTGCAATGTCCACTGTTGAGTATCTTCACATTAAACTGCATGCAGCATGTTTTTTTGTTTGTTTGTTTGTTTGTTTTGTTTTGTTTTGTTTTGTTTTGTTTTTCCAGCTTTCTGTCAGCTGGTCTACATGGAGGCGGTTTTAAGCTCAGCTCCAGCAGGATTTCTCAGTGACCTCACAGCCCAAGTATGTGGAGCTTTAGGCAAAAGGGTCTTCCCATCTATTCCTGGTGGGAACCTAAAGGCTTTGGCAATGACATGTCATGTTTTGGGGGATTCAGGGACCTACCTGGCCAACAACTCACTGGGCGGTATTTTATCCCTGGCACTGAAATTTTTCTAGTAACAATCTATGGCTCCTGATTGTTCCATTGTCCAAAAACGTAGGTTTCCATATGAGTTATTTATATCCTCTTTGATTTTGATTAGCCCTTCCTCCACTTTTCCTTTACTCAATCTCTTCCCCTGACCTCACTCAGGCCTTTTAACCCCCATTAATCTATTCTTCTACTTACATTTATACAATACCATCCTATTAAGTCCCCCCTCCCTTCCTTTCTCTTCCCTTTATATCTCCTTTCTAGCTTACTGACCTTTGCTACTGAGTTTTCTTCCTACTCACATAGAAGTTGAATCATTTGTAGCTATGGATGCATACATTGGTAAATATGCTGTGTCTGCCTTCTTTTAAAAATCACAATGTTTTCACCATCTCATCACAATTCTTAAGCTTCATATATTGACATATATTGTCACACATGGACATGCTCCTTGATATTACTGCATAGAATTCCATTGTATTCTCAGTGAAATGTTCTGATGAACTAGTTGTGTCAAAGTTTGATAATTATGTAATTCTTTTGTATGTCTCTAAGAGAATATGGAAAGTCATGTCTCTTGTCAATGTTATAAGTTTTAGACTGCTGATACATAGAATATGTTTTTTATTTTTATTGTTTGAGTCTGCCTAGCCTTCTTACTACCATTGTACTATTTCACACTTTCAAAAGTGTGTACCCAGCCTCTCTCCACAGTAGTAGTGAAAACTTTATCTGTTTGAATTATACATTGATGTCTGTGAATATTAAACTAATTTATGTTTTATTTCTGTTGTGAGATGAATATTCATATGATATTTAATATGAGCACTTGAGTGTCTTCTGTGGAAATTTTGTCAGTGTGTTGTAAATACAAGATATATTTCTTTAAGTCTTGACCTTTTTGGCTCATACAACACATTAAAATTTATTTGAGAAGGTTCATGGATATGAAAGTAGAGGTAAAAAAAATAGATACAAAATCAAGGTCATAAAATTATGCCTCCCAGGAAAATGTGATCTATCATTTGTCCTTCTCTGTTTTTTAGGTGTTTAATTTTCAAGCAGAAAGAATACCCAGCAAGCACCTCATGGACTAGACAATAAGATGGATGGGAGGGCGGGGAAGGAATCAAAGGGTGGAAAACAGTAATCCGGACACAAACGGCAATGGTACCATAAAATTCTACTTCCTAAAAGGCAGACCAAATGGCTGAACCTTCACTAGACCCTTACAGGAAACACCTGAACTACAAGACACTGGAGAGGGTAGGATCAAAACTGACCTAAATCTTCTACATCTTCCCTCCCTCCCTCTCCCCCTCTCCCTTCTCTCTCTATCCTCTCTAACTCTTGTATATTAGCTATCTTTTTCCTCAATTTCTTAGTGGACACTGACCTGTAACCCCCACTTCCAGCTTGGGCCTACCATCCACAATGAGCTTTTGATATTCCCAAAACAATGACAGACTTCTGTCAGAGTACTTGATGACCCACCAAAGGCCAGTGGTAAGACCCTATTGCTGAAGACTCCATACACAGCTGAAGCGTAAAATGGAATGACATGGCCGGAAGCCAGGAGAGAGTCAGTCCCCAGACAGTCAGCGTGCCTAGTGCCAGAAGGTGCTACATAGGTGACTGGGGGAAACGACCAACATCTGTCCAAGCAACTCATTGTCTAATCTAATTAGCAACAAATAGCCTGACGTGATGCCCACACAAGTGCAATAGTGGCACACAGCCATGGTGAGGAACCAATCACTCTTGATTTGGCTAACTGATCCACTCAGTGGTACTAGACCCATAGCTGGAGCTAGGAAACAAGTCAGAACCATACCCAAACACAAGCCCACTCTACAATATCAAGCTACCATCAATCACGGGGTATAAGAGGGCCTAAACCTACCATACTGTCTATCAAAAAAGTAAGTCTTATCTCAATTTTCCGGGTGCTAACTTACTCTCTGTTGGAGAATCTGCTTCTCTTTTCCAGATAGGTGCAGATCCTAAGAAGAGAACTGCCCCAACATACCTCAAAAGGGGACCAACTGAAACTAAGGACAACTGGCGAAATAAGCAAGGGTGATGTTTTCCTGTGAACTGGATACCAGCACAAAGGGGAAGGAGATCAACGCAGAGAAAAATCAACTCCTACTAAAGCAGAGAGCCAGAGCCTCAGAGGCCCCCAAAACCTCAGCACTGAAGCAGACCAAAAATGAACCCAACATGGCTCAGGGAAATTTTGCGGAAGAGGGGGCGGAAAGAATGTCAGAGTCACATGCTGGGTCATGATTTGCAGAGACATTTATCATACCAATAACTGGGGGCTAACTCCACAATGCACGACCCCTTTTCATTAACAATGAGGGTCTAATGGGAAGGGGTAGATCACAGACGAGCCTAAATAATGGTACCAAACTGCCTGTATTTACTGAAAAAAAAACTAATAAATTTTAAAAAAGAAGGAAAGAGAATGTGTATGTGCCAGGGCTTCTTGCTACTGTAAACAAACTCCAGATGTGTGTACTACTTTGTGCATCTACCTTTAGGTGGGTACTGGGGAATCAAATATAAGCTCTCAGGGTTAGCGAGCAAGTGCCTTTAAATGCTGATGTATCTTCCTGCCCTGTTTTTAAGTATTTTTGATTTAGTTGTAGATTCACATACAATAGCAAGCAATACTGCCAACCTTTTAATGAAAAACTTTCAAAAAATTAAAGAGTGGAAGGAAACATCCTTAACTTGCTAGAAGAAATCTATCTATCTGTCATCTATTTATCATTTATCTATCTATCTCAATTTCCTTAACTAGTATCAGTAATTCAGTAAAAAAAAAAAAAAAAAAAACACTGAAATATATCTCTTATGGTCAACCATAAACCATAAAAGTTCTTCATAAAACAAATGTCCACTCATGTCATGTGTAACTAATAGTTCCTATGTATTCTATGATGAGATATTATCTAAAAAAAGAAATAGAGCATCCCAAGTGGAAAGAAAGAGCTGATTGTTTCTCTTTTATCATCCTTAATTTATTAGTTATTTCTTTACCAATACCCACTTGTGCCTCTGTTGTGTGTATAACAGATTTCCTATCTCATAGTCACCTCATTGTAACATAATAAAGTGTTCATTTGTGTGGTTTGCTGAATGTTCACAATAGTAATTTGCAATTATTGATGCCTTATTCATACATTTTTAATTCAAATAAAAATAAGGGTCAACATTCCTGTAATGTGCTGCATATATTTCACCTTCAACTCCCCAATACTAAGTGTAGGATCAACCTTCACAACGTCTTCAAGTTTGTCATGTGAGTCACAGCTAATAAAATTTAGCACGAGAATATTTCATGTAAGAATTATTCATTCATTTTTAAATAAATGTACATGGAACTTTCGATTCCTGTATAATAACTTCAACAAAAATGTTACAAGTTGTTACAGTTAAGATGGTGGCGTAGGTACCACACCAAAGCAGCATGGGGGTGGGGGGAAAGACCATTAAAAACAGAAAAATAAACACTTTTACTAAAAAGTGAGGTGTATAGGAAACTGAAGCAGCAGTGGAGAAGTAGAAGAGATCCAGAGCATCCAGAGCCCGCACAGGCCATCAATAGTGGCCCCAGCAGCTAAGTCAACCACTGCAGTGGCAGTGGTGCACCAGAAAGCCACCAGACACGGCTCCATCAGCAGGAAAAGTCAGGTGCGGGGAGCTTCCACTCACACCGGAGCTTTCCGCAGCTCAAGAAACGTGAAGGGAGAGCGGCAGTGAGCAACGGAGGTGCAGACCAAGAGGTAGAAGAACACGTGGAACAACAAGAGAACCAGAGCAGCTGTGGCTCCCTCCCCTTTCCCACCACCTAAGCCCAGCTCCAGCGAACACAGCAGTGGTGCCTTGAGCGGACAGCGGGACCCAAGCAGGAGCAGAGTCCGGCAGCAACATCAGTAGCTCTTGCACTGGTAACAGCAGCTCCAGCTGCAGCAGACCCAGTAGTGGCAGTAGCAACAGACCCAGCAGCAGCAGCTTCAGTGGCACCAGCAGTGATGGACCTAGCAGCAGCAGCTACAGCAGCAGCAGTGGCTCCAGCTTCACCAATAGCAGCTTCCGCAGCAATGGCAGCAGACCTGGAAGAAGCAGATTGAGCAGCAACAGTTCCAGCAGCAGATGTGCTGATCAGCAGGGCCACAGTTTCCAGCCTCGGTTTGCCCCGCAGGAAAAGCCACTGCCCAGCTCCAGAAATCAGAACAGCAGCCCGACAGCCCAGGCAGCAAATTGACTGAGACAAAAATCATCCAAGGTAACTGGGATTGCACCAGGGAAGGGACTCTCTTGGCCACAAGCTGAATTGGATCCCTCAACAGACCAGAAATCTTAATATCTTTGTTGATAGAGGATCTGGTTGTTATATTAACTACTCTTGCATACATACTTGGGGCTGTTTTTGATTGAATGTGTACAGTGCTTAGTTAACTTTTAGAATCTACCTGTATTTTATTCCATTCAGCCTACTTGAATAATCCCATAGCAGGGAAACTCAACCCCTAGGAGCACATTTGTAGATACTCTCAGAGTCTTAAGAGCCACACCTAACACCTTAAGCTCCTACCCTGAAAGTATATAGCATCAAATCAATTGATACAGCTAAAAACAGCCAGCTAGCTAAAAAATCCAAGCATTAGCTTAATCCAAGATGCAAAAATATATACATTATAACACAAGAAACACTAAAAAGAAAGACTATATAAATCCACCTAAAAGTACTAATGCATCAGAAATGACCTCCGGTGAGAACGAGTTAGAGGAAATGCCTGAGAAAGATTTCAAAAGAATGATTGTAAATATGTTCAAAGAAGTCAGAGAACAACTCAAAGGAGTCAAAGAGGAACTCAAGGAGGAAATCAAAGGAATCAAAGAAAATGCAGGACACCAATTTCATGAAATAAAGAAGACAATACAAGACATAAATAAGGAAATAGAGATAATAAAGAAAAACCAGTCAGAATTACTAGCAATGAAGAACACAGTTAATGAAATAAAAAAAAAAAAAAAAAACTAGAAAATCTCACCAATAGAATGGACAAAGGAGAGGACAGAATATCTAAGCTAGAAGACCAGGTGGCATATCTAATACAGTCCAACAAAGATAAAGACGAACTTATAGAAAAGTATGAGTGGGAATTTCAAGATATTCAGGACACTATGAAAAGATCAAATATAAGAATTCAAGGCATAGTAGAAGGAGAAGAATTCCACTCCAAAGGCATAGTAGGCAGTCTTCAACAAAATCATAGAAGAAAATGTCCCCCAAATTGGGAAACAGGTGCCAATTCAGATACAGGAAGCCTTTGGATCCCCAGCCAGACAAAACCTGGAAAGAACCTCTGCTTGCCATATTATAATCAACCTTCCAAACACACAAACCAAAGAAAAAATATTTAAAGCAGTTAGAAAAAAATCAAGTTACCTACAAAAGCAAGCCCATCAGGATTACAGCAGATTATTCAACACAAACTTTTTAAGCCAGAAGGGCTTGGTGTGATATATTCCAAGTTCTGAAAGATAACAACTGTCAAACAAGGTTACATTATCCTGCAAAGCTATCCATTCACATAGACAGAGAAATAAGGACATTCCAAGAAAAAAGCAGGTTAAAGGAATATTTGAAGACAAACCAGCTCCACAGAAAATAATTTATAGAATCCTCCATGCTAAAGGAAAGGAAAAGCACATATATAAGGAACCTAGAGAAAACAAGAAATACTCAAATACTAGTTAACAGAAGAGAGCACAGGTAGAACCAGAACCACACACAAAAAAGATGGCAAACATAAATACACACCTTTCAATAATATCTCCCAATATCAATGGCCTCAATGTCCCAACGAAAAGACATGGGTTTGCAGACTGGGTTAAAAAGCAGGATCCTACAATTTGTTGTCTCCAAGAAACTCACCTTTCTACAAAGGATAGACATTATCTTAGAGTGAAAAGTTGGAAGACGGTGTTTCAAGCAAATGGGTGTAGAAAACGAGCAGGGGGTTGCTATCCTAATATCTGACAAGGTAGACTTTAGTCCAACGTTAGTCAAGAAAGATAAGGAAGGTCACTTTATATTGATTAAGGGCACACTCCAACAGGAGGAAATTACAATCCTAGACATATATGCACCTAAGATGGGGGCTCCCAAATTCATCAAACAAACACTATTAGAACTAAGATATCTCCAAACACAGTGGTGGTGGATGACTTTAACAACCCACTCACATCAATTGACAGGTCACCACATGAAAAAAAACACAGAGAGACATCTGGAATAAATGAGGTCATAGAAGGAATGGACCTAACAGATATCTACAGGATATTTCATCCAAAGGCTGCAGAATATACATTCTTTTCAGCAGCACATGGAACATTCTCTGAAATAGACCATATATTAGGACACAAAGCAAATCTTAACAAATTCAGGAAAATTGAAATATTTCCTTGCATTCTATCTGACCACAATGGAATTAAACTACAAATCAGTAGCAAGAAAGGCTATAGAGCATACACAAAATCATGGAAAGTAAACCATACAGTACTAAATTATGAATGGGTCAATGAAGAAATCAAGAAGGAAATCAAAAATTATATTTTAAGTCAAACGATAATGAGAACACAACATACCAAAATCTCTGGGACACAATGAAGGTAGTTCTAACAGGTAGATTTATAGCCTTAAGTGCCTATATTAAGAAATTAGAAAGGTCGCAAGTAAACGACCTAATGCTTCACCTTAAAGGCTTGGAAAAAGAAGAACAAGGCAAACCAAAAATCAGTAGATGGGAATAAATAATAAAGAGTAGGGCAGAAATTAATGAAATAGAAACAAAAAAAGCAATCTAAAGAATTAATGAGACAAAGAGTTGGTTCTTTGAAAGGATAAACAAGATTGATAAATCCTTATCAAATCTGACCAAAATAAAGAGAGAAGAGACACAAATTAATAAAATCAGAGATAAACAAGGTAACATCACAACAGATTCCAGAGAAATTCAAAAAATCATAAGGACATACTATAAAAGCATATACTCCACAAAGTATGAAAATCTGAAAGAAATTATGATTTCCTTGATTTATATGACCTACCTAAATTAAATCAAAATGAGATTAATCACTTAAATAGACCTAGATCAAGCATGGATATCTGAGCAGTTATCAAAAATTTCCCAACCAGAAAAAGCCCAGGCCCAGATGGATTCACTGCTAAAACTTACCAGACTTTTAAGGAAGAACACCATTGCTTCTTAAGCTTTTCCAGGAAATAGAAAAAGAAGGAATTCTACCAAACATCTTCTATGAGGCCAGCATCACCCTGATACCAAAACCAGGCAAAGATAGAACAGAAAAAGAAAATTACAGACCATTCTCCCTCATGAAAATAGATGCAAAAATTCTCAACAAAATATTGGCAAACAGAATACATGAGTATATCAAAAAGATCATTCACCCTGACCAACTAGGCTTTATCCCAGAGATGCAGAGAAGGTTCAATATATGCAAATCTATAAATGTAATACATTACATAAATGGGTTGAAGGACAAAAATCACATGATCATCTCATTAGATGCAAAGAAATTGTCTGACAAAATCCAACATCCCTTCATGATAAAAGTCCTACAGAAACTGGGAATAGAAGGAACATATCTCAATATAATAAAAGCTATTTATGACAAGCCTACAGCTAACTTATTACTAAATGGGGAAAAACTGGAAGCTTTTCCACTAAAATGAGGAACAAGACAAGGGTGCCCACTGTCCCCACTTTTATTTAATATAGTTTTGGGAGTCTTAACCATAGCAATAAGGCAAGAGACATAAAAGGGATACAAATTGGAAAGGAAGAGATCAAGTTATCATTATTTGCAGATGACATGATTCTATACATAAAGGTCCCTAAAGACTCTTCTAGCAAACTATTAGAACTGATCAAAACCTACAGCCATGTAGCAGGATACAAACTAAATACACAGAAATCAGAAGCCGTCATATATGCTAACAACAAACACACAGAGGATGAAATCAGAGAATAACTCCCATTCACATTTGCTTCAAAAAAATAAAATAAATAAATAAAGTACCTTGGAATAAACCTAACCAAGGAAGTAAACAATCTCTACAATGAGAACTTTAAGTCACTCAAGTGAGTAATTGCAGAAGACACTGGAAAGTGGAGAAACATCCCTTTTTCCTGGATTGGAAGAATCAATATTGTAAACGGCAATCTTACCTAAAGCAATCTACACATTTAATGCAATCCCTATCAAAATTCTAAGGTATTCTTCATGGAAATAGAAAAAAACAATCCAAAAATTCATTTGGAATCACAAAAAACCTTGAATATCTAAAATAATACTGAGCAACAAAAATAAGGCTGGTGGTATCATCATACCTGACTTTAACCTATACTACCTAGCCATAGTAAGAAAAAACAACATGGTACTAGCACAAAAACAGACATGAAGATCAGTGGAACAGAATAGAGGACCCAGATGTAAGCCCAAGTAGCTATAGCCACCTGATATTCAATAAAAATGACAAAAATACTCATTGGAGAAAAGACAGCCTCTTCGGCAAATGGTGTTAGGAAAACTGGATATATAGCTGCAGAAGGATGAAAATAGATTCTTCTCTCTCTCCATGCACAAGAATTAAGTCCAATGGATTAAAGACCTTAACATCAGACCTGAAACTCTGAAAGTGCTAGAGGAAAAAGTATGGGAAACCCTCCAACGTATTTGTCTTGGCAAATATTTTCTGAATACAACCCCAATTGCTCAGGCAATAAAATCACAGATTAATCACTGGGATCTCATGAAATTACAAAGATGTTGCACTGCAAAGGACACAGTGAGAAAAGCAAGGAGGCAACCTACAGAATGGAAAATATCTCTGCCAGCTATATATCTGATAGAGGATTAATATCTACGATATACAAGGAACTCAAAAAGTTAAATAATAATGAATCAAACAAGACAATCAAGAATGGGCTATGGAGCTAAATAGAGCATTCTCAAAGGAAAAAACTACGAATGGCATATAAGCATCTAAAAAAATGTTCTACGTCACTAGTCATCAGGGAAATGCAGTTTAATACTACATTGAGATTCCATCTCACTCCTGTCAGATTGGCCACCATCATGAAAACAAATGATCATAAATGTTGGTGGGGATGTCGAAAAAGAGGAACCCTTCTACACTGTTGGTGGGAATGCAATCTGTTCCAGCCATTGTGGAAAACAGTGTGGAGGTTCCTAAAACAGCTAAAGATTGATCTACCATATGACCCAGCTATAGTACTCCTAGGCATATAACCAAAGGAATCATCTCATTTCCTTAGAAGTACGTGCTCAACCATGTTTATTGCTGCTCGATTTATAATAGCTGGGAAATGGAACCAGCCTAGATGTCCCTCAACTGATGAGTGGATTATGAAGATGTGGCACATTTATACAATGGAGTTCTACTCACCAGTGAAGAAAAATGAAGTTATGAAATTTGCAGAAAAATGGATGGACCTGGAAAGGATTATAGTAAGTGAGGTAACCCAGGCCCAGAAAGCCAAGCGCCACATGTTCTCTCTCATATGTGCATCCTAGCTACAGATGATTGGGCTTCTGTGTGAGGAGGAAAATACTTAGTAGCAGTTGTCAGTAAAAAGGAGATATAAAGGGAAGAGAAAGGAAAGGAGGAGGGTACTTAATAGGTTGATGTTGTATATATGTAAGTACAATGATTGATTTGGGGAGGTAATATGATGGAGAATGGAATTTCAAAGAGGAAAGTGGGGGAGGGGAGGGAGGAAATTACTATGGGATTTTTTTTATAATCATGAAAAATGCTAATAAAAACTAAAAAAAAAAAAATGCTACATGTTCATGCACCTTTCTTCTTTATCATCAGATTTCCAAACTCTCTTCCAAGTGTTCCCTTCATATAAAGTGAACATGGTCCCACAAAGCAAGTGTACTTAGGAGAACGTAATCTGAACTTATCCGTATGGAAGATGCATCTTGATGGGCCTTGTGATAACTGACATGAACAGCTTGGGCCAAATCACTCACCGTATAGGACAGTCACTCCCAAACTACCTCTATGATTTCAGAAAAGTTCCAGAATCTCACTGTGCCTCTGTAAAATGGTGATAGAAATGAAACTCATGGATTGACTATTGTAAGGACTGGGTTAATAGATGTAAATCACTCTGAGCTGTGCCTGGTAATAAAAAATAACACACAGAAATATTACCATGAAATTACTGAGCTGTGGCAATTCACTAGCATATCTAGATACTTTCTATTAATTCCAAAGGAAGTAGTTCACTGTGGAATTTCCTTACTTGGAGCCTTAACTCAGTACAAAAGTGTTGTCTTATACAGTCATATTTACTGGAAAGGAACCCTTCAAATAAACTGTGCACTGTCAGAAGTATAGGACTCATTAGTAAAAGCTTCCTACTTATCAATTTGCAGGAAATGTTAGTTGATTTATTTTCTCATTACCTAGGAAATGTTTCCTATACTCTCAACTCATCTTTGTTCTTGTCGTTGTACAAGCAATGAAGTTATAAGATCTCTGAAGTAATAGCCTGCACATTACACTGCTTCATTGCATGAGCAAGTACAGGAAATGAATTATGAAGAACAAAGTCCTTGTTACACAAGCTTCAGTGGTCCTTAATTCTGAAAAGAAAAAAATAGCCAATCAATTATATAAGGTCCCATAGAAAAGCAGATGATATGCATTTGAATTGTCAAGGCTACATTTTAATTTAAGTAAAAGGAGAACTATCCCTGAGTGTATGCAGAAACTCGGCTTTTTAAATAAATATGCAATATATGTACTCACTTCTTTCTCAAACAAGTTACCCTCAAAATTTATAAGGTTCATTGTATTAAAATAACAAAATACATTTTTCTAAAAGAAAAGATTCAAAATGACATAGATTTTAAATAGTACTATTTATCATTATACCAAGAAAACTACTAACAAATGAGTGTTAATTACATACAACTGGACCATTCCAGCTATATGATGTGTCTATAAAAGTTACCTTAAGAACATGAGAGGTAAAGCTGCTAGAATGTGAGGTAGTAAAATAAAAATTAGAGATAGAGCTAGGCATGATGATGCATTCCTTTAATCCCAGCACATGGGAGGAAGAAGTAAGAGGATCACCATGAGTTCAAGGCCACCCTGAGACTACCTAGTGGAGTCCAGGTCCGTCTGGATTAAAGTGAGATCCTATCTCAGGGAAAAAAAAAAAAATAGAGATAGATGGTTCTTATTTTTTAACCTGTATGAATTTGCTCTCGTTTTTGACTTACTTAAAGAAGTTAATTTTAGTAGCTGCATGTCAAATATTAGAGTCACATAATATCTCTCATCAGAAATCATTTCTAATATTGAAACTCTCTTTATCCAGGGCTTCTGAGAGACATGAAAGTTCCACACATGTGGTTTAAAAATTCAGCTTTGCTTTTAAACAGGAAGGGAGTATTCAAATATACATATACATACATACATACATACATACATACATACACATATATATATATACACACACATATATATATGTAAAACATGCCATTGTGACTGAATAGTAAGACATTGGCTAAAGGTAAATGGTCATTGGTCACTTACCATTATTGAAAACAAGTAACTGAAATGCTTATATTTGGTCGGGCTTTCTGTAGAATAGTTCCTGTGTGATAAACCAAGGATTTATAAAATAAATTTTAACCATTTTAAACTAATGAATTCAAAATGAATGATCAACTTAAAACGTCATTTTTTGCTATTCCTAACATTTATCAGTATATACTGTAGTTATGCTCAGACTCCAGCATTATATCAGTTTTTACTCTGGAATTTGGTATAGGAAGAAAAGCTTTAATTGATAGCAAGTGGATATCTGAGTCTACTAACCCTTCTTAGCACATATGGTACTGTGGCACATATATTTTAATAATATTACAATATTATAATAATATAATATTATAATAGTGTAATAATGTGTTTATTTTTATAGTTGCGACATCATATTTTAAGCCTCTTATTTACTCTGATAATAAAAGTATAGGGATGTCATGCTTATTTATTTATTTATTTACTTTTCATATTAATGATGCCTACTCCATCAACCTCTATTGTAATTGTCAGACTCCTTAAAAAGGAAATGTTTCACCTGGCATGGAGGTGTACCCAGCATGCAGAAGGCAGAGTTAGGAGGATCATTATGAGTTCAGGGTCACCCTAAGACTACATAGAGAATTCCAGATCAGCCTCAGCTAGCGCAAGGACCTACTTCAAAAATCAAAATACACACACACACACACACACACACACACATACACACACACACACTAACATTAGAATGAGCAAACACTAATTTAATGGCTAGTAGATGATGGATTCAGAACTAAAATTCAGTGTCTGATTTCAAAATTAATAAAAACCTAATGCCAAGTTAATTCTTAAGACATACAAAGTTAGTTCTTATGTCATATCTTTATTATCACTACTATTGTTCTAATTATTTACTTTACAGTCCACCTTAATAATTCAAATTCAGAACTCAAAAAAATCACCTGGAAATTAGACATACTGTCTATAATTGACAAAAAGTTATGATGCAAATAAAAAGTCTGGGCCCACAGAAAGACTTGCACATTTGTAGCAAATGGTTAGCAGATAAGTTGTTGGAAAAAGTTATAACGATGATATTTAGTCAGTTTCCAAGTTGAGATCAGCATAAGCTTTGTATGAGAAATTATCCACTGATTATTAAGAGAGAAATTCTTATGACCAGTTTTCTAACAACTCCAGTATATTATATTTATATTTGAAACTCAGTCCATAATAGATGAAAAGCATGCCTTTCATAGAACAAATGACATCACAGCTCTCCCGCTGTAGGGCTTACTCAAGACATTCCAATAGAGACATAATCCCTTTTGTGCCTCTGAAATTAAAATGAATCATATGCAAAAATAGAGCTGGCTGAGAGGGTCTATGTAGCCCATTATGATTATTATGCTTTGTCGAACTGTATGCTGTGCACTGCAATAGGTAAATTGTGCTAAATAAAGAATGGCATTGCTTCTTGGGATAATTACATTCTACAAAATGCCTACTTGCCAGCAAATAGATGGACTGAGAAGAGATTTAGATTCATATTAAAATTTTTGAATAGAAAGCAAAGTTAAAAATGGTACCATCCATTAAAACTCCATTCATCTTGAATATTAGAAAAATAAAAAGCATAAGTGAATGACGCAGATGTTGGCAATCTGAGCAGGCCACAAGGCTGTTCAACCTTAATAACCAAAATTCAAAAGGCATATGGTAGAAGCCTCAACAAAACAGAGGGAATTCTCCAAGATTCTGAGTATTTCTATGCAGATTGGTAAAATGTCCTTCTGACAAAGGAAATGTTTTGTTGCCACTAATATATTTTTTAAATATTTGGTGTTGATTTTCATTTTCTACCATGTTTTGTTAACTCAAAAATATGTAAGGTCACAATAAAAATCTGTTAGGGACTTGCAAATACTTCTAACCTAAGAAAAATCCAGATAGAAACTCACTCATTTCTTTATGTTCTCCTTTAACATAAATTCGTCCTGTTAACGCAATATTATCTGCATGCCTCCTATCTCTCAAATGTCAACCCACCTTCCTCCTGATCAAAAGAAACAGCCTTACTTGATAAAATCATGTTTTCCCTAAGAAAACTATGGCTGTCCAAGGAGTTCAGTGTAGGGGCATTTCTGCTTTTCAAACTAGAAATCCAGATTATTCTTCCATATAGAATTCTTTCTGCTGCTTCCAATTTTCCCTGAATGAATTTTTCCTTTGTGATTCCCTTTTGCTGTGCTGCTTGGAATATTCTCCACATGAGAATCCAGGGATTTCTCTAGTTTGGAAGAATCACAGCCCAATCACTTCATCATGTTGAACAAAGACAAAATCAATATGCAATCAGAAAT
The DNA here is from genome assembly GCF_020740685.1 of Jaculus jaculus. Taxonomy (NCBI): domain Eukaryota; kingdom Metazoa; phylum Chordata; class Mammalia; order Rodentia; family Dipodidae; genus Jaculus; species Jaculus jaculus. Next base: position 110,950,546 of record NC_059105.1, read on the forward strand.
CAACATGAGAAAGATAACTGCTCTATAACCAGAAAGATGTGCTCTGGATAGTCAGTAACTGACATATTTGGACAGTTACTTAAGGATAACTGAGCCACGTGTGGGGAGGGCCTCCAGTGAAGGAAGGTGGTTCAGAAGAGAAGGTGGGATAGGGAGTTTGGAGAGTGGATACCAGAAATAGGGGGTGTCTGAACAGAGGATAAGTTAGAGCCTGGTGTTTCCTACAGTGAATGACAACTGCCTTTGAACGAAGATCAGAGGCATGTAGCAGTTTAAGGATAAGGGGCCCATTAGGAATGGGGATTCCTTTAGCTGATAGGAAGTCTCTGTCCCAGATAGCATCATGGTGATGTAGAATATGGAAAACATTATTTACAGTGTACATTTTAACTATCATTAACTCTAGTGAGAGCTACCAGCTCAGCATTTTGTATGTACTCCTCTTAGGCAATGAGCCAGTCTCTATTATCTGATCATCAGAGACAATAGCATACCCTGCTATCTTGAGAGCCCTGTAAGTTAGTAGAAGTTAGTGGAGAAAACTTGACCAAATATGTTGAGGCTATCTCTAAAATCCTGGGGGAGGATAGTCCAGGTGAGTTGAGAGGCAGTATGAATATTGGGGTCCTCCCAAGGGAAAGTGATGAGATGGTAGGAATCAAGTTGGAGGGAGATAGAGAAGAAGGCATCTTTGAGGTCAAGAACTGAAAATTGAGTAGTGGAGGAGAGGATGTGAAACAAGAAAATAGAGGGATTGGGGACTACTGGATGAATGGATATAACAGCAGTATTGACTAGGCACAAGTCTTGGATGAAGAGGTAGGTACTGTCAGGTTTGATAATAGACAATATTGAACTATTGCAAGGGGAATGTAGTGGAGTGAAGGAGGTCAGTTTGGAGCAAGCAATAAATGATAGGTTTGAATCTTTAGCAATGTTTAAGTGAGATTGGGTATTGAGGACAGCAGGGAAAGGACATAGAGTCTTTGAGTCTGGTGAGGACAAGCATGTGGTAAGAGGCTAGTGCAAGTGAGGAAGTGTCCCACACCCTGAGATCAACCTTGTAGACAGGGAGGGGGAAGGTTTGATCTTTTGTAAAGGAGGGGACTGGCATGAGGAGGAAGATAGTGTCAGTGGTAAATCAGACAGAGAAAGTTTCTGCATAAGATCTCAAAGCAGAACAGGAACAGCCCAAGAGGGGAGTGTCCCAGGCTACACAGGATAAGGGGGAGGTGATGTGTGGAGAGTGGTATAGGCTGTCATTACCTGACACAAAGATCTGTAGGGAAAAGTCTTACCATGGTAGGATGGAAGGACTGATCAACTGGCCCCCATATCGATTAAAAATGAGACAAGCCTTCATGCAAACTGGGCTGTGTCCCTGGGATCCTCCATTGTGATATGGAGAGTGTCGGTCGGTGTGAATACTGTCAATCTTCAACTGCCAGGCCCAGAAGATCAATAATTGGTTCTTGTAGGGGATGAGGGGAACAGGCTGATCTACCTTGTTGAGGCAAAGAAAGATGATTGATCTTCCAGTGTCCAGCAAGTCTGTAGTGAGGACGGGGTCCTGGCAGCGGGCACGGGTTGTGGCAGGTATTTGTCCAGTGACCAGTGTAGCCACAATTGAAGTAGAGGTCTAGTGATGAGCACTGCAGCTCCATTGTATTATTTGGAGGAGGCCTCAAGGCTGCAGGAACAGGAACTGCTGTCTGTCTCTGGCCATCCTCTCAGTCTGTTCTTAGTCCTCTCTGTTATTAAAAACTTTAAATGTCATGTCAAGCAGATCTCCTTAAGTGTTTTTAGGGCTCTTTTATAGGCGCTGAAGGTTTTCTCCTGATGTCAAGGGGAGACTGGGACAGGAAAAGGGTATTGAGCACTATCATGCCCTCTTGAGAAGCAGGGTCAGGGCTAGTGTATTGGATGAGTGCCTCAGTTAGTCATTCCAAAAAATCAGCTGGATTTTCATTAGGCCTCTGGGTAAGAGTCTGGAGTTTGTCAACATAGACAAATTTATGGGATACCTTTTGGAGGCCATTCTATCATGGGCTGCCCATCTGGGGGAGGTAGTAGGAGCATGGTTTTCCCAGTCACAATCCTCTCTAGGGACAATAAGCATCCCCACTGCACTGGGAAAGTGTTATAAGTTAATTGAACCTGTTCAGCATGAGCTTGAGTGGCCACCCAGACAAACTCTCTTTTATCCTGAATGAGAGTGGAGGAAAGAAGTACAAAGAGATCATGCCAAGTTAGATCATCGGCCTGAGTGAGGTAGCAAGATTCTTTGGTATAGCATGTGGGATCAGTAGAGAACCTAGATTTTTCTGTCTGTGCTAAATCAGACATGGAAAAAGGAACATGAACACAAATGATTCATTCAGAGTCTACAAACTCATGTAAAGGGTATATTATATCTCTCTGAGAAAGAGTATTCTGGGCAGGAGGGGAAAGAGGAGTTGAGAAGATGGGAGATGGTGGTGGTGGTGGGGGGCACAGAGATGGAACAGGAGGCAGATGAAGGAGGAAAGAGGGGTGTGGGCACCAGGCAGAGCCTCAGAAGAGGCTGAGGGAGCTGGAGAAGCTGTTGGTTCCAGATTATCTATAGCCTCCAGGTCAAAAGCAGAAAGTAAGCACAAGTATGGGGGAGGGGTTGAATTAGAACATGGTCCTGAGACTTTGGCAAGAAGGATCTTGTGAGGAGAGCGGGTAGAGCAGAGAGAAGACTGTGCACACAGAGTGAAAGTGTGTGGTATTGTGGACCACTTGGTAGTTTAAATAGGTGGCCTCCAATATATCAGTGTTTTATTGGTTCATTGTTTGCATCTGCAGCCACCTGCCTGGAGGTGGTTTCACTGGGTGTATCTTAATGTATGGCAGTGGGTTTGACATTTCAGTCTAAGGATATGCAAAGTGTGCCTAGTTGGAGCTCTTGAAATGAGCTGTGCTCTGTGTTTTTTGGCTTTTAGGCTTGTGCTGCTCTCTCCCTGCTTAGACCTGTGAAGGCAGGTCAGGTTTTGTAATTATGGAACTTCCCCTGAATCTGTAAGATTAAATAAATCCCTTCCTCCATAACTGTGCCTGGTCAGGTGGTTCATCTCAGCAAACCTGAAGCTGTCTGATACAGAAGTTGGTATCAGATTGTGGGGCGAGATGAACCTGACCATGTGTGTTTTGATCTTTTGGAACCATTGTTTTGGAGGAATGGGCATGACCTTGGTGATTACAACTGAAGATGCCTTCGGGAATGGTAAGCAAATTTTATGGACTATTCTGATTAGAGTTTGAGAATCCTAAGTGCAGATAGTATTGAACTGTGAGGCTTAGTTTATGAACATTCTAAGGTGAAGGAAAGACTATAGAGGACTTTGTTGGAATTGGGATACCGGCATAAGGACTGGCTGTGTTCTCCTCTACAGGCCCAGAAAGTTTGATGAAGGTTAAATTTGTAATGGACTGATGTGCTTGGCTAAAGATGATTGGTCTGAGAGATTTAAGATTTTTAAGCTGGAAAACCTCAAGCAAGTTAAAATTACAGGCACTGAGACTGGACTTAGGTTACTGAACCTGCTGTTGTCAAACACGTTAGCAAGCTTAAGGAAAATGGCCCAACTCCTTTACATTAAAACAATGGAAATGATGCCTGAAGAAAGACTATAATAGAATTTCAAACTCTTTTGGAAAGAGTTGACTGGAGAAACAGCCAGCTTTTCAAGGTTACAATTTATTTCCTCCCTGAATTAAGAATATGGCTGTGTCTGGACACCTGGTATCTGTTTCAGAAACATGAAAAATGTGAGGAGTGGTTTTGAATTGCACATAGTTCCAGCAGCTGCTGCTGAGATGTGACATGAGGCAGGGCCTGATGCCCTGATAGGCTGAAAGATCCTTTGGAATATGGACAGTGGTTTGCATGAAGACCCAAAGATGTTTTGGATATACCAGCAATATGTAAGGGCTACCACAGCACTCATTGTTGGCCTAGGATGGAAGTGTTCCCTGACTACTTTGCCCAGCTGAAGAAGCAGAATGGGGAAATCTAGAGACTGTCATTCTCTGGTTATATTGAACTGCAGAAGTTTGGTGTTATTTTTTGTTTGTTTGTTTTTGTTTTTGTAATTAAATGTTTATTTAATGAAAGATGTATAAAAACTTACAAATCTAAGAACTGAACTATAAATCAGAGGAGGATAGGACAGTCAAGTGTCTACGTACACAGGTGGTGCAGCTACGCACTGCTCCTCTTCCCTTGCCTCTTCCACCAGAAGTTTGATGTTTATTTGATGGTGGTTGAGCTTGTATTGTTTTAGTCTCTCCTTGCTATGCCTTATACCACTTGAAAAATGTTTACTTGGTCCCTTTATATGTTGGTGTGGTTTCAGCTGTGGCTTGACCGAAGTGCAAGGGGTACTTTATCTCCTCTTGTCTGGCTACCTTTTGAAAAAGAACAGATTCTCCAGTGGAGAATGAAGTCAGCATAGTTTAAATGGTATAATCATTATTAATTTATGGATAATTTGATGTATGTAACACCTTTTTAGCCAAAGACTAGTGAGAGCTTGATACTGGAGAGCATACTCTGTCTCCATAGTGTTCTGATCTGGTTCCCATTTCCAGACATGGGTTCCTTTATACTGAGCATAGTTCTTAGGCAATCATATAACTATTGGTTACCCATTGAGTTGATACTGTTGGTACTACTGTTGACTGGTGTGTACATTCTGTCATCGTGTTTTCTTCTGAGTAGTTTGGACCTCTGGTTGCTCAGATCATTGTTGGACACCTTCCCCCAGTAGCTCATGTTGTGCTTTCCAGCACTAGACAGATTGTCTGGGGACTTTCTTCTGAATTCCAGCCATGTCTCTCTGTGTCAGAAGCATATGGTGTCTTCAGCAAGAGGGTCTTAATTTTCACTTCAGGTGGGTAATTGAGTATTTTAACAGAAACCTGTATTGATTTGGGGACCTGGTAGGTCTCTAGGATCAACAGCTCAATGTGGGTAGTAACCAGTGTCTGTACTGGGAGTTGTAGGCCTGAAACAGACATCAAAAAATCTTTTAAACTTAGGCTTTATCCCACCATTTCCAGGGCCCTGCTTTTCAGGTGCTCCCTCATTATTCCTTTCTAGGGTTATAACTTTTAGGCTATCTCCAAGGACAAAGTTTTCTAGGGTACCAGCTCATTTTGGATTTAATTTTGTGTTTACTTTCCCCCTTCTCCCTTTCCTCTACCCCAAAACTCTTAAATCCCTGTTGTCCAGGCCTTGAGATGTCTATCAGGTATATCAGCAACTCCAACAGGTCAAGGTTAGGAACTATCGATAAGTGAGACCATGAGGTGATGGTCTTTCTGTGATTGTGAGTTTGCTGAATATAATCTGTTCCAAGTCTGTCTTGATTATTTTTGATTGCTTATATTTCTTTTGTTTCTTAGTGTTTCTATTCTCTGCTTGCATGACCCATGTCTTTTTACAAATTACTTACTTTTGTTCCATTTTAACATTTTTATAGTAGTTATTTTCCTTATTTGGTGTTCCAGAATCTGTGAAATATTTGATTTTGTTTTGATGCTTTCTTTGTCTGTTCAGATTAAGTTTCCTGATTTTTTAAATTTTTACTAACACTTTCATACATGTATATAGTGTATTTTGATCTTACTCTTTCCCAATTACTTTCTTACGCACATTCCCATCCCACTAAACCCTTTCTTCCCATTTCATCTTATTTTTCATTCTGACTTGTTAGTTTGGATGTACTCACCGAGTTAAATTAGGGTTACTTGCATTATCATCATTGGCAGGTCACTTGATGGAGAATGGGTAACTTACCAGGGGCTACACCACTGATGAACTTGACTCTTGTCTTTTACACCATATTTTTGTTGACATTGAATGTGATTTTTAAAGTATACAAGTGTGGTCAAAAGATGTATTATTTTTTACTAATACTCATGGACATACTTAAATATTTTTATTTTTGCATTTGCTTATCTACAAGAGAGAGAGAATGAGCATGCTGGGGCCTCTAGTCATTGCAAACACATTCCAGATTCATGCTTCACCAGGTGCATCTGGCTTTTGTTTGAACCTGGGTCCTTAGTCTTCACAGGCAAATGTCGTAACTACTAAGCCATCACTCCCGATACCTAGCGGTTTTTATGTTGGATCTGGAAATTTGAACTCAGGCAGTCTCAGACTTATCAGGTCCTCTTTCTTTGTAGGTAGCACACTGTAACTGCTGAGCTGAGCTGTCTCTTTAACCCTTTCACTACTTTTTTTTTTAATAACTTTCCTTGTTATTCCTGTTTCCACTTTGCATCCATGAAGTCACTTTCAAAAGTGATATACTGGGTACTGGTAGAACAAGAACAAAACAACTGAACATGTCTGGCAGTGGCCTTTGAAGGGACTGTGAGACGCATGGTACTGCCCCTTTCCCTGAAGAAAAAGAGCAGATGCTGAGATAAGGAGCAAGCTTGCACCACAGGTTCGGGATCTCCTGTGCTAAAGTCAAGTTTTCTAAATTCTTGCCTAATCTGTGTGATGTGAATGTGTCTCCAAAGACACAGACAAGTTAATAAATGATATCACGTAACTAATAGTAATATAGAGAATTATGTCTTTTGTAGGTCGTAAGTTATTTCCACTTCTTAATTGAGCATTATACATTCTTTATAACAGAGCATGGAAACATGTGGGTAGACATTTGGATTCTGCAGATTTTTTTTTTTTTCATAAGATTGTGTCAGGAGTAATGTAGGTCACATTTTGATCCAAATCTTAATTGACAGTGTTCTTTAATGTGCATTTTGGGGCTCAGGTAATAGCAGAGAGGAAAACTCATTATATACCCGGCAAGAAGACGATGTGCAGTGCTGTGACATGCCATCTGATGTTCTGATGGTTTCACTGAGTCCAGGGAGGATTTGCCTGAGGATAAAACCACCTTTTTCACCATCCACGTAGGAGGAAGGCTGTTGTGGTTTCTGGAAGTGCCCTCAGGCAGTGGGGTCCCTGTCACCTGCAGTATAACCCAGGCTTTGAGAAGTACTTCTTTTTCTTTTCTTTAAGGAGCTAAACCTCTCACTCCCACTTTGTCCACCAAGGAAGACTGACGAGCATTATTCTCATGTCTCAGCTTTTAAAAGAGCTTCCTATTTGACAGGCTTTCTTGTTCAGAGCTTAGTGTGGAGAATGTTATGCAATGGAATTCTGCATCAGTGAGAACCATCTGAATTTCTTTCTCAAGGTTTCGTAGCAGTTTTGAGACTATAACAACTTGACAATATAGCAGCCAGTAAATAAATTTCAGTCAAAATTTATTTTCTATAGATCCCCTGTGTTTCAGTGAAACAAATTAAAAATCAGTTTTCAAAATACAAAAAAAAAATGAATAAAAGAGACTAACACATGACATTTAAAATTACTTGATTTGACACCAATAGTGTGTAAAACTCTACTACTGTAAGACTGTCAAGTGCTATTGAAATGAATAGCAGTTTATTGTGGAGTTAGCCCTCAGTTATGGATAGGAGGAAATGTCTCTGTGTATGTATCATGACCCGACATGTGGCTCTGACATTCTTTCCACCCCTAGTCCCCAAATTTTGCTGAACCATGTTAGGTTTATTTTAGGTCTATTTCAATGATGAGATCTTGGAAGCCTCTGTGTCTCTGAATATCTGATTTGGTAGGAGTCAATCTCAAACTTATTTTTTTGTGACACAAGGATTCTTATTGAACCCAGAGTTCAGCAATTCAGCTAGAATAGCTATCCAACAAGTTCCAGGTATTACTTCTCTGTGTTCCAATGACTGGGAACATTTTGGCCACTCTTGCCTTTTATGTGGATGCTGGTGATGTTAACTTACATATCCATGCCTTTGTGGTAAGAACTTTATTGGCTGAACTATCTCCCAAGCCCTTAAATTGTTTTTATTGTTTATTTTTTTAATATTTTTCTTTTATTTATTTCACAGAGAAAGGGAGAGAGAGGGAGAAAGAGAGAAAGGGGGGGGGGGCTGAGAATGGGTACACCAGGACCTCCAGCCACTACAAATGAGCTACAAATGCATGTGTCCCCTTGTGCATCTGGCAAACATGGGTCCTGAAAATGGAACCTGGATTCTTTGTCTTTGCAGACAAACCCCTTAATGGCTAAGTCATCCCATCAGCCCTTTATATTGTTTTCATAACTGTTTAATTAAACTAATATTATTGACAACTCATTATTTTGAGTTTTCCCTCAAGCTGACTCAGGCATTTAAGTAGTAGTTTTTTGTTTGTTTGTTTGTTTGTTTTCAGGTTGTTTTTTTTTTTTAAGCAGAGACTTTTTTTTTTATTTGAGAGTGACAGACAGAAAGAGAGAGAGAGAGAGAGAGAGGGAAGAGAATGGGTGTGCCAGGGTTTCCAGCCACTGCAAAGGAACTCCAGATGCATGCGCCCCTTGTGCATCTGGCTAACGTGGGTCCTGGGGAATCCAGCCTCAAACCGGAGTTCTTAGGCTTCACAGGCAAGCGCTTAACTGCTAAGCCATCTTTCCAGCCCCTCAGGAGGTTCTTTTAAGAAACATTGGTAATGTGTAACAAGGAAGCTTGAGAAACCAAGGAATAATTTATCAGTAAGTCACATACTTCCCTGGAGGTTTACTTATCCTACCTGAAGGCAAATAATGTAGGAGCAGTTATGGAAAGGCTCTCTCCAAGTAGCCAGCCATTGATTCCATCACTGTGGCTTGCTTTCTGTAGCTAGACTAAGGTACATGTATATTCAGCAGACAGCCATCTATCACAGAAGTAATGGAATCCCTAGGGCAGTGGCTTTCTAAGTGTGGCACCCAAACCAGAAGCATTAGCATCACCTGGAAGCTTTCTAAAAGTGCAAATTCCCCCAATGTTGTCCACCATAAAAGGCATCTCCCTTAGCTGTATCTCCTGTGCTGATTGTTACTGATTATTGAATGGTTTTTTAGCATATATGTGATTTGGGGGTGTCATTCAAACCTGTAATAGTGTTAAACAATCTATTTCCAGTAGAACTTATTTTTTTAAGTTGACTCTTAATTTTTAAACAAGAAAGGATTACAAGGAGATTAAATTATGTTAGCTATGGCCATTCTGAAATATAACTGCATATCTGAAATATACTTTTATGTAGTCAATATCCTTTTTGTAGTATCTTTTTGAGATTCTGTGAACAAACTGATAGACTGCGTAGTATATATGAATTTATTTCTCATAGGATTGCATTTTGACCATCACAATATTCAAAGTATACCAACTTTGTCTAACTGTACAAATTAGTATAAAAACTATGGCAAATGTCTTCCTTTCTCAAAGATTTAAAGATTTTTTTTATTTTACTTTCTCCCAAGTCAAATATTATCTATTTAAAATATAAAACCACTGATTCCAAAATTTTCCAATAAGGTTCTAATATTGACTGCACATTCTATGATCTGAAATTGATCAGGATTGCTGATCTTTACCACAAAATTTAAAAATTTATAGTCTAATACCTTTCCTTTGTGGAATTCAAGGTTTTTAGTAGGGGGAAGTGTTTTGGTTTTCATTTTATGGATAACTCTCTTCTTTTTATTTGTTAAAATTATTTTAGTTATGTTAAAACATTAGTTACATTCTATTTTTTTTTCTATTTTAAATGTATTTTGATTTTTGCTTCACCATTAAATATCTCCATCAGTTGTATTCCAGTCATCTTTGTGATTTATTTTTATTTTTATTAATTTTTCTTTTCACAATTTTATTAACATTTTCCACGATTATAAAAAAAAATCCCATGGTAATACACTCCCTCCCTCCCCCCCACCGCACTTTCCCCTTTGAAATTCCATTCTCCATCATATTACCTCCCCATATCAATCATTGTACTTACATATGTACAATACCAAACTATTAAGGACCCTCCTACCTTCCTTTCTCTTCCCTTTATATCTCCTTTTTAACTTACTGGCCTCTGCTACTAAGTATTTTCCTTCTCACGCAGAAGCCCAATCATCTGTAGCTAGGATCCACATATGAGGGAGAACATATGGTGCTTGGCTTTCTGGGCCTGGGTTTCTTCACTTAGAATAATACTTTCCAGATCCACCCATTTTTCATAGCTTCATTTTTCTTTACCGCTGAGGAGAACTCCATTGTATAAATGTGCTACATCTTCATAATCCACTCATCAGTTGAGGGACAACTAGGCTTGTTCCATTTCCCAGCTATTTTAAATGGAGAAGCAACAAACATGGTTGAGCATGTACTTCTAAGGAAATGAGACGAGTCCTTAGGATATATGCCTAGGAGTGCTATAGCAGGGTCATATGGTAGATCAATCTTTAGCTGTTTTAGGAACCTCCACACTGATTTCCACAATGGCTGGAACAGATTGAATTCCCACCATTAGTGCTGGAGGGATCCTCTTTTTCCACATCCGCACCAACATTTATGATCATTTGTTTTCATGTTGGTAGCCAATCTGACAGGAGCGAGATGGAATCTCAATGTACTTTTAATCTGCATTTCCCTGATGACTAGTGACATAGAACATTTATTAAATGCTTATATGCCATTCATATTTCTTCCTTTGAGAATGCTCTATTTAGCTCCATAGCCCATTTTTTGATTGGCTTGTTTGATTACTTATTATTTAACTTTTTGAGTTCTTTGTTCATCCTAGATATTAATCCTATACCAGATATAGAGCTGGCGAAGATATTTTCCCATTCTGTAGATTGCCTCTTTGCTTTTTTCACTGTGTCCTTTGCAGTGCAAAATCTTTGTAATTTTATGAGATCCCAAGATTAATCTGTGGTTTTATTGCCTAAGCAATTGGGGTTGTATTCAGAAAGTCTTTGCCAAGACCAATATGTTGAAGTGTTTCCCCTACTTTTTCCTTTAGCAGTTTCAGAGTTTCATTCTGATGCTAAGGTCTTTAATCCATTTGGATTTAATTCTTGAGCATGGCAAGAGAGAAGAATCTATTTTCATCCTTCTGTAGATATATATCCAGTTTTCCCAACACCATTTGCTGAAGAGGCTGTCTCTTCTCCAATGAGTATTTTTGGCATTTTTATCGAATATCAGGTGGCTATAGCTACTTGGGCTTACATCTGGGTCCTCTATTCTGTTCCACTGGTCTACATGTCTGTTTTTGTGCCAGTACCATGCTGTTTTTGTTACTATGGCTCTGTAGTATAGGTTAAAATCAGGTATGGTGATATCACCAGCCTTATTTTTGTTGCTCATTATTATTTTAGATATTCGAGGTTTTTTGTGATTCCAAGTGAATTTTTGTATTGTTTTTTTCTATTTCCATGAAGAATGCCTATGGAATTTTGATAGTGATTGCATTAAATGTGTAGATTGCTTTTGTTAAGATTGCCATTATCACAATATTAATTCTTCCAATCCAGGAACAAGGGATGTTTCTCCACTTTCCAGTGTCTTCTGCAATTTCTCGCATGAGTGTTTTAAAGTTCTCATTGCAGAGATTCTTTACTTCCTTAGTTAGGTTTATTCCAAGTTACTTTATTTTCTTTGAAGCAATTGTGAATAGGAGTGATTCTCTGATTTCATCCTCTGTGTGTTTGTTGTTAGCATATATAAAGGATACTAATTTCTGTGTGTTTATTTTGTATCTTGTTACATGGCTGTAGGTTTTGATCAGCTCTAATAGTTTACTAGTAGAGTCTTTAGGGACCTTTATGTATAGAATCATGTCATCTGCAAATAATGTTAACTTGATCTCTTCTTTTCCAATATCTATCCCTTTTATGTATGTCTCTTGCCTTATTGCTATGGCTAAGACTTCCAAAACTATATTAAATAAAAGTGGGGACAGTGGACACCCTTGTCTTGATCCTGATTTTAGTGGAAAAGCTTCCAGTTTTTCCCCATTTAGTAATATGTTGGCTGTAGGCTTGTCATAAATAGCTTTTATTATATTGAGATATGCTCTTTTCTATTCCCAGTTTCTGTAGGACTTTTATCATGAATGGGTGTTGGATTTTGTCAGACAATTTCTCTGAGTCCAATGAGAAGATCATGTGATTTTTGTCCTTCAACCCATTTATATAATGTAATACATTTATAGATTTGCATATATTGAAACATCCCTGCATCTCTTGGAAAAAGCCTACTTGGTCGGGGTGAATGATCTTTCTGATATATTCTTATATTCTGTTTGCCAATATTTTGTTGAGAAATTTTGCATCTATATTCATGAGGGAGATAGGTCTGTAATTTTCTTTTTTTTGTTCTATGTTTGCCTGGTTTTGGTATCAGGGTGATGCTGGCTTCATAGGAGTTTGGTAGAATTCCTTCTTTTTTATGTCTAGGAAAAGCTTACAAAGCAATTTTGTTAGCTCTTCCTGGAAGGTCTGGTAAAATTCAGCAGTGAATCCATCGGGGCGTGGGCTTTTTTTAATTGGGAGATTATTGATAACTGTTCAGATCTCCATGCTAGTTGTAGGTGTATTTGAGTGATTAATCTCATCTTGATTTAATTTAGGTAGGCCATATAAATCAAGGAATTCATCCATCTCTTTCAGATTTTCATACTTTCTGGAGTATATGCTTTTATAGTATATCCCTATGATTTTTTGACTTTCTCTGTAATCTATTGTGATGTTACCTTTTTCATCTCTGTTATTATTAATTTGTGTCTCTTCTCTCTTTCTTTTGGTCATATTTGCTAAGGGTTTATCAATCTTGCTTATCCTTTCAAAGAACCAACTCTTTGTTTCATTAATTCTTTGAATTGTTATTTTTTGTTGTTGTTGTTGTTTCTATTTCATTATTTCCTGCCCTAATCTTTATTATTAATTCCCATCTACTGATTTTTGGTTTGCCTTGTTCTTCTTTTTTCATGTCTTTAATGTGAAGTATTAGGTCATTTGTATGTGACCTTTCTAATCTCTTAATATAGGCACTTAAGGCTATAAATTTACCTCTTAGAACTGCCTTCATGGTGTGCCAGAGATTTTGGTATGTTGTGTTCTCATTATCGTTTGACTCTATAAATTTTTTGATTTCCTTCTTGATTTCTTCACTGACCCATTCATAATTTAGTACTGTATGGTTTACTTTCCATGATTTTGTGTATGCTCCATAGCATTTCTTGCTACTGATTTGTAGTTTAGTTCCAGTGTGGTCAGATAGAATGCAAGGAAATATTTCAATTTTCCTGAATTTGTTAAGATTTGCTTTGTGTCCTAATATATGGTCTATTTCAGAGAATGTTCCATGTGCTGCTGAAAAGAATGTATATTCTGCAGCCTTTGGATGAAATGTCCTGTTGATATCTGTTAGGTCTGTTCCTTCTATGACCTCATTTATTCCAGATGCCTCTCTGTTTATTTTTTCCAGGATGACCTGTCAATTGATGAGAGTGGGGTGTTAAAGTCACCCATTACCACTGTGTTTGGTGTTATCTGTGACCTTAGTTCTAATAGTGTTTGTTTGTTTGACAAATTTGGGAGCCCCCATGTTAGGTGCATATATGTTTAGGATTGTAATGTCCTCCTGTTGGAGTGTGCCCTTAATCAATATAAAGTGACCTTCCTTATCTTTCTTGACTAATGTTGGACTGAAGTCTACCTTGTCAGATATTAGGATAGCAACCCATGCTTGTTTTCTAGGCCCAATTGCTTGAAACACCGTCTTCCAACCTTTCACCCTAAGATAATGTCTATCCTTTGTAGAAAGGTGAGTTTCTTGGAGACAACAAATTGTAGGATGCTGCTTTTTAACACAGTCTGCAAACCTATGTCTTTTGGTTGGGGCATTGAGGATGTTGATATTAAGAGATATTATTGAAAGGCATATAATTATGTTTGCCTTTTTTTTTTTTTTTTTGTGGTTCCAGTTCTACCTTTGCTCTCTTGTGTTAACTAGTATTTGAGTATTGCTTGTTTTATCCAGGTTCCTTATATGTGTGCTTTTCCTTTTTTTCAGCATGGAGGATTCTATCAAGTATTTTCTGTAGAACTGGTTTTGTCTTCAAATACTCCTTTAGCCTGCTTTTGTCATGGAAAGTCCTTATTTCTCAGTGTATTTGAATGGATAACTTTGCAGGATAAAGTAACCTTGGTTGACAGTTGTTATCTTTCAGAACTTGGAATATATCACTCCAAGCCCTTCTGGCTTTTAATGTTTGTGTTGAATAATCTGCTGTAATCCTGATGGGCTTGCCTTTGTAGTTAACTTGATTTTTCTCTATGTCTTCTTCCAATATTTTTTCTTTGGTTTGTATATTTCATAGTTTGATTATAATATGGCAAGGAGAGGTTCTTTCCAGGTTTTTTCTGGCTGCGATTCTAAAGGCTTCCTATATCTGCACTGGCACCTCTTTTGCAATTTGGGGGAAGTTTTCTTCTATGATTTTGCTGAAGATGGCTATTATGCCTTTGGAGTGGAATTATTCTCTTTCTACTATGCCCTGAATTCTTATATTTGATCTTTTCATAGTGTCCCAAATATCTTGAAATTCCCACTCATACTTTATATAAGTTTGTCTATTTATTGGACTGTATTAGATCTACCACCTGGTCTTCTAGCTTAGATATTCTGTCCTCTCCTTCATCAATTCTACTGGTGATATTTTCTACAGAGTTTTTTATTTCATTAACTGTGTTCTTCATTGCTAGTAATTTTGACTGTTTTTTCTTTATTATTTCTATTTTCCTATTTATGTCTTATATTGCCTTCTTTATTTCATTAAATTGGTGTCCTGCATCTTCTTCAAATTCCTCTTTGGTTCCTTTGATTTCCTCTTTGAGTTCCTCTTTGACACTTTTGATTTTTTTCTTTGACTTCTTTGAACATATTTACAATCATTCTTTTGAAATCTTTCTCTTGCATTTCCTCTAACTCATTCTCACTGGAGGGCATTTCTGATGCATTAATACTTTTAGGTGGATTTATAATGTCTTGCTTTTTAGTGTTTCTTATGTTATAATATATATATATTTTCATCTTGGATTAAGGTAATGCTTGGATTTCCTAGCTAGCTGGTTATTCTTAGCTTTATCAATTGATTTCATGTTACATATCTTTAAGGTAGGAGCTTAAAGTGTTAGGTGTGTCTCTTAAGTCTCTCAGAGTATCTACAGAGGTGTTCCTACATGTTGAGTTTCCCTGCTATGGAAGTGTTCAGGTAGGCTGAGTGGAATAAAATACAGGTAGATTCTAAAATGTAACTAAACACTGTACACATTCAATCAAAAATAGCACCAGGTTTTATGCCAGAGTAGTTATTATAACAACCATATCCTCTATCAAGAAAGAATTTAAGATTTGTGGTTACCAAGTGAGACCTTTTCTTGGTACAATCCCAGTTACCTTTTTGGATGGTTTTGGTCTCAGTCAAGTTGCTGGCTGGGTCATTGGGCTGCTGTTCTGATTTCTGGAGCTGGGCCCTGGCTTTTCCTGCAGGGCAAACTGAGCCAGGCAACTGTGGCCCTGCAGATCAGCACCCTCACTGCTGTAACCGCTATTGCTGCTGCTGAAGCTACTGGTGCTGGATACACCACTGCTGCCTCTGAAGCTGCCACTGCTGGAACCACAACTGCTACCACTGAAGCTGCTGCTGGTGGATCTGCTGCTACTGCCACTGCTGGATCTGCTGCTGGTGGGGCCGCTGTTGCTAGTGCTGGTGCAGCTGATATTGCTGCCAGACTCTGCTCCTGCTTAGGTTCTGCTGTCAGCTCAAATTGGTGTGGCCGGGTCCTGGGACCGCTGCTCTGTTTGCTGGAGCTGGGCACAGGTGGTGGGGGAGGGGAGGGAGCCTCAGCTTCTCTAGTTCTCTCACTGTTCCACGTGTTCTTCCACATGTGAGCTGCTCCACCACTGTTCACTGCCGCTCTCCCTTCACGTTTCTTGAGTTGCAGAGTGCTCCAGTGTGAGTGGAAGCTCCCCGCACCTGGCTTTTCCTGAGGCTCGAGCCAAGCCTGGTGGCTTTCTGGTGTGCTGCTGCCACTGCCGTGGTCGGCAGACCTGCTGGGGCCACTTTTGCCAGCCTGTGCGGGCTCTGGGTGCTCTGTATCTCTTCTACTTCTCCACTGCCATTTCAATTTCCTATACACCTCACTTTTTAGTAAAAGTGTGTATTTTGCTGAGGGTTTTTTTTTGTTGTTGTTGTTCTTTTTCCCCCCTAGACTGCTTTGGCATGGTGCCTATGCTGCCATCTTAACCAGAAGTCAATTTTTTTTTATTTAAATTATCATTGTTCAATTGTTCAGATGTACTTTTTCCTTTTGTCTTTAATTTTCTATTAGAACTGTCTCCCTCTCTCTCCCTCTCTCTGTCTCTCTCTTTTTAGGTAAGGCCCACCTCTAGCCCAGGCTGACCTGGAATTCATTATTTAATCTCCTGCTGGAATTGAATCCACAGTGCTTCTCCTACTTCTGCTTCCCAAGTGCTTGGATTAAAGATGTGTGCTACTACATCCTGCAGACAGTGAGGGATGCACCAGGGCCTCTAGCAGCTATAGATGATCTCCAGAAGCATGTGCCACCTTGTCCATCTGGCTTTATATGGGTACTGACAAATCAAAACTCAAATTGTTAGGCTTTATAGACAAGCACTTTAACCTCTGAGCCGCGCCATCTCTTCATCCCTATTTCTGTCTTTTAATGAACAAAATTTTACCCTGAATGGCCTGATTCAAATGATGTTATTAATAAGTAAGTTTGTTTGACCTCTTCATTATCTGTGTTTCATCCTTTTTACTTGTATAATTGTTTCATGTTTCCTTTTCTGTAAGGGTGATTTTGTTCAACTTCTCAGTCATAAAATAATTAGTAAGTAAGAACCTTGAAAATCTGAGTGGAAGTTATAAGTATATGCATGAGATTTTTGTAACACTATTGTTTGGCTGAATGTTTGTTTTTTTTTTTGTTGTTGTTGTTGTTTTTTTTTCTAAACAGATCCATACATTAATCCATGGAAGTTGAAATACTCACTTCAGAAAATGTAGACTTTGGGGCTGGAGAGAAGGCTCAGATGGCTCAGCATTCAAAGTGCTTGCCTGAAAAGCCTACCAAGCTGGATTTGACTCCTCAGATACCATGCATGTGAAGCCAATGTACAAAGTGGCACATGCATTTGGATTTCATTTGCAGAGGCTTGAGGTCCTGGCATGCCCATTCTGTCTATTACTTTTTCTCTGTCTCTCTTTGCATGAAAATAAGTAAATAAGAAAAAAAGTAGGTCATACAGCTGTAGCTTGATTAAGTATCTTGAAAGAAGAGATGACTTGAGTTAACCAAATAGGTCTAATATGAAGGTAAGAGAAAAAATGTTAATGTTGGTGATTCTGTGCATGGAAAACAAGTCCATGCATGAAGGAATGAAGGCACTGTACAAGAGCTGAGAAAGATAAGAAAATAGAGTCTCTTTTGAAGTCCTCATTTTATACTCTGTCTCCAGATTGGTAAAATAGGTAATTTTCATATTTTTAAGTTGGTAAATTTTGAAATAATGCCAGTGACTATGCAAGGAACCTGGTATGAGGGTTTGTATGTAAAATGTCTCCAGTGGTCTTTTGTGTTTTGAATACTTTGGAAGATGAAGCCTTTTTGGAGAAGGTGCTTTGCTGGCTTCTGGATTTGGGATAATTTACCCCAGGTCTAAACCCTGTATTTTGACTGCTTCCTTCCTGTTAAAAATTGGCAATGTAATCCAGGACTTTCATGTTTTCTTCTTTTATAGTTGGATGAATGCATTGCATTTTATATCATGCATCAGTTTATGGGGACTCAGGGCAGAATGTGGTGGATGGTTCAGGTGTCCTCCATAAACTTAGGTATTCTGAATACTAGGTTCCCACCTGATGGGTATTTGGGAATTAATGCCTCTTGGAGTGGAGGCTGTGTATCGTTGGGTGTGGGCTTATGGGTGTTATAGCTGGTTTCCCCTTGCCATTGTTTGGCACACTCTCCTGTTACTATTATCTACCTTATGTTGGCCAGGGGATGATGTCCACCCTCTGCTTGTGCCGTCATTTTTCCTGTCATCATGGAGTTCCCCCTTAAGCCTGTAAGCAAAAATAAGCCCTTTATTCCCCAAAGCTACTCTTTTTATTTTATTTTGTTTAATAGTTTTGTACTCAGTGACTATAGTCAAGTTGATGCCATTACTAGCCTCTGCCCTGTCCTCCCTCCTGTGCAGCGACCCTCCTTGTTGGGGAATATGGCTCATGATTGGGTGATTTCTACCAGCAACATGAACCTGACTGCAACACCTTCTCATATGTAATGCATAAGAATTAGCACAGCCACTTCATCAGTGTTTTTAGGAAATGAAGCAGAACAGATACTATGAGTTTTCCTTTAAAACATAATGTGCCATATAATATGAAAAAAAATTGTAATCATGGAACATCTAGGATAAATGCCCAGGAAGAGAATAACTGGGAAGTTGACTCATAGGTTAAAGTACTTGCATGCAAAGCCTAACAACTCGAGTTCAATTCCCCAGTACCCATTTAAAGTCAGATGCACAAAGTGGCATGTAGGAGGCCCTAATGTTCTCTCACACACATGCGTGCACTGTCCCTCTTTCCCCCTGTCTCTCCCTCAATTAATAAATAAAAATATTTTTAAAGTTTAGAAACATATCAAAAGTATTCATTGTACTTTTGAATCTATATCATCACAAGACATTATTTGAATCTTTTACCTAAAAGACAATCATAAGCCTATTTGTACTAACACAGCAATGTGAAAAGAAGAGAAAAAACTGTATCTTTAAATAGTGTGATAATTTGAATGCATATCCCCCATTGACTCAGGAGTTAAAACTAAACATGTAGCTTGAATATCCAGCCACCTGGCTGGAGGAGGTGTCACTGAGTGTGGCTCCAGTAATCATGTGACTGGGGACAAATATGAATTCCAAACCAAAGGTATGCAGAGAGGGCTGAGATCTGACAGGTTTTTCTGTTTGATGTGTTTTGGCATTTGCTGGCTGGTGATGGTTTTTCTCTTTGCCTGAATGGGGCCCGCTTCTTCAGCTTTTCATTGAATTTTCCCCTGGGTCTGTATGCTAAAATAAACCCATTCCTCTCCTAAACTGTGTCTGGCTTGGATGTTCATCTCAGCACTGTGGAACTGACTGCTACAAGTAGTAGATGGAAGCCAGGTATGGTGACATACATTGTAAACCCAGTATTTTGGAGGTAGAAATAGAATTCACGGTCAGTCTCAGCTATATGATGAGTTCTAGGCCAATCTGAGATATATGAGACCCAGCCTCAAACAAACATACACTCACAAAATAGTAGAAGGCTGTGAAGATGTGCCTAATATCCTCTGGAAAAATGAGTTTGTCATTATTTTAGGTATTTGTTTTAAATTTACAACTTATAGAAAGTGGAATAGAGTAGTATAAGCAATTTCCACAGATCCTTCATTCAGACCCATCAACTGTTCACCTTTGTACTTATCAATTCTGTTTTCACTTTCTACCTCATTCTATGTATATATAGAGACCTATAGATATATATAGATATAGCTGATATAGCTATGTACATATGTGTATGTATATATGTGTGTATACATATACATATATAATGTGAGCATTTATAACATAATATATGCATATATTATAATGAATGCTATAGAGAAAATGATTTTCACATTTAAATACTTACTGGTATACTTCTATATGATTATAGTTCTCAAAATACATAAATTATAAATTATAAAATACTAATAATAAATAAAGTAGTAAATCAATTCATTAATAATCACAAATAATCATGAAATACTGTTATTTTGTGATCCAGTTCTTTCTGAGCTTTTTGGAATCGCCACATAAGGCTCTTAAAAATTTCTCCATGTCTAGATAACAAACACAAAAGTTAAATCAGAATGCCTAGGGATGAAAGCACAAAAATAAATAGACAATCTATAATCATTAAAGCCACAGAATAAGTATATTAAATGGGCGTATAGATTATTTAATGACATAAATGTGCAAACAACCACATAAGTTTAGCTGAACCCTAACAGAAAATACGAACCTAAACATTTAGCTTAGTGATTCGCCTAAAGTTATGTGCCATTTTTGAAGTCCTAAGTGAGTGTTGTGAATATGACCTCTTTCATGCTCTGTAGCTGACAGAAGTGGTCCTTGCTCACAGAGTTCCACTTGGGTGATTTCTTCCCTGTTCCGCTGTTGCTTGCAATGGCTGTAAGGCTGTAGATTCTAGTTCATGAAGTGAGGACATGCTCTACAAAGGTATTGTGGGTATCTAGGCAGTGTAAGGTAGAGACAGCAGGAATGGAGTAAAGCTGAAGTGTACTTAGGAAAACGGATTACATCCTGGTAAGAATTGTGGCATGGAGAAAGCCTATGGAGGCTAGTCATCTTTTGAGATCAAAATACCTGAATCTAAACCTGAACACCCTGTGTTGTGGCTCCATCTGCTGAAAGTGTCGTAGTTCCTTAAAATTATTTTGTTAGTTTTCTCTCACAAAATCCCGTGGTAGTGTCACCTTCATATCCTCTTATTTCATTTTTTTGTGGCTTACACACAGATTCTGGATTTATTTTCCTTATAAATTTGTAGTGCTGAAATGTCTTCAATATAGGACATGGTCAGAAGTGCATTTAGGATGACTAATGCAATGTGGATCCAAGACCTTCCTCACTTCCTTCAGCATTTTGATTTCATCTGTGACACCCTCTTTGCAGAATGAACCTCAGTGACTACTGTCAGAACAATTGGATGGCTGTATCATTATTTCTAGGGACAATGCCTAGTAATAGATTTCTTTCTTCCTGTTTCCTTTTCCTAGCATTTTGGAGGGAATTATGATTTTTTTTTAATTTTCTTTTTTTTTTTAACTTGGGCTAAGAAATACAGTGCAATGCATACTATTTCCTCTCAAGTTAATGTAACAAATGCACAGGAAAACAACCTACATTCAATATAGTGGAAGCTGTGAGGTCAGAGGGAAATATGGGAGAAAAATTTGTAAGTTTTTACATTTGATCTGAAGACCAGGAAGGTGGCTAGCTTCTGTTAGAATATTGTACAATATTTTGGGCTTGAGAGATTGCTCAGTAGTGAAGGTGTGTGCCCACAAAGCCTAATGATCCAGGTTTGTTTCTCCAGTACCCACATAAAACCAAATGCACAAAGTGGAACATGCATCTGAAGTTCATCTGCAGTGTCTGGAGGCCCTGGCACACCCATTCTCTCTATCTATCTATTCTTTCCCTCTCTCTCTATCTCTCCTTGCAAATAAATAAATAAAATATTTTAAAAGGAATATCATACAATATTTTGTGCTTTGTTAATGCCTTTGGTAGAGATAAATTCTCTATTTGTAGAGGAAGGCATTTATCTGGGAGTTAGCAACATTTCATTGCCCTCTGTCCTTGTTAGACCAGGTGACCCACTAGAAAGGGGCTATGAAGATATGGATGTAACTGTTATTGTCCTTGCTATAGGAAGTCAATATACTGATGCATTTTCCAAACATAAACTATCTTAACTAGCTAAAGAAAATCCAGGATACAATAAAAAAGTCAAGTAAGAACACTCCTAAATTTTTATTGTATTCTTTGTGTATCTTGAGGTTCCTATAATAGATTAGCTCTCTTAAAGTTTTAAGGTTTATTATGTAGTTTTAACATACCAAGCCACCAGATCTTAGGAGATGAGAGTTTGCCCTAGGCCAGGGAATCTCCAAAGCATACATGAACACATGATTAAATGAAATACAGTTAAGAAATTATGTACATTTTAAACATAATTATATTTAATTCATTTTCTTAGATATATTAATATCATTTACTCTAGACTTTTTTTTTTTTGATTTATTTGTTTGTTTTCTTGAGGTAGGATCTCATTCTAGCCCAGTCTGACCTGGGATTCACTTTTGTAATCTCAGGGTGGCCTCAAATTTATGGCAATCCTCCAGAGTGCTGGAATTAAAGGTGTGCATTCCCACACCTGGCTAAACTTTTATCTTTTAACATTTGGTTTAAATACTTTTAAACAAAAAGTAAAAAAAAAAAAAAATTAAAACAATCAGCATTTTAAAAGGAGAACCCACATACTTTCTCTTAGAGTTGCCAACCATTGATATGTTACTATATTTACCTCATATGCCATCACATTATTTGGGCTTTACTTTTTATTCATTTTTTTATTTTTATTTTTATTTATTTATTTGACAGAGAAAGAGAGAGAGAATAGGTGTGGCAGGGCCTCATGACGTGGGTCATGAGGAATCAAACCTGGGTCCTTTAGCTTTGCAGGCAAACACATTAACTGCTAAGCCATCCCTCCAGCCCATGGACTTTTCACATATGTTAGAGCATACCTAGTATGTAACCTTTTATGCATGCCTTTTTCACATTAGGCAAAATATTTTGAATTATTTTAAAGATACTATAATTTCATTCTTTTTATAACTAATAACCTGCCCATGCTTTATTGTTTATAACGTATTCATAATTTATTAAACACTTAAGGTGCCTCATCTTTTTATGTGTTATAGGATATACTGATCATTTAAGAATAGCTTTTATTTATATTTTTTTATTTGAGAATGACAGACAGAGAGAAAGAGGCAGAGAGAGAACGAGAGTGAGAGAGAGAGAGAGAGAGAGAGAGAGAGAGAGAGAGAGAGAGAGAATGGGCATATTAGGGCCTTCAACCAAAACGAACTCCAGATGCATGTGCCCCCTCGTGCATCTGGCTTACATGGGTCCTGGGGAATTGAGCTTTGACCTGGGCTCCTTAGGCTTCACAGGCAAGCGCTTAACCACTAAGCCATCTCTCCAGCTCAAGAATAGCTTTTTAAGTACAATGTACTTCAACAATTTGGGGTGTGAAGGAAGGAGTGTAATTGTTGAGTTTGTCTTCATAGTTATCCTTCTCAACATGAAGTAGTGCTGAGTTGTGGTTTGACATGCATGTCCTTCATAAAAAATAATTCTAGCACATTATGCTGTGCTAAATAGTTGAACAGAGTTTGAAAATAGGCTTACTTAAATATTTTGTTTGAATTTAATTGGTTTGCCTTTTTTACTATTGAGTATGTGTTTTTTGTATTATGGGCATAAGAAGTTATTCACATATATGAGTTGAAAATATTTTGTCCAATATTATCTATTCAATTATTTCAAAATGTCTTTGAAGTATAGGACTTTCAAACAAAGTAAATTGATTTACTTTTTAATGGCTGGTATACTTTTGGTGTCATATCCAAGAAATTGTTTCCTAATGTAAGATCATGAATATGCGTATATTTTCTTCAAAGACATTTTTAGTTTTATCATCTATACTTAGTTCTTCCAGTCATTTTCAAGGTTTTTGGACCTGTTATGAAATAGAGATCCAGTTTCTTTTCTTTTTCATATAAGTATCAGATTCTCTTAGGTCCAATGGTTGAGAAAACTCATTCCCATTTAAGTACTTTGGAACCTGGTTAAAGATACTTGGCCACAAAGAGATTTTGCTATTGTCTTAATTTGAAGTTTAAATTATGCCCTTGGTCCACATGATGCTCTTTTTGCTGTTACAAGACTGGACTACTTTAACTTTAGAATGTATTCTGAAATCATGAAGTGTGTTTTCCAGTTCTACTTTTTAAATGTTAATTTCAAAATGAAGAATCACCTGTATTTCTATATACATTTTTAGGCCAACGTCCCATTTTATTTATTTATTTATTTATTTGCAGAAAAGAGGGGCTGATATCATGGAAAAGAACTGTAAACAATTTGTGGTCGGAAGGTATTGCAGTCTGAACAGCAGTCAGTTTTCCAACCCATGAATGTGTAACATGTCTTTACATACTGTAAGTCTTCTTGATTATAATGAGTTCTTTTTGTTTCTGAAATATAAGTTTTGCACTTTCCAATTAGTAACAATTATTCTTGAGCACTTTGGTACATTATAAATGAAAATGCTCCCTCAATTTCATTTCTTTATTGCTAATATGTAAATAAACTACCTGATGCCAAGACTCATGGATTCTGCCACCAGGCTGACCTTGTTTACCCACAAGTTCTAATAGATAGTTTTGCTTAATTTATTAATGTTATTTGTTAGAGTTTCAGTAACTTCTGAGATCATAGGTGGATCCCCCATACCTCATATGTGACAGAGTTTCAAACATATATAAGATCTTGCTGTATACAAATGGAGATATTGTTTATTCTCCTACGATCTGGATACAGTAATTTGAGTTGGGATGAACAGCACAGCAGACACCACCCATGGGTGATGCTATTTTCAGTGATGGCCATGGACAGGTGTGAAGGAAGTTTGTCCCATTTTTAGTGCAGTTTGATGTGATTCTTTGACTAAAGGAGTATCTATCAGATTATCTTTATTACAATCCAGGACTTTCCCTCTTTCCTCCTTTTAAGAATATTTACACTGTGATAAAATTCTTTGAAACAGTTAATCTGCATATTTCTAATTCTGAAAGCCTGCTTAACTGAGTTAGATCTTTCTCCTCATATACCTAAAGTTAGATACAAAGTGGTATATGCACATGTAATACTGACCTATCACAATGGGAAATACAGCCAGAATAATTCAGAGGCTCACAAGGAGCAAAAAGAAAGATTCTGACTCAGAGAAGGGTGGAAAGAGAGGAAAACAATGGAAAGCTGTCCTCTAACCTCTACATGCATGCTGTGTCACAGAGCTCATCTGCACATGCCCAACACATTTATCATAAACACGCAAATCATAAACATACGTATATACATACATAAATGATACAAATTAATAATGAATATAGTAAAAAAGATTGGAATCCATAAATACATAATTCATATGTTCTAAATAATGGTATGATAGTGTATTTTGTCCTATTTTATTAGTATTATTAATTTCTTACTGTACCTAATTTACAGACTGAAATTTATTTTATATATATGTATATGTATATAGAAGATATATATATATATCTGAAAATACAGAGTGTCTGTGGTATTCCATTCTAGTCACAGTTTCAGGAACCTAGTGTGGTCTTTGGAATATATTCCTGCAGATAAAACAGGGCTATTGTACATATAATATCCAGCAGTGCATATTAATCACTTAGATAAAAGCAAATATTGATTCTTTCAATGGATGAATAATCAATGAAGATGTGTTAGATATGCACAATGGAGTTTTATTTAGCTGCAAAGAAACACAGAATTATGAAATTACAAGAAATGGGTAGAACTGAAAAGATATGCTAAAGAGGTAATGTAGGTGCAAGAAGACAAATGTACATATTCTCTCTTATATATGAATCCCAGCTTTGAAATTTTAGCTTTGAATATTAACTGACACTTCAAAGTTTTAGATTTGTACATAAGATGGAAGAAGAGTCAGTAGTAGAGCCAAGGAAGGTAAAATGAGGCCAAGGGAGAGGAGAACTTGGGAGAGATTGGGCAAGAGGGGAGTAGATAGGTAAATAGAGGAACAAATACAGGAATGGAAAGGTCCAAGTGGGGACAGAGAAAATGGACAGAAAATTGAAGGGGGGAGGGTGAAGGATATGAAAAACTAAAGACAGTATGACAGAGTCATATATAAACCTACTTCTTTGATTGATACTATAATACCTACTTTAGAAGACTTTGGGCAGAAGTACCCTACTGGAGTGCATAATGATTTATCTATATGCCTTTTTTGTTTTTACATGTAAGCCCAATGGCAGGGGTGGATCACCTCTCCAGTAATTTGTTGGTCAGGGAGATCCATGATCCTACCCACAAGCTATTGCCAAGGTTCTTGCTTGATCACCAGAATAGATGGCAAGATCCTATTCCACAAGGCAGCATATGTTTCACATACAAGACACTGAAAAATCAAACTGGAAATGAGCTGGAAGTCTCTTCCATGAGGGCTAGCCAACATAGTACTGGAGAGTTCTGTGCAGACTGCTGGCAGAGGAAAGTTATAAACAGCATAAATCAGTAGGCCAGCCATGCAAAAATGTACCCATTATTGCAATAATGGTACATTAGTTATAGAAGTAATCCAACTTCTACCTTATTGGATTTGAAGCCCACCCCATGAAACTGTGGAAACCTATACCTGGTACTCATGAACTAGTTAAAAACCTGTTTCTTGGAAGGCCATAGAAAATAGTGAGGAAGATCCTCCTGTTCTTTTACTAAATGGACACACTCTATATGGTTATGTATTAACCCACAGATTAGGGTTAGAAAAGCTTCTTTACAGAGATGATGGTGAAGCCAGGGAAACCCAAGACCTACCAGGGTGATGAGAAGAATTCATGATCCAGTCCCTAGCACTGGACAATTTATCCCAATCACACCTACCAGGACTTTGTGTAGATTGCAGACAGTAGCGGAAAGAAAATTAGTGTTGCTCTCTCTGCTACTTAGGGAAGCTTCCTTATGAAGATGGCAGTCAATACGGAAGAGACTAAACTCGCATCAAAGTATTGAAAATATGAGGCTGTTGAGAGCTCTGAACCAGGTGAGACAATCTTTTTTCAGCCCTCCAGGACTCAGGGAGCATTGCAGAAGAAGAGGCAGAAAGAATGCAAGAGCCACAGGGAAGCAGTATTTTGGAACACTGTCCTCTTGACATGAAGTGGCTGGTGAAGCCTTGATCTCAAAGGCCTGCACAGTATTGAGCCAACCAGTAATTTTTATTTAGAGGACAGACAGAAAGACACATTAATTCAGACGAAGGAATACTGGGCAAGAGGAGGGATTGAGTGGAATGGGGTGCGGGGGGAGGGACAAAAGAGAGCTGCAGGAGGAAAATACCATGAAATTATATTATGTTTGTTATTAAAATCCCAATAAAGAAGGAAGAAACACATTTATTTTGGGAGTATATGTTCATCATAGGTTTCATGATGAGGTATGCAAAAAAATAAGTTGGAAAATTCAGTATTCCACGTGTCTAACTTTTATTCATTTCTTTTCATCTGGTATTTCTTTCCTAGACTCCAAAACAGCAGTTATTTATTACAAACCCGTAACTTCTCCTGGCAACTTTGGGGGTTGAAATACTGAAAATTCCTGTACAAATTTTGTGGAGAATCACTCTTCCCCTTGTATTGATTCAATTTTCCTGACCTTTATTCTTACCTACTATCTTTACCTTATTCAACTTCATACCTGATCCAGCCCCCACCATCCTTTCCATTCCATGCCTCTGCACCATTGCTTTCTCTCTCTCCCTCTCCCTCTCTCTCTCTCTCCCTCTCTCTCTGCTTCTATTCCTAGATTTAAAAGAGAATTTTTTTTTTTTGTTTTTCATTCTGGTGTACATATTTTCTGAGATATAATTAATTGTGCTGATGATCATGAGCATATTTTACAAAACACAAGAAACATGTCTAGACCCATATGTTTTATCTAATCAATCTTATACAAATATAAAGATAGTCACATCAATTTATTAAAGCTGGAATTATACATAATATACAAATAATAGTGTGTCAGTCTATAATAAGGAGATACACACAGAGATGTGTACACATATATGTATATGCTTGTGGTAATTTTCCTGAGGTTAATTTAAGAACTGTTCATGCTTTCCAAGTTAATGTTTGGTGAATTTCTCTCAGCATGTTAATGAATGCTACAGTTCAGAAAATAAGGTTTAACATAGAACTAAGGTATAAGCTCTTGAGATTCTCTCATGCTCTAAAGCCTAAGGAAAAAAATAAAATAAAATAAAGCAAATTCCAGCCATTCGTTTACTCATTTAAGTGCTTTTGAGGACATTTTTATACTAGACACTGAGCTAATCAAAGGAGTGTAGGAGTGAAAGACTCTTCTCACTCTTTCTGACACATTCTGAGACCCCAATAGTAGAACATCCTTTAATGGTGGCATAAACGAAGAGAGTATGGGGAAGTATGCATCGAGGGCAGAGGTCCATCTGTCAAACGGGGAAAAACAGCTTACTTGGGACAAAGGTACTTAATGAGGTATCCTGGAAATGGTCTTGAGACTTGGCATATGTGATAAGGCATGACAATTGAGTTGTTGTGGGGAGGATAAAAAGGCACATTCCAAGCTTAAAGAGAAATTCCAATAGCTTGAAAGTGAAATGGAAGAAGGGAGTTGTAAAAATGAATGCCGGACTACTTAACTCAAGGAATCAAGGAATTAAGGCAGGAGATTTGAAGCCATACCAAGGAATTCAAATTTTATTCCAAACTGAAGACGATCGCTAAGGAAATAGCATCATGGTAACGTGGCAGCACACCACTAAGAAGATGCTGAATTAAAAATATCTACAGAGCCAGGCATGGTGGTGCACACCTTTAACTCCAGCATTCTAGAGGCAGAGGTAGGCGGATCACTGTGAGTTCAAAGCCAGCCTGAGACTACATAATGAATTCCAGGTCAGCCTGGACTAGCATGAGACCTACCTCCAAAAACAAAAAATGAAAAAATACAAAACAAAAAATTCCAAAGAAATGTTCATTATTTTTATTTCACTGATGCTAGATATTCTTAGGAATTTTCAAGTAAAAAAAGTAAGGTAGCCTTTCCCATATTTGAAGTAAAATAAATCTGCTTACAAATATATTAAATTAAAAATGGAAAAGTTGGATTGCATGATGGTTTTCAGGGTAGTGGTTTGAATTAGGTGTATGCTATAAAGTCAACTATTTTGAATTTGGCTCCCAGCTGATGGCAATTTGGCAGGTGGATCCTTGCTAGAAGAAGTGTATTGTTGGGAAAGGGCTTAGGGGTATTATAAAAAGCTCCGCTTTGCAAGATTGCCACTCATTCTCTTGCCGCTGTTTGCCACCTGCTGTGGCAGAGGTGATGTTCGGTGTCTGCTCTACCACCTTTCCCTGCCACCATGGAGCTTCCCCTTAAGACTGTGAGTCAAAATGAAACCTTTCCTCCCATCAGCTGCTTTTTTTTATTATTTTTTAACCAGGAATGCTTTTTCTCATAAAGTGTCATGAGGAGATCATCTCTAAGCCAGGTGACCTTGAGTTGGGGCCAGTGCACAATGAGATCAATGAAGCTCTTTGGCAGTAAATTCAATGTGCTGACAAAACAACAGCAGTTTGGATAACTTCTACTTTGTCTAAGTATAAATTTAAAAATAAATGTTTGCTTGGCATATACAGAAAAATGTCTATCTCAGGAAAAATATGCTTATAAATATATCTCCTTCAAATTGTTGAATATATATTCATATATATGTATATAATTTACATATATACTCATTCACACATATTAGAAAGATTTAAGTGTGCAAAGTGGAAAGGCATTTTAAGTGTGCAAAGCATTGTGCTTATGAATGTTGATATAGTGCAAGGTCAGTGATATATCTCCTTGACTCTTGACCTTGCAAATAGATGGTTAATGATTCTTCCTAAACTCAGTCTAAAATGTTTAAGTGTTCTTCATCCCTTTTCCTAATTTTTCATCCTTTAGATAATATCTACCATAAACATTTGCTTTATTCATCTTCCTTTGCTAATGTGAAGAAAAGTAGAAACTGACCTAGTAACTTCTTTCATACACTGTAATTTTGTTCTTGACTTTTCTGTTTTTGCTTTTTTTTTTCCTGACAGAGTTAGACAGAAAGAGAGAGAGAGAGAGTGAGAGAGAGAGAGACAATGAGAATTGGCACACCAGCCCTGATCTAGTGCAATAGAACTCCAGATGTTTGTGCCACCTAGTGGGCGCATGGAACCTTGCGTTTGTCTCATCTTTGTGTGTCTGGCTTACATGGGATTTCAAGAGTCAAACATGAGTCCTTAGGCTTCACAGGCAAGTGCCTTAACCACTAAGCTATCTCTCCAGCCAGACTTTTCTGTTCTTTAATGTGACGTTCACTTAGGTTTATTCTCAAAGTTACTATTTTCTTGTGTTTGCATCAGCTTAATACCTGTAAATGAGCTGGAGAGATAGGTTAGCCATTAAAGAACTTGCTTGCAAAGACAAAAGACCCAGGTTTGATTTCCCAGTATCCATGTAAAGCCAGATTCACTAGATGGTGCATGCATCTAAAGTTCAATTGCAGTTACTGGAGGCCCTGGTGTACTCATTCTCTCTCTGCCTGTCTGCCTCTTTCTCTCTCTCTCTCTATCAAATTAATTAATTAATTAATTAATTATTTAAAAACCTGTAAATACAATGATTTTATTTTTTAAAGAAATAAATTATAGATTTTCAAATTGAGAAATTATTATTTTTGACATGTGTCTGATATATGTGTTCAGAGTATCTGTGGGATGTTCTGTGATGTGATGCAAGTGTAGTGTTTATACATGTATGCACATGTGTGTGCAAATACCAGTACCCTGTACACATGTGTGCAGAGGCCACTGGGAAATACTGGGTATCCTCTTTCCAGTCATCTTCTGGCTTCCTTGGGACAGAGTATCTCTCTCAACACTGCTGTTTTCATCCTTATTGTAGCCAGTGAATTCTGGAGATTCTCTGGTCTCCTCACTCCATCACTAGGATTTGGGTAACAGACATGTGTGAGTGCTTCTAGCTTTTAGTTTAAGTGTTGGGGAATCAAACTTAAGCAGTCTCACGCCCTCTCAGGCTCTCATATAATCTTAACTACTGAGCTATCTCGCTAGCCCCATATTTTAAAATATATTATTCTTTGCCAGTTCTATCATTCACAATTTTGTCCTTTCTAAAGCTGATCTTAAATAAACCATTTTGCTTCTTACTAAATAGAAACAGCCAAACATTTTATATAAAACCCTTTTATACTGATTTTACGATTTTTGGCTTTTGTCCTAACTTTTATATGTAGAATAACTTCAGAAGTATTAGAGGTTATTCTGTTTGGACAGCCAAATGCCTTGTCAATGAGAGGCATGCACTTCCATAAGGAAATGGGGTGAAGCATTCATTTTCCCATCTGCTTCTTTACCTTATGGATAGAAAGTGATCACAAAGCATCACTAACACTGTGATCATTTGCAACTGCCAGAGCTTACTAGTGAATAATGGGTCCAAGACAGGCAGTGATGCCTTCTGCCTCAATCTAAGAGTTGCAAAAATGCTTTACTCACACTGTGTAATAGATGTATCAGCAATTCAATTGAATGGATTTTGTGTAGAATTTGAAAGCTTCAGTTAGAGGATGATTCATTTGCACTCACCCCTACCTGTCATATATGGAACCCTATAATAATTTATGTTCATACAACATGCTTGATATTTCTCAGGAATTTGCACACAATCATATGTGTCAAATTATTATTTCATTCAATATTTTAAATTCAATTGTATTTTATTTCAAGTTTAAATAATTGCACATTAATAGAACTTACTCAAACACACAGTCTAGGGGCTTAACTATTTTAAGGTGATTAATACATTGATATTATCTTTTGTAAATTCCATTAAGTATATTGTAGCCTGGAACATAGTAATTTAATAAGTACTTATTGGATTCGAATTATAAAGTGTATAACATTGAATTTTGGATTGTAAAATGTTCCTATTTTTCTTTGTGACAGCATATCTAAAGTCCTTTTTATTCTACTAGAGACTAATAATGTAGCATTATATCTTAAAGTTTCATTTGTTGTATGTATTACCCACTAGATGTTGGAAGTGCCTGCTTATAGATGAGAAAAATTCTAGAGTGCTTAGACTGTATTCTTTTTCCTCTGTACTTCCAGGATCAACAGAATGGTCACACTTCTGCTTTAGTTTATATTTTCATTAAGAAAACTAGGTATTATTTGGTCAACTGATTAGAATATAATCTACATCATGTGGATCACATTGATTAATATACCTTGGGAGCTCTAAGAAATGATTTGAATTTATCCTTTTATAATAAAGAACTACAAAGGAAAGAGTGGAGATTTGAAATAAAAATATCTTTGTTATTGATATACATAGTATTTTAAGTTATTACTCTTACTTTGGAAAATGCTACATTACTGAATTTTCTCAAAGATACATGGATATTGAAGAAATGGCATTATATTTGTCCTGGTAGTTATACATTTTGATTATTGCAAAGAATTCTTACTTATTGTCATATAAAGTTCTAAAAATCCTTCAGAAATAATCCTTTGAGTCTAGGTCTGGTGGATCAGGTCTGTAATCCCTGGCTACTCAGGAAGCTAAGGCAAGTGAGTTAAAAATCTAAAGCCTACCTACATTACATAACAAGCTCAGGCCAGACTGGACAATTTAGTAATGTTCTATCCCAACATGAAAAGTTAAGAACATGACTGGGGTTGTAGCTCAATGGTAGAATACTTGCTTACCTAGTGTGAGGACCTAGGTTCAATGTAGTACCACTGAAAGAAAAAAAAAAAAAAAAGCTTAGACATGACAATTATACAGTAACATGAAACCTTTTCCCTGGGGAGACATGACCACACATCTATGCAGCCCAGATAGTTCACAGGTGGCCTATCAAAACACAATTGCACCAAAACCAGTTTTATTGATCTAATGAATTTATTGGGGTTACACACCAAACAGGGTGCGTGTGGGGTTACTTACAAGAGTATGAGTGACTCAAAGGCAGCTGCATCACTGGAAAGCACACCCCAGCTTAAGTGACAACTCCTGGAAGCTACCTCTCAGGAGCTCACTGCAGGACTTGCAGTCTGATCTCTGGATCAGAGTCTCTCCTCAAGCAGTCATTAACCCTTTACATAACCTTAAGGAGGCGTGCCACTGATGTGTTAACCTCTTGACTCCCTTGAGGAGGTAGTATTTCAATTTGGAGGAACTTGCAGTACACACATACAGTGATGCAGGTCTTTTTTTTTTCAGTCTGTATTTGTGAGTTTGAACAAAATTTTTAATGAATAGTACATGTGAGATTTAAGGTTTACTCTATAAGTAGAGATGTGAACCATGGCCAGAATTCCTATTGTCTATGCTGTTCTATATGTAGAGATAACATGTATCTTTGTGCTCATGTGTAATTTCCAAGAGATCACATATTTAAATACACATGCATCTAACTTACAGGAAAATCATTTTTAGTTGAAAGGGAAAAATCTGAATTTTCTTTTATAGAATTACACATTTTATTCAGAACAGTAGAATTTATTTCTGAAAGAACAGACTTTACCAACTGCTGACATTTTGGCGAAATATTTCTTTGTTTGGGGATCCTGTCAATACAGAGTAGTTAATAATATCCTGGCCTCTACACACAGATACAAATAGGACCTTATTATAATTTGGATGTTAATTGCTGCCCCAAAGATCCATATGTTACAGTCTTGGATAATAGCATAGTACCATCAGAGATGGTAATGTTTAAAACTGAGGAGTGCTCTTAAAGGAGAAGGTGGGCTTCTGGCCTGTTCCCCACTGAATCTTCCCTGTCATGAGGTGAGTGCTTTTGCTTCACCATGTGCTCCCACCATGAAGGGTTGTGCTTTAGGCAAAAGTAGCACAGCCAGGATATGTTAAAGGGATTACTGAATGTGAAGATGAAGAATGTATAGGGTATGGTCCATATTTGTGTAATGAAATGACACTATGTAAAATGTGATGATAGTATTCCAGGCAGAAATATGTCAAACATCTTTGGTTTAAAAGTGTAGTTGTTGGTAGACTTATCCAAGCATTTATTTGTTCTCATATGCAATAAGAATGTCTAGATACAGAGTCTTTTCTCCAAACTTAAAGCACACTTTAAGGAAAACCCTGGTACTGTAAAATATAATGATGTCAGACCATTTCAAATTATTTTCATAACATCTCAGAATGATACCTTATGGAACAATTCTTTGGGCACATTTTATTTCATCCTCACAGAAAGCATAATATAACAATTAAAAGAATATCATTATTAATAACTGATGAAGATAGATACTGAATTTGGAAAGGAAATATTGACATGGAGCCCAGTCTCAAAACACAAGGTTTGCAGATTCTACGTCCATGGCCTTTCCAATGTTCACAAACTCAGTGAACAATACTAATCAATACTTAGCTCTTCAGTTACATTTTAATAGTCTTTGCTCCAATCCTGCTTTTATATGCTATATACCATTTAAGTACCAAAAAATATAACACAGCAAGGAAGATATAATATAGATTTATAACTATTACTATTATTAACACTGTTATTAATATTCTATTGGAAACCTGGAGCTATGCATATAGGTGCACACATACACAGAATAATTTTTCAGAAATACAGTACAGATAACAGCTATTCTTAGAGTGGAAAAGCTTGAGACTGTGCACCTGTATTTTTAATTTGTAAAGAACTGTCTGCTCTGAGAAAAGCTGAATTTTCTATTTCATGATCTTGCCTATATTTTCTTTCTCCTGAAAAAAATAAATGTTGGTTCTCACTGAATTCGTTTTAATATATTTACAATCTATGGGAGCTTTGTGTATTTCAAGACAAAATGTAAATCCCATCTGAGATCACATTTGGTTATAATTTGAAAGTGTATTTCCAACGCAAGCAATAAACAAATAAACAAATCAGTTTGATCTGTTGGGCAGATACTATTGAGAAGGAAGGAGTTTTTATGAACAGAAATTCATTTTTGCTGTAGAAGTTCTTCTTGGGGGAAGGAGTGTATGTAGAGAATTTCTGTGTCCTGTGCATGGCTCCGCACTGCTTTCATGTAGCACGTTTCCCTGGCTGAGAGCTGAAAGAGGGTAGAGTGAATCTCTGTGGATCAATTAACAGAGGGACCTGTCCTTCAACAGCAGAAGATCTATTTCAGGATTTGCATATCACTGAAAAAATTACAAAGCTGAGATAAATACAAGCCCGATAATAACTCACTGCAGACTTGGCTCCATTCCTAGATTTCCTTGGCTGTTTGTCCTAATAAAGTGTCTCCATGGCACTTAGGGCGGGAAGGTTATTAGTAGCTGTCAATCAAAGGAGGGAGTAGGCATCAGCAGGAGGAGGAAGAGAAGAGAGGTGACATTCATCCTCTCTTCTTACTGATATTGGGCATAAAAGTCATTCAGAGCAAGTGGTTAAAAAGGGACAGGTCCCTCTTCATCCTCACGGAATAAAGAAAAGCTACCTTGGTTACCAACAATTTAATAATAAAAGCAAGCACATCAATCATCTTTTCTTCTACCTTACTGATGCCTGAACATCCGTTAATTCTGAGGAAATGAAGGACATAGGAAAGAGATCTTCTTGGGGTCTCTTGACTCCATGTTGTTGCTTTTCTTTCTTTTCTCACAAAATGCATCCATATCAAGACTTAAATTTAAAGAAGAAAATTTTCACCATTCAGAGATATTTTTGGTGTATATATGTCTATGCCTATGTATATGTGTGTCTTTAATATTGCACCTTTCTATACAGCATAATTTTAGAAAAATAATAGGAAGCAAAATTTAAATGTTCTTTATTGGTATGATTTAAAACAGATAACAGTGATTTTTGACCTCACCTAGTTGCTATTCAAATTCTGCCTCTATAACAATTAATTGATACGTTAAAGGTCTTTAAATTATTGTACCATTTTCTTAATTAATGTATATCTACTACTTGAGCACATCCTCTCTATATATGCATATTTTCATAAGTAACAGATTCAGTAGAGTGCTAATTGATATCCTAGTCTCCAGATAATACTTTACTAAATGAAATGACAATTATAACCAATTAAAATTCACTTTACATACTACTTCACCTATTTGGTATGTATTATGCATGAAGGCAGAGAGTACATCGCCTCACTGCTTGAGATTTCTATGTGTCTCAGAAATTGATGGACAGCTCTAAGATCTTCTTTTTAGTACATATGCCCTCCCCAAACCAGGAGTCACCTGGGGGCTCATCAGGGAGCCTATATTTTGGTGTTACTTCAATGAAATGACTAATAAGAGCTGGTATTTGTAACAGGCCGAGGCTTTTCTTATGTTTGCCTAACATACTTCAAGAGTGCTTCTCTACAGAACTATTACGATGAAAAGAGTTTCGTTGTCACAGTACTATCTAATGAGTCAGTCATGCAGCTTGGAGCTGCGAGATGCCCCGAGTAGAAACTGCTTGTGTGTATGCCTCAATGTAACTTGTTGCTCCATTTTTTGAATAAACTTGAATTTTTGACACCTGCACAATATGTCAAAGCCCAGAAGACCTTGAATTAACATGAAAATGTAAAAGTAAATAAACATTGGAGAACTAGTAGCATTTGCCTACTTACTAAACAAAACCCATCATCTCCTGCCAAATCAGAAGTCATCTGGCTGGGGTGAGAAAATATATAAAAAAAATTTTTAAAAGAGAGGGACAGTAATATAAAGATAATTCTGGGACAAAAATAATTCTATCCTAAACTTAAAATCAGCTCATAATTTGTGGATAAAAAATATTTAAGCAAGTCATCAAGCCTACTAGGGTGTGAGCACTGGTCAATGCCTTCGTTACCTCCAGGCAGTGATGTCATTATGGAATAGATGCTGTCTTCTCAAGGAGGGTGCAATCATTTATCAACTTTTTCACTCCAGTCTATTAGATGTGATGAAACATGTAAGCTGCTCACGAGAGCCACATTGTCTCACATACATTTTTCATTTTCACAATCAGGCCCAAATCATAGGCCTTCTATTAACCTCATTTTTATTCACTTTTCTGCTTGGCTTTTGCATAAAGTAGACTAATTCCTGAGCAACAAGTAGGACCATCAAATTTTAAGTAATATTATTCTATGCATGTAAGAGTTGGAATCATAAACTATTTACCTATAAATCATTTTGTCAACGAAAAAAAAGAGAAAAGACAAGGTAGGTATTGTTTGCTTTTGTAAATATTTTATTGACTTTGAAAAACTTAGACACATCCTCTACAATTATGTTCTTGTTAGTTTCTTTTCATGGAAGTTCAGATGAATTATCCAAGAAATAAACACTTTGAAATCAGGTATACATTTGTAAAACACCTCTGTATTAGGGAAATATCTGCTGTTCACCAGCATCTTTTATCAACATTGAAGTTTATTTGGAGTGAGAATAAAGAGTAAAATACATTCTTGTTTATGAAATTTTTAATACAGTACCTAGTTATTCAACAATTATTAAACAGGCTGATAACATCAAATATATGTTTTTTAAAAAAATTGATAAAAGGGTAGTTTTTTCTTTAAGCACAGTCATGCTGATTATTTGTAAACACACTTATAATAACTTATAATAACTTAGATTTATATTTATGACTTTTTATTTTTATACTAGGCCTCCTCATCCTTCATGTCCCTTTCCTTCCTTGTCCCTTTACACTGAAATAGCCAATCTTACACTCTGAACCATACACTTAACAAATTATCCCAAACATGCTTAGCTATGCATAAAAATTTTGCAATCATATTATTTTAATCATTTTAACTAGATTCTTTGTTAAATTAATGTAAATGTTATTTAATAAACTTCTATAGACTGTTGTATTTGATTTATAGTAAAACATAATTTTCCCTAAAATGATACATTTATGACCTTTTCCTTCAATTAAAAAAAAAAAATTCTTTCTTTGCTTTTTGATGTTTTGAATGTCCCTGGACATTCTTCAGGTGCCAAAATAATCATATCATACTTTTGAAAATAATTATGGAGATAGAATTCCATTAAGTTTATCATGTTTTGTTTTGTCTTGGCTTTTCATTTTCATTTTTTAGAAAGTTGTTGTGCACAGTAAATGAAGCGCCAATGCAGACAAATGTAACCAACATTAAGCTGGCCAATAGAGTTGAGCAAACTGCTAAGGTCATTAATATAATTTGTTTTGGCACGGTTACATTTCCTAGTGCTACACTGAGTACTTTGCTGGGCACATCAGTTTGTTTTCAGCTATTGTGAAATTGGATATCTTGGCTCTCATCCAAAGCACCCTCTCGATTTGCATATCTTTGTTATCATTTCAGGTTCTCAGAACATACTGTGGACTATCACACCATCTGCACCAAGATCCTCACATCCAAACACAAATTAAAAATGAAACTGTAAAATTTGCAAGGAAACAATACAGACCTTTTATCTCATTCTCCCTCTGTTCATTTTCAAAAGAGAAACTTGCTTGTAGCCAAGCATAGCAAAAAAGGCTTTTATTAATTGGACTGGCATCAAGCATGCATACATAAAATTGTTTATTTTTTCCCTATAAAGGGGTTGCCTGACATAAAAGGGTCTTTGAAGATGACATTCAGATTTTGACATTTGCATGATATTGTATAAATATCAGAGGTAGGAGAATTTTCTGACAAACCAGATGGGTCAAAAAAAAAAAAAAAAAGAAAGAAAGAAAGAAAGAAAAGAAGGGAAGAAGGAAATACACTACCATAGAAAAATATTATCCCTTCACTTACAGGGTATTAACTTTTTTCTATAAAAAAGGGAGTGTATTAGACAACAAAAACAAACAACTTTGTTGCAAATTAGAATTTATTACCAAGAAGAATTTTGATCTTAGGAAAATATGAGGTTTATCTTTGAGATATAGTCTATATTTCAATTGAGAGCACATAATGCATTTAAATCTTGGCCTTCTTAGTGCTGTAGTAATTAAGTTTTATTGTCCAACTCATTACTGCTAGATGGTCTTAATTTTAATTATAGGCAGGGCTTTGGAATGTTTTTGGTGGGGAAGGGCATTCAGAGTTGTGTTTGTATCAACATCTGGGTGAGGCAGACATAGCTATTTTACTTCTCCTGGTGATTCCTGAAGGCAGATGGAGTCTGCTTATAATTTTTCATAATAATAAGAGGGTCCCAGCCAATTCCATTAGGATAATCTGTGCATTTAAAAGAAAAATAAAGAAAGGAACTAAAAAAACTAAAAAGAAAGAAAATAAAGCCATTTATATAGCACCTAGGGGCAAAGACATCTGTCAGGGGATCTGTGGTTGGGGTGCTTCCATTTGGATTGCAAACACTGGCAAAGGGAATCTCCTACATCTACATACATAATACCAATTTGATTAGACTCCTTGACCCTTAGCTATCAACCAAGAATCACACAGTCAGCAAACTGTACACAAGTCAGTGAATACATTTGCCCTTCAGCACAGACCCTGCATTCTTCAAGTCACTGCAGCTAAGAGATGAATTCTGTCATACCATCTCAGTATTTGCTACAAATCACAGGAAAACATGCCTGTATTTTGTTGTTTATTTATTAGTACATGTGCGTGTGCGTGTGCGTGTGTGTGTGTGTGTGTGTGATATGCCAAATGCAAGTCAAAGGACAACTTCAAGGTGTCCATGCTCTTCTTCCACCTTCTTTGAGGCAGAATCTTTTGCTGCTGAAAGTGAATATAGGCACACTGGAACTACAAATACATGTGCCACTTTGCAGCCAGTTTTGATGTGGGTGCTGGAGAATTGACCCAAGGTCAACAGGATTTGCAAGTAAGCACCTTTCACTTATAAGCCATCACCCCAGCCCTCTATATTTTAATTGTTGTATATAATCTAGATGGTGATCTATTCTCCAGTAGAGCCCAAGATCAAGAAACATATACAGCTCTTGGGGGTACAGGTGTGAGGAGCGACTTAATGTGCATATCCCCTCAAGTTGTTGATGAGGTTGCTGGATAATCATTGAGTTGATTATACGCATACAGTTGACACATTCCAATTATTTGGTGGTGATAACTTCAGTTAAATATTTCCTGCATCACTATTGAGCTCTAGGTCTTAAAGGTGATTGTACTTGATGGCCTTATGTTGCTCAGATGAACATCCAAACTAGGCATAGTTATGTAAGAAGGGAATTTATTTGAAGCTTACAGATACAAGGGAAGTTCCATAATATCAGAAGAGAGAAAACCCACCACCAAAAAGGAAGCAAACACACTTCAGGGACTCCGGACAAAGCTCAAGCACTTTGCATATCTTTAGACCAGAAATCAGATTCACCCCTTCCCCATACTTCCTCCAGCCAGGTATCTGGGAATCCAAGAAGCTTTAATAAAATTCCTGAATCTGTTGGAGGGTGTCTATTCAAACTACCACATTCCAGACCTGGCCCCCAGTAGATTCATAGCCATCTCACTGTATATTGTGTTCAGTCCAAATTCAAAGGACCCCATAGTCTTTACCAACATAAGATCGTTCCAAAGTCCTAAGTATCATTTGAGATTTAAGATTCTCTTAACTGTGAGTCATGTAAAATCAAAATAAGTTATATTTTCAACATATATAGGCATAGAATAAACATTTTCAACTGGTATAAGGCATAACAGGGAGAGACAGAAACAATGCAAACTCAACCACCATCAAGCTAACAGCAAACATCAAATGCAAGTCCCATAAATCAGTATGTCCTGCCTATATGCCACATCTCAACTGCAGCTACTGATAACTGTGCACTTCATGACCATTACACATGTTTTACAAGTTTCTAAAACCAATACCAGGTGAGCAGGACACAGCCATATTCTTAATTCAGAGACAAAATAAATCATGACCCTGAGGAGCATTTTCTTTTTTTTTCCAATCTCTCAAAAAAGTTTGCATTTTGTATTAGTCAGAGTACTCCAGAGAAATAGAACCAATGAAATGAATTAATTTCAAAGGAAATTTATTGGATTAGCTTATGACAGTCAAACAATAGCAGTTTGTAGGCCTGAGAGTCAAGGAACCCAGTAGCTGCTTGGTCCATGAGGCTGTATGCCTCAGCGGTCCCAATCCAGCACTGAAGGCCTGGAGGCTTCCTGGAGACCTGCTGGTCCTCAGTCAGTTCTGTTTTTCAGTCCACACTTGTGTTCAGTCCACCCTGGAAAGCAGCAAGCAGGGAGCAGCAAGCAGCCAGGTGGGAGGAGGGGATACTTTTCTTCCTAAGCTTCCTTAGATAAAGACCCCCCCCACCCCCATTCTGAGAGGGGTCACTCAGGTTGGAGGAAAGGCTCACCCTGGGGGAAGGATTCCTCCTTTAGTCAATCCTCCCTGGAAGCAACCTCAGATACCTACTTATGAGTAATGTCTGTGGATTCCTAAACAGATCAAGTTGACAAAAAACGTAACCATCACACATTCCTACCATTCAGTCTTTCAGGAGTTGGAATCACCTCAGTACTTCTTTCCCGCTGTTTTAATGTGAGTAACTTGGGCCATCTTCCATCCAAATGCTAATGTATTTGACAATAGCAGCTTCAGCAGTCAGTTTCTGTGCCAGTAATTTTTGAGTTTTTCCAACTGTAAATCTCAAATCTTTCAGTCCCATAGCTTTATCCAAGTACATCAATCCATTGCAAATTTAAACTTTATCAAACTCTCTGGACATGGGCAGCAGAAGGTCACCAGCCCTTAAGCCAGTAGCCCAGTTAAAGTAAACTCTTCTGTCATCTTTCCTTTTCCTTAGAAATCTCATAAGCAAAATCTCCAAATACAATTCTCTCTGCATTTAACATTTCCAAACTCTCATCAGCATAGTCCATAATACTTGGTTGACTACTCCAGAAGGTGTCTTCAGTTGTAAGCACCAAGTACATGCACATTCCTCCAAAACCAAAGTTCCAGAAGACCAAAATTGACATGGCTGGATTCATCTCAGCCACTCCCATTCCTCAGTACCAGTTTTGTAGTAAATAGTCTCTGGTTGCTGGGATGAACTTCTAAACCAGGCATAGTTATAGAAGAAGGCAATTTATTTGAAACTTACAGATACAGGGGAAACTCCTTAATGGCAAAAAGGACAAAACTCACCACCAAAAAGCAAGCAAGCACATTTCAGGAACCACAAGCAAAGCTCAAGCACTTTGCATATCTTTAGACTTGAATTCAAATCTGTCCCAAGTGACACCTCCTCTAGCCAGGCAGCTGGAAACCCAAGAAGCTTTTTCAAAACTCCTGAATTTATTGGAGGACATCTGTTCAAACTCCTACAGTGATCATTTTGTCATCATGATTGAAGGCCTTCCTTTCTGAGAACCTTGTATTCCTTATTGTTGACCATGTGATCCACATTTCATAACCACATCACCTGCAGTGCTAGTTCCTGTCCTCCTGGGTTCCCATAGCTATCTGATCCCTCTTCCAAAGGTCTTTCTTTTCACGTGCTCATTATTTTAAATGCAGTTAATAGGAAATGAAGGTGGTGAGTGAAATTTCAGGAATAATGCTGTCTGTGACACCAGTTCTCAGCATAAATCCTGCCTTCCATGACGTGACATGGGGTTCTGGATGTGCAGTGGATGTGCCCAGCCACTCCTGGATGTTGAATCAAATTGCCATATGCCTGGAGGCCCTGGGGTACAATATATGTTGGTGATTTGCTGGGTTAATAGTAAGATTTTACCAAAACATCTTGCTTTTAAGCTACGCTTCTCTTTGTCCTTCATGCAGTGACAATAGATTTCCTTGGTATGGTTTGTCTTGATACTTGTGAGGAGTTCTGCTTAACAATTGCCACAGATGTCATCAAGGATATGTGGGAGCCATAGACAAACACAAGTATCCCTCACTATATGACAACTTTTGAATGAGAAGGGAAATATAAAGGAAAACTAATGACTAATTTGAAATTATAACATTTTGAATCAGAGTCTAGGGAATACAGGTGATAAGGGTACTCCAAAAATTCCAGAGCATTGAATCTCTAATAGTAAGTTAATAATAAATCGAATAAGGTACCAACCTCAAACAATTGGAAGTGAACAAAACAAAACAAACAGTAGGAAGCTAAAGATGAAATAATAACAGGAGCTTACTGAAATGATAGGGGAGCAAATGAAGTAAGTAAAATGCTGTATTTTTAAAAGATCAGTGAATCAAATGAAATGCTACCACTTTAACAGCACTGAAGAAGAATGAACAAATATGAGTGTTACAAAATTGTCAAGTAGGTAATCATATGTTAGACCATTGAAATTTTAAAATATATATATATATTGTTGTTGGGGCAGGAGAGACGTCTTAGTGCTCAAGGCACTTGCCTGCAAAGCCTAAGGACTCATGTTGGACTCTCCACATCCTCCATAAGCTAGATGCAAAAAGAGATGCAAGCACACAAGGTTGCACATTTACCCAAGGTGGTGCATGCTTTTAGAGTTCAATTTCAGTAGTTCTAGACCTTGGTGCACCAATTTTCTCTCTCTTTGTATCTCTCTCTCATTCTTGTTCTCTCCCATTTAAAAACAGCCTAGTCTTTTGGACTTGCCTCAAAAATATTGTTATTTCCTAATTTATTTTTCAAAAAAAATATTCAAATTTATGGAAAACCCTAATTATTTAGAAAATATAATATTCCAGTACAACCATAATATTAAAAAGTACTAATCTGAGCCAGGCATGGTGGTTCATGCTTTTAATCCCAGTGCTAAAGAGGCAGAGGTAGGAGGATCACCATGACTACTAGGCTATCCTGAGACTTCATAGTGAATTCCAGGTCAGCCATAAACCACCCTCATAACCACTCCCTCCATGCACACACAAAATCTGACTTATATAGCTCAAGAAAGCTCAAATAAGTACATGAGGAAGTCTTACCAAACCCATGAAGATAGATTAGATGCTTCTGAAAGCATTTTGGAAGATGGAAAGAAAATATGAAATTTTTAACAATAAGTGCTTGTAACAAGGACTGAGGGTGTACACAATCTGACATAGACTGCATAGCCAAGAGCCCTGCAGAGCAGTCTCACTTAGTCTCACTTGTTGAATGTGATTATACATACATGGTAGTTAACATGTTCTGAATTTATTTTTTTAAATATTTATTAGGACTGGAGGGATTGCTTAGCAATAAGGCCCTAGCCTACAAAGCCAAAGGGCCCAGGTTTGATTACCCAGGACTCATGTAAACCAGTTGCAGAAGGTGGAACGTACATCTGGAGTTCGTTTGCTGTGGCTAGAGACCCTCATGTGCCTTTTCTTTCTGTCTCTCTCTCACAGTTTCTGTCTGTCTCTCTCTCCCTCAAATAATTAAATGAATAAAATATGTATTTGAAAAAGAAAGAGAGGGGGCAGAGATTGAGAATTCAACAGTAGCTTCCTCTTCCTGCCATGCTTTTCCTACCTTGATGAACTCTATCTATACTCTGGAACTGTAAGGTGAAATAAAATGTTTTCAACTCTA
The DNA here is from genome assembly GCF_020740685.1 of Jaculus jaculus. Taxonomy (NCBI): domain Eukaryota; kingdom Metazoa; phylum Chordata; class Mammalia; order Rodentia; family Dipodidae; genus Jaculus; species Jaculus jaculus. The sequence continues at coordinate 110,994,545 of NC_059105.1, forward strand.
ATGTACTTCTGCTCAGGTATTTTGTCCCAGCAATAAGAAAGTAACTGGTTGAAGTTATCATGATATTTTAGTATTAAATGTTGAGAAAGAAATTTTGGCCAAGCTAATCATGGATATTTTCCAAATTTTTATTATAGTTGATTGGTTTATTTGAGAGAGACAGAGAGAGAGAGAGAGAGAGAGAGAGAGGGAGAGAGGATCGAGAGAGAAGCAGATATATAGAGAGAATGGGTGTGCCAGGGTCTCTAGCCACTGCAAATGAACTCTAGCCACATGTGCCATTTTATGTATCTGGCTTTACATGGGCACTGGGGTATCAAATCTGGATCCTTCCTGCTTTGCAGTAAAGTATTTACCCACTCAGTTATCTCACCAACTCAAATATTTTCCAAATCTTAATTGGAAATGTATAAAAGAAGTTTATATAAAATAGCAAAATTTAGATAAATAAAAATAGATTTGTGGTCATTTTTCAAAACAGATTCTGCTAGATACTTTCAAAATTTTATTTTATTATTTACTTATGAGAGAGGAGTGGTCAGATAGAGAATGTTTGAACCAGGTTTTTCAGCAGCTGCATATGAACTCCAGATGCATGTGCCACCTTGTGCATCTGGCTTATGTGGATCCTGGGGAATAGATTCTGGGTCCTTTGGCATTGCAGGCAAATGTTTTAATTGCTAACCCAACTCTCCAGCCCTAGATAATTTTTAATACTAATTTAAATTTCTGATTTTCTAAACTTAGAATGTGGCAAACAGTAAAATAGCAGAGGATCTCAGATTCAGGACCAAAGGAATTGCCTACTCCTAACTACTCTGCCTCAGGGAATTCCTTTACATAATCAGTGCAGATGCCCAACTAAGCACTGTTATTCCCATTAAAAAAAGCTGTTCTTTGACAACATCCATATATCTATACAACATACCATGATCATAGTCTCTAACCACAATCCTTTGTTGCCCTCTCTCGTAAGCCTCCTCTACTGAGTCCCTTCTCTCCAGCTAGTCCCTTTTTTACCTTTTGACAATTTTTATGTGTGTACAAAATGTATTTAAATCATACTCATCTTGTCTTTGTTTTTATTTTTTTCTTCTCTCTACCCCCAGTACTCTTTTCTCTGTCCTCTTCCTCTGATGGGTAGGATCATGCAATATGATTGGTAAGTAATTAAAGCATAGCAGAGGGACCAGTCTGTCTACTTTTGATAAAAGAAACCACAGTATTTTATAGATTGTCCATTAAATATTTGGAGTTTTCTGGTATTTTGGTAATGCCTACCTAATTTTCAATTTTCTCCCTTTGTGTATTAGGAGAATAACTGCCTTGACAAGATCACTGATTCTCTTCAATGTCCGTCCCATGCTACCTTAACATTACTGCCTATTGTTTTAGAGTCAATAGCCTAGCGTATGATTTATTTGGGGTTAAGCATTTATTATTAAGCTTAGCTATATATTGGCATCATTTAGAAAAAAAAAATGGAACATGAAATCAACCCCTGGAGAATCTGATATATGTCAATAACATGTCCTAAATACCTAATTTTTTAAGGTTTTCCAGTTGGTGGTAAGTTACATTCAAGATTTAGAGCCACAAGCTTATGGGTATGTACTGTTTAACTCAGATAATGGCTTTTTTGACCATACCATCTGCTATGATTTTCATGTGTCCTCCCAAAGTTCATCTCTTGAAAATTTAACTGTCAAGTTTATATATTAATTATACTTGAGTTGAGACTTCTCAAAGGGGATTAGGAATAAATGAGGTCATGTGGGTGGAGGGTGTAAGGAGGTTTGTATGATGATGCTAACTTTCTGTGAAAACAGCAAGAGACTCAAGTCTCACCATATGTTTTCTGCAATGTTATGATGCAGCAAGAAGGGCTTCACCAGATACCAAACCCATGATCCTGGGCATCTAGCATCTAGAAACACCAACTAAATAATCTTCTATTTAATATGCATTTTCTGGTCTCAATAGTTTCTGTTACAGCAAGAGAAAGGCGACTAAGACAAGGTTCCATATTCCAGCACATTTTTAACTGTTAAAAGAATTGCTGACCTGGTGTATAAAATATCTCTGCTCCATATATCAATTTATGCTACCAGTTGGGAAAGGGTTAGGGTTAGGGTTAGTGTTAGGATTACCATTAATTATAACTTATCCAGCCAATGGTATTCAATCATAGAACCAGGAAACTGTAATTAGACAACTTCTCCTTTGGGTCCCTAATTTCCCATTCAGTTTAGGTTACTGATACTCACACAGAGCAGAGTACTCAAGCTTCACCTTAGAGCAAAGAGCTTATTCAGAAGATGTGATTATATAAAAATCATTTCATAGATATTAAAATAAGCATTATAGTATTTCTGGCCCCCAGAAACACTAGATTTATAATTTTTCTTTGAAGTCAGAGAAGCTACACTGTGTCAGATTTTAGTATGCATCAGAAGCATTGTGGGTCTTGTCATATTTTCTACACCCTTTCTTGCAATATGTGACTTATTGTGCTTAGGACAGAGCCCAATAATTTGCAGTTAGAGTATGTTCTGAAGATGTTACTCATTTAGAGACCACACTTTGAGGACACTGGTTGATCTTCTTCATACCTCTGTGAATACATTTCTTACTCTACTTATGGCATGAGCTTTCTTGGCCATCTGTTTGTCCAAGGCTACATTCCAGTAGGTTCTGCTGCACATGGAGTACCAGGCACAATGCAGCCTATGTTCTACCTGTTGTATCACTGCTTCATTCCTCCACCATATGATTTCCATTGATGTAATTTCTATGAAGCACCAATTACTTTTCCATATGATTTTGCATCAAATCATAAGGTGTTGTTATTCAGATATGTTTTGTCTTTCAAACTGATGATGTTTGAAATATAGGGCTTATGCAACATAATATGGTCATTTAGGACATTATCAGCAGAAAAGATTTGTACAGTTCTCACAGGATCTCAGTTCTTTCAAAAGCAAGTTGTTTGCTAGGCATGGTGGTGCATGCCTTTAATCCCAGCACTGGGGAGGCAGAGGTATGAGAATCACTATGAGTTCAAGGCCTCCCTGAAGCCACATAGTGAATTCCAGGCCAAACTGGACTACAGTGAAACCCTACCTTGAAAAAAAAAATCAAGTTGTTTTATGAAGTAAGAAAAGCTCCTTCATGGTTTCTGGCCTTCCTGACTTGCTATATGGTATCTCCCACTCTTGTGTCTTTCTACCACCATATCTTTGGCCATGTGTTGTTAGCCAGGGAGGCCATTCCCAGAGTCAGCCCTATGTTGTTCATTCAGACTGGAAAATGTGAGGTGAGCAACCTCTTCTCATTAGAACAATGCCAAAGATTTTGTGTTATAGCAATAACAAGGGACCTGCTTTGCTCCTTGTACAGTAGCAACAATTTATATAACCAGAGAAGTTGATAGAGGTTTTCATGAACACAGGCTTTATCCAAGACTTGATTCAGATGTTCAGGACATGACAACCTGTGCTTTCAAAGCTCTGCACATACTGACAGTCACTTCTACAGAAGAATCTAATGTTGAATGTCATCCTATGTTCCTTCATCTCACCTCACAAAGCTTATGCCAGACAAGTGATAAGTGTCATCAAAATGCACTTAAAATATAAAATCCTGACATTATTTTTCACTTCTACAAAATTTTACAGCCTATAGAGTTCTGAAAAAGATATTTAAAAGTATATAAAATGATATGTTTTTGAGACCATAGCACTCTTATTACTGAATTTCTACATAGTCTATGGCTGGAAACTTATATAAACAACCTGGCTTTGGTTCATAATTGTGAAATCCACAAGGGTCTCCTTGGCAATAAAATCCTCCACAACTTCTATGGCAGTGAACATCTGGTATGCAATTTTATATAAACAAATTCTACTTTCATGAAACTTAAACCTATGAAATTTAAACAAAATGGTGTTAGGATTGACTCCCAATAGAAAAAGAAAAGAATTTGGATTTCTGTTTTCCTTTTTTGAAATCCAGGTGCACATTAAAGTTAATGCCAGGACACACACTTGTATAATTTGGCTTGAGTGTACATTTTCCTGTCTAATGGCATTAGACTGGTTATATAAAAAATAACCACAGGCCTCAAGCAAAGTTGGATAAATCCCATCCTTCCAATGGCAGGAAAAGGAAGGAACTTGCCTGAGTAGTCAGGACACTATCACAGCATAACCTTTAATTTGATATCAAGGATAACACTGTAGGATACCACCATCAGTTTCTACTTTCAATTGAATTACATAGTCATTCAATTCAGGAGTCTGTCACAGGCAAACACCTATCTCAAAGGCTGTAAGGTACCAGCGATAAACAATTACTGTTTTATTTTTCTTATAAAATAATAACCTAAAAGATGGGCATGAGCATCCATTCTGAGATTGCCAGTAGAAATTCTTCAATGATGAAATAGTATAAAAGTTACATTCAGTATAAAATTTTCCAAAGTGACTGAAACAAATCTCTGATTTGGATTTATGTTTCTTAAGATAACAGCAAATTAAACAACTATGAGATTCCACCTTATCCCAGTAAGGATAGCAAACATTAAAAAATCAAATGAAAATAAATGCTGGCGAGGAATTGGAGAAGTAGGAACCCTCATCTATTGTTGGTGGGAATGTAAGATGGTACAACCATTTTGAAAAGCAATATGAAGACTCCTGATGAAGCTGACTATAGAGTTACCAACAAATCCTATAATTCCCTTACTGGGCATCTACCCTAAAACCTTTAAACCATAGTCCAGAGAGATTTGTTCAACATGTACATAAGACTCAATTTGTGATAGCTAAGAGCTGAAATCAAACCAGATGTCCATCATTAAATGAATGGATAACCAAGATGTGGTATATCTACAAGATAGAATTCTACACAGCAGTAAGGAAAAACAACACAATGAAATTTGAAGAAAAAATGGTCAAACCTGGAACAGATTGTTCTCAGTGAACTCACCCAATCACAGAAAGATAATCATCATATAGTCTCACTCATCTACAGCTCCTAACATGAATCTACCCGAGATGCCGACATACCTAGCAAGCATCTCAAGGACTGAACAATAGGGTGGGTGGGGAGGGGTGGGAGGGTAAGGGTGTGTGCAGGGGCAAAAAACTGGACCCAAATGTCAATGATACCATGAAATTCTGCATCCTAAAAGACAGGCTCAATGGTTGAACCTTCATCCGACCCTTAGAGGGAACACCCAAATCACAAGGCCCTGGAGAAAGTATGATGAAGACTGACCTTAATCTTCTCTTGTTTCTCTCTCTTTCTCTCTCTCTCTCAATCTCTCTCTCTCTCTCTCTCTCTCTCTCTCTCTCTCTCTCTCTCTTTCTTTCCCCCTCACCCTCTTCTCTCTATGTCTTTTATATTATTTATCTTTCTCTTCCTTCTCTTCTTGGGCATTGACCTGTAACTCCCAATAACAACATGTAGCTAATATCCACAATAAGCTATTGGTCAGAGATCTACAAGGCTCCCAAAAGAAGACATGTTTCTATCAGAGTACTTGAAGACCCACCAAAGGTTAGTGCTAAGACCTTACTGGCAAAGATGCCATATGTTGTTGGTATGTAACATGGACTGACCTGGCTGGAATCTGGAGGAGAGTCAGTCCCCAAACACTTAGCTTCCCTAGTGCCAGAGGTAATACATGAGTTACTGGGGGGAAATGACCAACAACTGTCCAAACAACTCGTGGTCTAAGCCATTCAGTAGCAAACAACCTGATGTGATGCTCACACAACTGCAATAGTGGCACACAGCCATAGTAGGAAACCAACTGCTCTTGTTTTGGCTAACTGATCTGCTCAGTGGAATGGAACCCATAGCTGGAGCTGGGAATTAACTTGGAACCATATCCAAAAATGAGCCAGTTTTCTATTATCAATTTCCCACCAATCATGGGCTACAAGAGGTCCTACACTTATTAAATTCTCTCCAAATAAAACAATGGTTATCCCATTTATCTGGCTCTAACTTCATTCTCCATTGGAGAATTTGCTTCTCTTTTTTCAGATGAAAGCATATTCTAAGGAGAGAACACTTCAATAGGGCCCCAGCTGAAACATTCTTGGGTAGATGTTATTTGGGGAAATGAGCAAGAGTGCTGCTTTCTTTGTGAACCTGCTACCAGCACAAGAGTGAAGGAGATAGACATAGAGAATACTCAACTCCTACAAAACCAGACATCCAGAGACACAGAGGCTCCTAAGACCTCATCACTGAAGCAGACCTAAAATGAACTCAACATGGCTCAGAGAAATTTGTGGAAGAAGGGGCAGAAAGAATGTTAGAGCCACACATTGTATCATTATACACAGAAACATTGCCTCTTATCCATAACTGATCGCTAACCCCACCATGCACAACCCATATTCCCCAATGAGGAGGGTCCCTGTGGAGGGAGGAGTACAGGTAGGAGGCTAATGATGATACCAACAAGACTGTATACACTGTGTACATAACTAGTAAAAAATAAGATAAGATAAAAAATATTTAAAACTCAAGCTAGTTAGTGGCTTAGTAAATTGGGAAGATGAAAATTAAAATATTAATAGTACATTATCTTTTGTTGTGATGCTGAGGAACAAAGTAATGTTATTCTCATATGAGGCAAGCACCCTAACACTAAACAGTATCCCCAGCCCTCAGTTTGGGGACATAGTTGCACACTATAGTCTAGGCTGGCCTGGAACTCTAAGTCCTTTTTATTGCTATTTCTAAGGGCTGGTATTAGGAGTATCTGGCTATAATTATACCAAATTTCATATTTCAAAATAAATTAATATACAAGCTCAACCTCTGTGAACCATGGTGATTTTGGAAGGCTCCTAAATATGACTCCTCTTCAGTTTACCCTTGAACTTAAGATTACCCAAGGTTGGTGATCCACTTCTGATGGCACATAAGCATTCCTCCTCTGCCTGATTTCACCAATGAGCTGCGTCTCCATCACCTCACTCCCAGGTTAACTGTTCATTGTTGCATCACTTTGTCATTTCTGCTGACCATAGACACCTCCAGCTGAATATGCACAAAATGGAACTCAATATTCTCATGATAAACATACTTCCATGTATTTAATATGTTTTTAAGCCATCATCCAATCATCATTCCTTGTCCTACCTTCTTATTCTCCACATACCTGTATTTCAGTAGACACTTTTAAAATCAATTCTTCTTTGAACTTACCTTTCAAACCCACTCTTCATATCCACTCTCTCTTCTCTTTTGCAACCTTAAAATCTTTATTTATTTGAGAGAAGGAGAGAGAGAGAGAGAGAGAGAGAGAGAGAGAGAGAGAGAGAGAGAGAGATTGCCATTACAAACAAACTCCAGATGCATGTGCCACCTTGTGCATCTGGCTTACATGGGTACTGGGGAATATAGCCTGGTACTTTAGCTTTGCAGGCAAGTGCCTTAACTGCTAAGACATTTCTCTAGCCACTCTTTCACAAACTTTTATAATAGGTTTATGTTTCCTGTCACCTATTTCTCTTCCAATTCCTTTTATATTTATGAATGATTCTTCTTAAAATACAAACTTGCCCCAATTTATTCTCTTCTGAAGTCTTGCACTAGAGTTGCAGTTGTTTACAGAATGGAACTTAGTCTTAGCAGCTCTGTCTCTGAGATCCTACAAAACATGATGCACCCCTATTTACTGTCTCTTGTGGTAAGCTTTTTCCAATCACTGGCTCTTGCTACCATATCTGGTATTTCTCTGCCTTAAATTTATCTGTGCTAAAAATTATGCTGTAGCTTTGGCCTCCATTTAACACCTTTATTTTGTTGCCTAATTATTTTCTTTCTTTCAAACTAAGATGCACTGTTAGCTCACCTAAGAAACCAGTTTTTATATCCCAGGGTAGATTAATTATTTACGGATTGTGGTTCTGAGTATTAAAGCTAGGGTCTCTTTTCATACTAAATGTGCATTCTACTCCTGAGTTATACCTCTGACCCTCATTTTCACTTATCTTAGCACTGTGAAAACCATGCTGTGAGGCTATGTGTTAGATATTGCTAACGCTAACCTACTATAGGTTTTCATCTAAGTTCACAGGAAGGATTACAAGCTTTACCCGTTTGAAGTTATTTGGAGCCACATTGCAAGACTTAGATATGGTCCAACAGAAACATTGCTAGTTTCCATGAGAATTATGTCTGGAACCTTCACTCCTTATAAGACCAATCTAGATTTAAAGAAATATCCATACCTTCCTGGAAGGCTTCTCAGGGTCCTACAGGGAGAAGATGAATAGCTATTGGCCATTGTATCAGGATTCTCTAGATGAAAAAATCTGATAGAATGAATATGTAATATAAAGGGATTTATTAGAGTAGTTACAGGCTACAGGCCATCTAATTCCATGATGGCTTTCTGCAGGCTAGAGAATTGGAGAACCTGGTAGCTGTTCAGTCCATGGCTGGATGCCTGGAAAGTTCCTTCCTTCCCTTATTCCAGCACTTCCATACTTGGCTACTGTTTTAAAGTTTATCCTTCCCCAAATTTGTAATTTTTATTATGAATATAAAGTTCTTTCAATTTTATACTGCTTAATTCAGTCCTGTGGTATTTGAATTAAAAAAAAAATAAAGTCCCAATGTGGCACTGAAGGGCTGCAGAGATCCTAAAGAACTGCTGGTCTTCAGTCCACCCTGGAAGGCTGATGAAATTAGATACCAGTTCAGAAAGGATATAGTGACAGGGTAGATGCATGCACCACCAAGAAGCAAGGGCAGTCAGATAAAAGGCCCTATGATCTCTTTATAAATAGTCCACTGCTAGAAGGGCTGCCCAGTCTGGGGGAAGGTCTTCCTTCCTCCATCAATCCTTCTTGTACCCTCCCAGACCTGCCCAAGGAGAGTGTCTCCCTATCTGAAACAAATCAATAGAGGGTCAACTGTCACATTTGGAGATCACTATGTAAGGCTAAGCCACTAAGACTTGAGGTTTGTTAACACAACAGACCTCTAGCCTGTTAAAACTTATACTTCTTATGTTTGTGTTGGTATTAGAGACTAATTTATACCTTCTCCTTGTTAAGAAAGCCACAAAATCTTATTTGTTTACCTTCTATCTATAATTTCCACTAAAGATGATTAGGCCACTGTCCATAATACACTAAAAGCTTATTGAGTGACAAATGAAGGTTGTACTTATACCAATTATAAAATAAAACTTGATGAGAGTCACTGATGAAATAGAGGTCAGAACATGGTGTTTAAGGAGTAAGTGGTACCATGTAATGATAATATTATGCATGAAGTCTATTTACCAGTTCATTTCTTTTATCTAAAAGAGTTTTGTATACTCTGTAATATTTATTTTATCCCCTTTGGATAATATTAAAATAATTTTATAAATCAAATACTTTGGGCACAGAAAGTTGGAGAAAATATGCAAGATCAAATGACTGGAGAGTTGCAGATATTATAATCTTATGGCTTAGAATTTAGTCTTCTATTCACATCTATCTGATTATTACACAGGAATGTGGGGATATGTCTGGAAGTAACTATAAGGGAAATAAGATGAATATGCAGGGCTGGAGAGATGGCTTAGCGGTTAAGCACTTGCCTGTGAAGCCTAAGGACCCCGGTTTGAGGCTCGGTTCCCCAGGTCCCACGTTAGCCAGATGCACAAGGGGGCGCACGGGTCTGGAGTTCGTTTGCAGAGGCTGGAAGCCCTGGTGAGCCCATTCTTTCTCTCTCCCTCTATCTGTCTTTCTCTCTGTGTCTGTCACTCAAATAAATAAATAAATAATTTTAAAAAAGATGAATATGCAGGTAGAATGAAGGTTAAGGAAAGATTTCAAAGATCATAAACATACTCAGAGGGAGACAGCTTTATTCTGTCAAGATCATGTGAGTAGGTAATAGATTCAATGGATAACTTAATTAGTTGAAATGGATACATGTGTTTCATGTGGATGTATAATTTTTTTAAATACATTCAAGAGAAGCAGTTCAAATATAGTTCTGTGTATAAGCAGTGAGTGACAAAAATCAAGAATTTTCTGTTAAATTAAACATTTATAAAAGAGCAGTATAATGACTTCAAAGAAAGCATGACCCATCCCCCCCCACAAAAAAATGAGATTTTGGTTAAAAAACTTTTGAGTTCTATGTGGAGATATCTTCCTTCTTTGAACAATACTTCCTTCATGCACCTTCCCCTTCATATGCCCCTGCCCAGAACACTCCTCTTGCCACTCTCCTGACGACACCCAAGTAAATAAAACCTGCTAACATAACCTGAAACATTTGTGGACAATATTTTGCCTGCCTTTCAGACCCTCCTTTTGTACTTAGAAAAAGTTAAAGGGGACAATACAGGGGACCTGGGTTACATGGAAGGGAAGTGCTTAGCATGAAGAAGATACACTTTCATTACACCTGCTTGACTCACAGTAGATTCAGTTCATCTTTCTAGAATAATTTCCTTTCTATTCTTATACCCTCTCACACATCAGTCTTCAGGCTGCTAGAAAATATATACATTGCCATGTCAAACAGTACAGGGCTTCAAATCTGTCCCATAGAACTTGACTCACTGATATGAATGAGTATTCTTTGTATGTGGTGGTGATTTGCAATGCATCTCATTCTCCTATGGATAAAAATGCCTCAGTGATCTAGATGCAAGGTTCTACTTCTCAGCATAAGTTCTCATTCTAGCTTCAGTCCTAAAAATATACCTTGAGTCTTAAAAATCATAAAAGACACAAAAGACATTATGCACAAATTATATCACTCGTTATTATGGATATTAGAAATCAAAAATTAATTCTTTAAATATATTTATCAATTTATTTAAAAGAACATTGATTCAATGGCACATTCATATAATAATATTGTAAAATGTATTTTATGTATTTGCATCAGGGCCTTCAATGACTGCAAATGAACTCCAGACATATGTGTCACCTTGTGTTTCTGGCTTACATGGGTCCTGGTGAATTGAACTTGGGTTCTTTAGTTTGGCAGACAAGCACCTTAACTGCTAAGCCATCCCTCCAGCCATATAATAATTTTTAAAGAGTTATGTGTTTGGAAGAACGTATAGTGAGGTGACAAGCACAAGTTTATTTTTGGCAAATAGCATTAACAGAATGAATACTTACATCTGTTTCAGCATGGAGTTCTACTGTGCAATGTAGGATGTGCTGGAATTATATAACGAAATCCATCTACACATTGATATTAAAATGTAGTAAGCATGTTCAGGGCCATTTCAACTGGTCCCAAGGATTCTCCGATTTTCTTCACTTAAGCTTTGAGAAAGAATATAAAGTTATATATACGTTGAAATTCAAAAACTTAATATTTCATGTTTGTTATTAAAACTTATAAAACAACTGATAAGCAATAAGTGATAACATATCTTGAAGTTTTATATTTTGAAATATAGCCAAATGTTTCATTAAGACAGATCACTAGGAACTGCAGAAATTTGGTAAAGAAGAAATTTTGCTGTTATTAGAATTCTGGCAGTACTGGGATTGTTCAAGGAGTTTGGGACTTCCAGTCTAGAAGAAAACATGACAAAATGTAGAGATCAATTTTATCATGTCAAAAGGTAGGAAAAATGCCTCTGTTCTGACAGCAATCTCTCTGTGTGGTCGACCCTCAAAGTTGCTGTCCAGGTATGAAATTTGTACTTCACTGTCATGCATTTATACATTCAATTCTATCCATGTTTCATCATGTGTAAGCACATGGTCCTTCTTACCTGTCATGGGTGGCCTGGCTACTTCTCCAGTCCTGTGTTTCAGAAAAGGGAGAATGGTGGGATACACTCAAGAGAGCAGCTAATACTTGTCTTAGGATTGACATTGTTAAATACAATATGATAAGCTATGAAGTTCTAATACCCCAGCTCAACTTGTGATTCCTACCCTAGCCACTGAGCCCCTTTTGAGCTCCTAAATCAAACTATAAACATACAAGAGATTTCTATCATAGTCATTTCTAACTGCAAGTTATTTTTTTTCTAAAATTCAAACCATCATGTTAAACTGAAAGGAAAATGAACACCATGGATATAAGTGTCCATCTGTGTTTATTGCAGCACTACTCAACATTGCTTAGGTGTCTGTCAATAGATGAATGGGTAAAGATAATGTGATGCCTATTACAATGGCACTCTATTCAGCTACAAAGAAGAATGAAATTATTTTGTTTTCTGAAAAATGGCTACAACTGGAGATGACCATATTAAGCAAAATAAGCTAGTCTAAGAAAGATAAATATTGCATATTTTCTTCATGCATGGTTCTTAGATTTCACATTGGTACCAAAAACAATCCCATATTTTTATATATGAAACTAATGTGGGATGGATCATGGAGAAGAAGAGCAAAAGAGCATAGGGTATGAGGTGATTGTGGTGGAACCACATGACATGGTTGAAATAATTTATATTCAACAAACCTACTACTGTATGCACTAAGTTAAAAAATAAAATGAAAACTATAGAAAAGGGAAATTATTATAATTTAACATCATCTCTTCATGATTAAATAACAGTATAAGAGCAATTAATATTCTTTGCATTTGAGTAGAGCTTTTTAGATAAAAAAAGAGCTTCTCCTCAGGTCTGGAAAGCAGTTTCAACTGGTCTCCTGGGTAAGGAACTCTGCATTTTCATTTCCTCCTAAATTTCTCTGTCTGTCTTTCTTTCCTATTTCAGTAGCAGTTCCTTTTATCCACTAGAAGTCTGGGAGAGTAGACCAGACAGATGTTACTTCTTACCTTATATAGATTGCAGAAACACTGGACACGAATTAAACCCTGTATAAATGGATTTTAAATATTTTCTTAATACCTTCAAGAATGATAACAGGTAGGCCCCACATAGTCAAGTTATTATTTAAGTTGCTTGCTTGATTGATTGAACCAGGTATAATATTTCCAAGGGTGGTAGTGGAACAGTACCTTGAATTTCTTATTCTCCAGTCTCTACCTCCAAAATATTGAGATGACAGTCACATGCCACCTTCTCTGGTTTAATTATATATGATGGAATCCTTGGTGTGTTTGGTCCTCCTATTCCAGTCTTAAGTTTTCAGATGATATAAGATTGGAGAACTGAATGATGCAAGGAAGGAAGACTGAAGCTGTGGTCCTCATGTTTCCATAGCTACACTTGAATAAGTTACTTAGCCAGTGGGACAATAACACATTTCCTGAGTTGAAGTCAGGATCCCAGGTTGAACAGAACTTCAAAACGTCCACTCAAGCACAGACTTAGTCCCATATTCCATTTTTATTTCTAGCCAATGACCTTTACTTCTGGCTGCTGCATCAGTGTTCTATATCTTTTCAAAACTTTAGACCTTCATATTATTCTCACTGAATGTGAGACAGAGTTGGACATAGTTAGTGTAACAAACTCACTCTTCCTTTTCATCTTCAATGTTAAAGGGAACCTGGTTGATAAAGGGCAAGAAAAGGTCTGGGACACTCACAATGAGTTTATGATCTCCATGGGTCTTACTACTCTGAGGGCAAGGAGCCACTGAGTGCATAGCAAACGTCAGACTCCATGTTGGGATTACTGAAATCAAAGAGAACAAAGATTTGATTCTTTGAGAGGTTTCAAATCCCATTGTATAAATAGGGTTATGAAAGGTATGTGAATAGTATTGGATTAGGTAAGTGTGGACAGTATAATGTGAAAGGATGATTAAACATAAATGTGCAGCAATTACATACTTGTACAATTTATGGGTAATCAATTAATGAGATAGTCACTGCTGGTCTGGAAGTGTTCAGGTTTATGGAAATTAGGACTGTCTTGATAGAGCTGGTGAACTTGGAATGACTTCTCCAGTTTTGAATAGTAAATCTTTGCTGTGGTGAGCATAGGTGAAAAGCTTCCTGAGCCAATCATCCGCACAGGTATGGTTTACACATGGAACATCAATGCAAAAAGAAGAAATGTTGGTTGTTTTCGAAGAGAAAGTTAAGATTCACATTTAAGCATAAAAATCTGTATAGTTCTTTGGAAATATAAGAAAACTGAGCCCAAAGATACCTGGGTTAACTTCAAAGAATGTCATGGGCAGGAACTCTAGGGTATGCAGGAAATCATATATTTGGACTTTAGTTTGATAAGGAGACAGAAAATGTACAGTAATTGATAGAGTTTTAATACGAGTTACACTCACATGCTTAGAATATGCAAGCTAGACCTATAGACCAGCCTTTGTAAATGATTTTATTTGACTTTGAGCTATACAGTAGACACACAGGATTTGCAAGAGACTTTATGTCACACAACATCTGAAATATTTACCAATCGGACCCTTAAGGAAGCAGCACAGAACATCTAGATTAAAGAAAGGAGAAGTTGGCTAGCAAGAAACTGAAAGATTCCCAGGGTTGTAAGAATGGCAGTTCTACAGCATAGCCAGCACCCCTAGAGTTGAGGCAGACCAGCAATGAAATGTGTGGCCCACCCCTACGGTTGAGATCTATCCCTCATTTGGGTGAACACAATTGTAGCTCACCAAGTTCTGAGATGCAACAGTGGCATCATGTTGGCAGAATCACTAGGAATATTCTTTCTAGAACTTGCTAGAAATGCACCTTCTAGCATGCTGAGGACAATTATTTACAAGGATATGTCTAACTCGGGTTAAAAATTATCATCTAATACTGCTAATAGGAAAAAAAAATATGCAAGGAAAATACAGCTACCAGAAAAGCTACTGGCTGCTATGTGCTACAGGAGCCTGGTAATGGTGCAGATGTCTAGACTACGAAATTTCAAACAATGAGAAATCTGATCTGCTCAGAAGCTGCGCACTTTAAGCCATGTGCAGGGGCTGGTTTTGGATGTTGCAGGAACAATATTTCTTCCCAAATGAACACAGTAGGAACAGGAACATTCCCTTTATTCTGCAGTTTCTCACTAGATGATGAAGGTTACTTACTGATGTAGGTTACTGATGAAAATTAGCACCAAGCCAGTTGTCAAAGGAAAATTATTTGAGAGGCTGATATCCATTTCACAGAGCATACATAAAGAATTAACTTTATTGAAAGATGCTAAATTGATAACTACCCTACAATGATATTAAATTGTCCTAAAATGTAGCCAGGCATCAGCATCATGATGACATCTGCATCCCATCAACCTATTTTTTTTTAAATAAAACCTATGGTCCTGTTTTGTACTAAGGATCAGGGCAAGGTTAGTGGCAAGTGTTTCAGGACACAATGACTTTGTAAGAGTCATATGCATGACCAGAAAAGGAGGTCAGAGGTGATTAGAATGTTATAGAAACACAAAGAAAGATAGCTCCAGTTAAGCTCAAACAGGCCTCTTTATCTTGTGTGTGTATGTATGTATTTTCCTAGTTTCTACATTTATTTGGTAAGGTTACCCTAACTGAATGCAGTCACCCCTCAATGTGAACAGGGTCATTGTTCCAGGACCCAACTTGGATACCAGAATTCATAAATTTTCAAATCCTTCTATAGAAATAAACCTCTATCTATCTATCTATCTATCTATCTATCTATCTATCTATCTATCTATATATCATTATTTCTTGATTACTTAGGGTAGTATAATGAAAATTACATGACTTTCTTGCAAGAAGATTATTTTAAGAAATTACAACAGAAAGATCCCAATCTGGGAGGGATGGTGAGAAAGTAGCTTATCCAGGTAATTACTCTACTGTATATTTAAGGAAATAATGACAAGAAAATTTTATACATGTTCAACATGAACACAGCCATTCAAGTTCAACAACAATTTGATCTGTAGGTAAATCTGTATGTGGAACTATGAACTTAGAGTATCAAGTATGCATGACTGAATAGCTTAAATAACAGTTAATTTTTATTGTCAATCAATTCTGAAGGCTAGAAGTCCAAGGTCAAGGTGTTGGCAAAGTGGTTTCTTACAAGGTCTGTCAGCACATGAATTATTTTAGACATTTCTTCACCTTCATTTATAAGTCATCTTGTGTGACTTTCCACATCTTCTCTTTGTGCTAAACCAAGACTTTTTCTGAAGTTCCCATTCTCATCAGGATTCTAGCCATACAAAATGTGGGCCCACAATAATGACCTTACCCTAATTTTGAGAACATCTGTCAAAGTTCTATGTCTCAATAAGGTCATATTCTGATATACTGAGAGTTAATAAGGTTAACACTAATTTTGAGTGTAACAAAATTGATTCTATCACATTGATAAAGGGATATTAATCTGCTAGTTAACAGTGATGAAGTGGGGCAAAGCATAACATAAAGTACACATAATAAAATCCCAAGAGTAGATGGGTATCAGACTAAAGGGTATCTGTGTGTATTTTTGTACGTGTGTGTGTGTGTGTGTGTGTGTGTGTGTGTACGCATGCATATTCAGGCTCACATATGCTAGCACACAATGATGGTAACTGCTCATCCAAAATGCAAAAATAGGACTTAATTTATTTTCTGTATATAATTCAGTAAACTTTGTGGGTCTAAATTCCAACTGTTGCAGATAACTGTATGTTTTAATAGCATATTTAACCTTAAATTCACATAGCTTTTTCCTAATCTTAATAAAAGTTTGCATGGATATAACCTGAATAATTATTTAACACAGTTATTAACTGTATGATGTTGAACAAGCAAATGCATTTATTTTAGAAATTAAGCTTGTAGCGCTGGAAAGATGGTTTAGCAGTTAAAGGGTCTTGCTTGCAAAGCTTCCCTAGATTGGCTAAGGTTTGATTCCCCAGTATCCAAGTAAACCTATAAGCACAAAATCATGCATGTGTTGGAGGTTGTTTTCAGGTGGCAAAAGGCTCTCATTTGCACATATTCTTTCTCTCTGTCTTTCTCCCTCTCCTCATAAATAAATTTAAAAAAATTAAGTAAATAACAATTTAATATAACTCAGACTCACTTCAAGTAAAATTCTTGACTTCAGTACCTGTGGTATTAGGTATTTTTGCATTTAAAGGTATATTTTACCTTTGTTTATTCATTTATTTATTGCAAGCAAAGAGGGAGAGAAAAAACGAGAATGGGCATGCCAGGACTCCAGCCACTGCAAAAGAACTCCAGATGTATGCTCTACTTTGTGTATCTGGCTTTAAGTGGGTCTTAGAGACCAAATCCCAGTTGTTAGGCTTTGCAGGCAAGTGCCTTAACCAATGATCCATCTTTCCAGCCTCTTAAGTCTAATAGTAAAATGCCGCCACAGCAGAAAATAGAAGAACAAACATTTTAGAATGCTTTCAAAGAGAACATATTAAAAAGTTACTAAAGAATATTGTCTTTCATGGTAAAGCTACCTACTGATAGATTCCTGCGGGGCTCCTTCCCGCACAGGTAGTGCTGAGGGAAGGACCAGGCCTGCTGGTTCCTCCCTAGGGGTTGAGGGGATAATGAGCGTCGGACGACTCAGAAACCTCTCCTGGCCACCCGAGAAAAACCACACTGAGTCGGGAGTCTTTGCAATGCAGGAACAACTCGCTTTATTACTCTGAGCAGTTGCCTATATCATGTTGGGGATGAAGGCGGGGATTTTAGGGTGGGAGAAGAGGTAGGGGCCAATAGTAAACTTTAACTATTGAAATGGTAATTACAATTACCACGAGGAAGTAGCAGGCCAGAAGCCCTTAGGCATCCTGCTGAGTCATAGCTGGCCAGAGACAGGTCGCCAAACTTTAGCTAGGCTCAGGAAGTTCCACTATGCCTTTCAGGGCCCAACATCTCCCCCTTTTGTTTTTGTAAGAGCTTTAGTCACTGTGGCCCCTGTCTTAGGTTGTCCCCCTCTGGGGATCTTACCCGTCATTGAGTACCAGGTGTTTAGCTCACTGAGCCACTCCACGGCCTGTCTTAGGTTGTCCTCCTCTGGGGATCTTACCCGTCATTGGTCACATGGAGTGCAGGGGAGGTGGCAGTGGGTCATCTGAGGAACTTAATTTCTGAGTTGTCAGCCTGTGATATCTCGACCTGATGAGGTTTTATTACCTCTAGCCGCTGGTGAATAAATTGTGTAATTTTGTTAATTACACAAGGCCCAACAGTGAGGATAAGGAGGAGGGGAAGGAGAAGAAGGAGAAGAAGAAGGAGGAGAAGGATGGGGAGGGGTTCATAAAGAGGGAGGATGTAAGGTAAGATGTCATGTAAGCCCGTCTGTAGCAGGTTGTCTTGGGGGTCCCGTCGCCTCCTCTCCATGTCTTCCTGGAGCCTCTTAATCTTGTCCTGGACGATTCCCGATTTACTGGCGTAAAAGCAGCATTTTTCCTGTAAAAACAAACATATGCCTCTCTTTTTGGCTGTTAGTAGGTCTAGTCCTCTCCTGTTTTGTAGGACTACCTTAGCCAAGGAATCTAGCTTCCAGGAATGATATCTACATCTGGGATTAAGGTGGCTGGGGCACAAGGGCCCATCCAATTGCTGGGCAGAAAGTTACAGGCCATTTTGCCCCCGCAAACATAAGCCATTCCAGAAGGCGGGCAGCGTTGAGCACTGGGCTCAGTTTTGTTAAAATTACAGAAGGAAATATGAATGTATCTCACATCTATGCTGGAATTATTAGGGGAAGGCGGGGCCCAAATGCCCAGAGGAAACATTGGGAAAAGCTGGACGGGGATGGGGAAGGTAGCTGAGCAGTTTTTTAAGGTCGTATGGACAACTGTACTGCAATCAGCCAAAGAGGCCCAGATTGGAGGCAAAGCCAGCAATCCTCCACAAGGGAGGGAGCTATTTAATTTAGCAGGGTAAAGGACCATTTTAGGAACAGTCCTCAGGGGTGGGACACTCCCTAGAGAAGTGATTGTCAGTGTCCCCTTGTTCAGACAAATATTTTAGGTCCCTCGCTGGTACCCAAATGGGTCTTTTTTCATCTTGAGGGAAGACACATCCAAACCCTCTCCCTGCTGTGAGGAGTGGATCAGGCCCTCTCCAGGCCCCAGTCAATGGGTCTCTCCATCTTACCCAGATAGAACTGTAGGTAACAGATGAGGACCAATGTTTTTGAAAAGGGGATAATTGTTTATTTTCTTTAGAAAAGTTTAAAATGTTTAGGGTAAATAATGCCTTTTTTAGTTGGTCATGTGGGGGTAAGGACTGCCCCTTTTGTTTTTGTAATTGAGACTTGAGAGTTTGATTATATCTTTCAACTATAGCTTGGCCCTGGGGGTTGTATGGGATGCCTGTGGAATGTGAAATTTTCCAGGTCTGGAGAAAATCTATAAAGGCCTTGCTTATGAAGCAGGGGCCATTATCTGTTTTTATTTGATCAGGTAGCCCAAGAGTGGCAAAACATTGAAGCATATGACTAATGGCATGTTTAGATTTTTCCCCGGCATGTGCTGATGCCCAGCAGGCGCGGGAGAAGGTATCGACTGAAAGAAAGATATATTTAAGCTTTCCAAATGGAGAATAGTGTGTGACATCAATTTGCCAAAGATGATTAGGGCGGAGCCCTCGAGGATTGCTTCCTGTATTTTGAAGGGGGGGGTACTTGGAGGAAAGGCTGACAGGACTTACAAGTCCGGACAATTTTTTTAAGGTTCTTGACTGGTACCTGTGGAAACCTGTGCTTGGGACCTCTCCAGTTGACATGGGTCAATAAGTGGAAGCGTGTAGCTTCTGTAATAGTATTACATTGAGGCATAGAAGCCATTTTATCAGCCAAATTGTTTCCTTGAGAGAGAAATCCTGGTAAGTTTGGATGACCCCTGAGATGTTGAAGAAAAATGGGATTGATTCTTTGTTTGAGTAGGGAACGAGCTTGAATCATCAAAGGAGATATAGGGTTGGAGTCCAATCTAATATGGGCTTCAACCAGTTTGGGTAATAAATTAACAACATAAAGGCTGTCAGAAAATAAGTTAAATGGCTCTTGAATAGTGTCTAAAGCTAGAACGACAGCAAATAGTTCTTTGAATTGTGCTGACCCCTCAACCTCATGGGAGAGTGACTTTATGGGGATAGGCTCTTTTTTTCTGTTTTAAAGGAGGGTAAATGACTAGGGAAGCCCCCAGGCACCCTCCATCGGTAAACACAGTAAGAAAGTCAGGGTTAGGTTGAGACAGAAAAAGCCTGGGGGGCTTCCATTCTAACCTGGAGAAAGAACTCATCCATTTGTGGGGGCCATAATGGCAATCAATTTTACCTAGAAACCCCTCGAGAGCCATAGCAACTCTGTTATTATTTCTCTGAAGCCAGGTGAAATTAGTTATCTTAAAGGGAGTGACAATAAGGTGAGGTTCTGTGCCAAACAACCGGACAGAGGTGTCTCTGCCCTTGATAATGCAATCAGCAACCTGGTTGGTTATAGAATAAACTCTGGTGATCCCACCAATTGAAAGGTGGATCCATTGGATGGGCTCACCTTCCTGGGCCAACAGTGCAGTACATAATGTTTCCCCAGAGAAAATGTAGAGGGAGGTGGGCAAATTAGGATTGAACCTCTTTAAGGTCGCAGTATTTATAGCCTGTTGTACCTTATAAAAAATTTGTTGATGACAAGGGGACAAAATTACCTGAGAGGAGAAGTTAAGATCCTTTAGGAGGTCAAACAAAGGGGACAGCTCTTCAGTAGTTATGGGTATCCAAGGCCTCATCCAGTTAATTTCTCCCAAGAGCATCTGGAGTTGAGGCAAGGTGTAAGAATCCTGAATACAAAGTTGTGGTTTAACAGGTGAAACTGTATCTAGAGTAAGGGTCGAGCCCAAGATCTTAAAGGGAGGCACAGTTTGAACTTTTTCAGGAGCTACTTTAAAGCCGTGAGTATGAAGGATAGTTAGACATTGATGGGTAAGGTCCTGGAGTGTGGAGGAATCTAGGCACCCAAGAATAATATTATCTATATATATATAAAACAGGGTATTGGGGAGATTGAAAAGAGAAGAGAAAATGGATGACAGGTAATATTGACAAATGGATGGGCTATTAGCCATGCCCTGAGGTAAGACAGTCCATTCAAATCTCCTATCTGGGACACAAAAGTTAATAGCGGGTACAGAGAATGCAAATTTTTCCATGTCTCCTGGATGGAGAGGGATAGAGAAGAAGCAATCTTTAATGTCAATGATAGTAATATGGTATATATTGGGAATAGCTGGGATCCATGGGAGTCCCCTCTGGGGGGTTCCAAAGGGGATCATGTGTTCATTGATCTTTCTTAAATCATGTAAAAATCTCCAGGACCCATTAGGCTTTTTTATGACAAAGACAGGAGAGTTCCAGGGACTAGTGGAGGGACGGATATGTCCGGCCTCCAACTGTTGATCAATAAGTATGTGGAGTTGGTGTAACTTAGAAGAAGGGAGAGGCCACTGCTCAACCCATATAGGGTCCCCCAGTCTCCACTGGATTTCAAATGGGGGGGGGCTGTGCAGTGGCCCTTAGAATTGGGGGTATTCATTGGAGTAATTAGGATGACATTCCCTCCCTTCCTTAAACCATTGTTGATATATATATATATATTTTTTATTTAACAAATCATTATAAAAGGCCTTATGATCAGTAGTGATGAAAGCCTCGGCATCTCCAAGGATGTCTTGCCCTAGTAAGTTAGCAGTGAGCCCAGTCACCACGAGAAGGCGGACTTTTCCCTTGTCTCCACCTGGGTCAGTCCAAGGGAGCCACGTGGCAGTCTCCTAGAAGGTGGATTGTCCGCCAACTCCCAGTAGGGGAGGGTCAGGCACAGGCTGCCAAGAGGGGGGCCATCTATTTAAATTACCAAATTTCGCCCCTGGCTCCCAATAGATTTATAACTATCATATATAATAAACTGTACTTAGTTTAATTTTAAAGGTCTCCACAGTCTTGACCAATATAAGATATTGAGATTTGTAAAATTAAGCAAGTTAAACACTTAACATATAAAGGCACAGAGTAAACATTTTCATCTGATATTAGGTATAGTAAGGAAAGACTAAAACAATGTAAATTGAACCATCATAACCTAAAATTTGTCTCAGTGTCTGTAACTTGCTTGAGGTGTTTTAGATTAAAATCTTAAATCTCAGCCAGGCGTGGTGGTGTATGCCTTTAATCCCAGCACTCGGGAGGTAGAGGTAGGAGAATTACCATGAGTTTTAGGCCACCCGGAGGCTTCTTAGGGAATTCCAGGTCAGCCTGGGGTAGAGTGAAATCCTACCTCGAAAAACCAAAACAAAGAAAAAACAAATATTTAATTTTTGAATCCAGTATCTCGAGTAAAGCATATCAGTCTATTACAAAGTTAACCCTGATTAAACTCTTTGGGACTGGGCAGCAGGACGCAGCCAGCCCTTATGCCAATAGCCCAGTTCCAACAAAGTTCCCTGTAGTGTTTCTTTCCTCTTAGAAAGCTTATATGGCAAGCCTTGAAGTTTAATGCTGTCTGCACTTAGTATTTTTAAATTTTTTTCTGAATAGTCCATAAAATTTGGCTTATCACTCCAGAAGACACATTTAGTTGTAAGCATTAAGTTTATGTCTATTTCTTTAAAATAAAGGTTCCAAAAGATTAACATCCACATGGTCAGGTTCATCTCAGTTCATTAGACAGCTCTAGGTTTGCTAAGATAAACTTCCAGACCAGGTACAGTTATGGAGGAAGGAATATTTACTGAAGCTTACAGATCCAGGGGAAGTTCCATAATGGCAGAAAAAGTTGGCCTACCTTCACAGGCCCAAGCAGAGAGAGAGAGAAGCACAAGCCTTTAGAAATACAAAAGCCACCAGCGAACCGAAGGTGAAGGGAAGAGAAAGGAAATGAAGACATGTCGACAAGTAAGTACAGGTTGTAGAAGCAAAGTTTAGTGCAGTAAATAGGAAGACTACCTCATAACTTATGAGGGTACGCTCACCCGCAAACACCGATTACCTCCTCAACGACTGCCTCTCATGGGGTGCACTAGTCTGTTGGGGTCCCAGAGCCCCACGTTGGGCGCCAGATGCGGGGCTCCTTCCCACACAGGTAGTGCTGAGGGAAGGACCAGGCCTGCTGGTTCCTCCCTAGGGGTTGAGGGGATGATAAGCGTCGGACGACTCAGAAACCTCTCCTGGCCACCCGAGAAAAACCACACTGAGTCGGGAGTCTTTGCAATGCAGGAACAACTCGCTTTATTACTCTGAGCAGTTGCCTATATCATGTTGGGGATGAAGGCGGGGATTTTAGGGTGGGAGAAGAGGTAGGGGCCAATAGTAAACTTTAACTATTGAAATGGTAATTACAATTACCACGAGGAAGTAGCAGGCCAGAAGCCCTTAGGCATCCTGCTGAGTCATAGCTGGCCAGAGACAGGTCGCCAAACTTTAGCTAGGCTCAGGAAGTTCCACTAGGCCTCACGCCTAGGCCTTTCAGGGCCCAACAGATTCCTTCATATTTCATATTTGATATGTGAGGACTGAGACAGATGTGGCAAAATCCTCCTAAGAAATTAGAGGGTAAAGGTTATTGGACTCATTTTACAGAAATGCATTAAGAATTTATGGCATAATCACAAAAGTGATATTTTTGTAGACAAAAATGAAATAATCAAAGTAAAATGTTTTAACTATCTTGCCTGAGCCAAAGGAAACAAAAATTATCTGATTAAAAAAAAAAGTTTCCCAAAGTGTCATACGGTGAGTGCTGTAGCACAACATAGCCCTAACCCCTATCCTCTGCTGGTAAGTGAGCATGGGAAATGAGCCAGTGTCTGTAAGAACCTCCACCCAGAGAAGCACAGGGCTCATTAACAGTTAGACACTCAGAAAGCCACCAGGAAGACCACTGAACTTCAATCCAGTGATTTACATACTTAATTTGAAAAAAAAAAAAAAAAAAAAAAAAACTCCCATCCCCAACTTAGCATGACTCAGAACTCATGTTTCTTCAAAAGCAGTTTGGAGTTTTAATGGTTTTCATTACTGAAGGTTTTCACCATGACACTCTCCTCACTCTTTATAACAAGTGGCAGAGGGCCTCCAGCAATGGCTCTAATAAGGATGGAAGGCCTCCATCTGCACTACTAGATGTGCCTGCAGAAATGCTAGTTTGGAAATATTTTACAATTGCTATTTCCCATGGTGGAACATTGGCCTCCTCTCAGTTTTATTACACCCATTTTCTCCCTATAAGACTACATCCTTTTTTAGGTAGACAGACTCCTGTCATCAGAAAGTAACACTTAAAGGCCATTTATTATTTTTCTTTGTCTAAGAGCTTCGTTTTGCCTATGATGAACCATTTATGTTAAAATAATATTGTGAGAGAGGCTAACTCTAAGAGAAAAATCAACAATGATGATGATATCAAATTGTATTTATAAACTGTGTAGACATAGGGAAGAAAAGAAGATCCTACTTTAGAAAGGAAATGTTTTAAAATGACAGAAAGCATGATACAATGCAGACTTCTTTGCATTTATATTGTAAGAAAGCTCACTATTACATATTTGGCAGCTGAATGCCATGACCGACACTTGTAAGGAAAAAGAAAACCAGGAGGCCTGATGGTAAGCTCAGTGGCAGCTCTTGCTTCAAAAAGGGAAAAGCCTTACAAAATAGACTGAAACAATCCTTGGGGGAGTTTGGGAAACTGGAAAGTTAGGCAGTCAAGAAAAACACAAATTTTACAAAGGGTACAGTTCAATATTGTTAGGTATCTTATGATATATGTTGACTGGCAGAAACTTTGCAAATATGAAAGAGGAAATTGCTGTGAGAAATCGTCAGAACTTTGGCTGGGATGAGTGAAAGAAAGAGTGTTGGTCTTGATGGGGCAAATATTTTGGAGGGTGTTGAATGGAGATATGAAGGTTGGCAAGAAAAAGGATTAGCACAGGAGTGTTCGATTACTGAGACATCCCTGCCAAGATTTGACCAAGGACACAAGTTCCTAAACTTGACACAATTCCGACTAATTGTCAACACCAAGAAAGAGATAAAAACACAAGACATAATAATAAGAAAAGAAAACAAATGACTAGGGGGAATTAAGTTAGTAAATGAGGCTGGACACAGCGGAAAAGTAGAATGCTTGCCTCACATGTGTTCAATCCTCAGCACTGAAAATAATAATAAAAATAAAAATAAAAATAATAATAATAATAATAATAATAATAATAATAATCAGACTAAAGGGAAAATGCATATTTTTGCATAGTGATTACAAGTGCCAATTTTATAGTCAGAGAGTCCTAGGTTTAAATCCCACTTATACTATGTCACTTAGCTACACAATCTTGGAAAGTTCACTTAATTTTTAACTTAGTTGTTACTTCCATTTGATAGAAATAATATAATACCTTTTTCCCAAGTTTAGCAAACTAACTTTGAAGTTCTAAGGACAAGGTATGACACTAAATTTCTATTTGCTTTTGTGAAATTCCTAAGGTATAACAGGATCAAGGGAGGAAGGCCACTGCCACTTCCCATGGGCTCTAAAACCAATCTTAAACACAACTCCTGGGGACTTTTAAAGACCCATAATGGGTATTAATTTCAGTGCTTTCTTGTTTCAAGTAATACAGAAAATATCTTGTTTTTATATGTTTGCTTTTTTTTTTGAAGAGAATTCTAGGAAACCACTTGAATAACTGAATGCCAATATGAACTTTGAATGGAGTAGTGAAGTTAATTTCCTTGTAAGGGCTGTTAGCATCCAACATATCTTTCTCACAGTAGTAGAGGCATCCTCAAGCTGGCTCACATAGAATGCAAACATCTGAACCACACTTTGCAACAGTGTGACATTACTTGTGCCTCTATGAGCCCAGATGTTGTATGAGTCTATTCAGGTTAGGGCAACAAGGAACTAATGTCACATTCAGTGAGAAGTGGATTAAACTGTGGGATGGCAGGGACAACTTGTCTTCCCCGAGAGAATATGGATATGCTGGGACTTCTGGATCCAATCTTGAGCTGGAAATGCATGCTTACATATCCCCTACCCATCCTCAGGGAGGACCATAGAGGGAGAATTCCATCAACACCAATACACTGTCGGGCATTCATTTATTCAGAAATATTTATCATCTACCTCTAATGCATAATATACCCTGAGGCTATGCACAGAAAATAATGCACTCACAGCATTTATAAACTCATGGAGAGGTTCAAACAATGAGCAGATGAATGAGCAAAAATGACCCAGATAAACATAAATTTTATAAAAAAGTAAAACACAGTAATGAGACACTGAGTATGCTGTCAAGACATTTTTTTAGAATGAAAGACAGAAATCAGTTCTTCCACAAATGTCACTTGCCAATTGCTCCAGGCAAACAAAGATACCCTCTTCCTAAGGTTAGGGGTGGTGAATTTTATTTCTTGTCAGCAATGAAATAAGAGTCTTCCCTAGCTCCCATTAGACACCCCCCCCAAACAATTTCTCTTCACATTTCAGACACAATTTGAATAGAGATAAATAAAAATAAAATCTGGGCTTGGAGAGATGGCTTAGTAGTTAAGCACTTGCCTGTGAAGACTAAGGGCCTTGGTTTGAGGGCCAATTCCCCAGGACCCACGTAAGTCAGATGCACAAGCTGGTACAGGCATCTGGAGTTCATTTGCAGAGGCTGGAAGCCCTGGTGGGCCCTTTCTCTCCCTTCTCTCTCTCTCTCTCTCTGTCTCTCTCAAACAAATAAAGAAAAATAAACAACAACAAAAAATCTCATCTTGTCTATAATCCGGATCCTCTCCTAAGAACCCTGTGCATCAAATACATGACAATATCTGCAGTAGATAGAAGCTACTGTAATCACTTCTTCCAAATGAGAGTGCTAAGACACAGAGAAACTTACTAAATGTCTTAGAACTGCTAGGTGAAAATGTCAAAATTGAAACCAAGTCTGTGACTTGCTTCAGGGTCTGAACTCTTTCCATTTGATGTCACAGTAAAGAAATGATCAATAACAATAGCATCATCAGTGTGTTTTCCCCACCCTGTTGGTCATTATGTATACATCCATCTTTAATGGGTCTCTGAGTTTATACATTTAGGGTTTTTCAACTGGGATTGAGACCATTCTGAAGAGACACATACATCCTATGTACAAAGGAAAATTTTTCCCTCCTTCCTTCTGAACATTCAGTACAGTTCTTTCTTTATATAATCAAATTGACCCATGCATTACCAGTGTCTCCTACCACTAGATGTCTGTTAAAAAGTCCTAAAGAGACAGGGAATAGAAGGAACATATCTCAACATAATAAGGGATATTTGTGACAAGCTTACAGCCAACATATTACTAAGTGGGGAAAAACTGGAAGCTTTTCCACTAAAATCAGGGACAAGACAAGCGTGTCCACTGTCCCCACTTCTATTTAATATAGTTTTGGAAGTCTTAGCCATAGCAATAAGGCAAGAGACAAACATAAAAGGGATACAAATTGGAAAGGAAGAGATCAAGTTATCATTATTTGCAGATGACATGCTTCTATACATAAAGGACCCTAAAGACTCTACTAGCAAACTGTTAGAGCTGATCAAAACCTACAGTCATGTAGCAGGATACAAAATAAATACACAGAAGTCAGTAGCCTTCACATGTATATATTTACAAACACACAGAGGATGAAATCAGATAATCACTCCCATCACAATTGCATCAAAAAAATAATAAAATACCTTGGAATAAACCTAATGAAGGAAGTAAAGAATCTCTACAATGAGAACTTTAAAACACTCATGCGAGAAATTGCAGAAGACAATAGAAAGTGGAGAAACATCCCTTGTTCCTGGATTGGAAGAATCAATATTGTGAAAATGGCAATCTTACCTAAAGCAATCTACACATTTAATGTAATCCCTATCAAAATTCCAAAGGCATTCTTCATGGAAATAGAAAAAACAACCCAAAAATTCATTTGGAATCACAAAAAACCTCGAATATCTAAAATAATACTGAGCAACAAACGTAAGGCTGGTGGTATCACCATACCTGATTTTAACCTATACTACAGAGCCATAGTAACAAAAACAATGTGGTACTGGCACAAAAACAGACATGTAGATCAATGGAACAGAATAGAGGACCCAGATGTAAGCCCAAGTAGCTATAGCCACCTGATGTTCAATAAAAATGCCAAAAATACTCATTGGAGAAAAGACAGCCTCTTCAGCAAATGGTGTTAGGAAAACTGGATATATATCTGCAGAAGGATGACAATAGATTCTTCTCTCTCGCCATGCACATGAATTAAGTCCAAATGGATTAAAGACGTTAACATCAGACCTGAAACTCTGAAACTGCTAGAGGAAAAAGTAAGGGAAACCCTTCAACATATTGGTCTTGGCAAAGACTTTCTGAATACAACCCCAATTGCTCAGGCAATAAAACCACAGATTAATCACTGGGACCTCATGAAGTTACAAAGATTTTGCACTGCAAAGGACACAGTGAAGAAAGCAAAAAGGCAACCTACAGAGTAGGAAAATATCTTTGCCAGCTATATATCTAATAGAGGATTAATATCTAGGATATACAAAGAACTCAAAAAGTTAAATAATAAGGAATCAAACAAGCCAATCAAAAAATGGGCTATGTAGCTCAATAGAGCATTCTCAAAGGAAGAAATACGAATGGCATATAAGCATCTAAAAAAATGTTTTACATCACTAGTCATCAGAGAAATGCAGATTAAAACTACATTGAGATTCCATCTCACTCCTGTCAAATTGGCCACCATCATGAAAACAAAGGATCATAAATGTTGGTGGGGATGTGGAAAAAGAGGAACCCTTCTACTCTGCTGGTGGGAATGCAATCTGGTCCAGCCATTGTGGAAAA
Organism: Jaculus jaculus; assembly: GCF_020740685.1. Lineage (NCBI taxonomy): Eukaryota > Metazoa > Chordata > Mammalia > Rodentia > Dipodidae > Jaculus > Jaculus jaculus. Next base: position 111,023,325 of record NC_059105.1, read on the forward strand.
CAGTGTGGAGGTTCCTAAAACATCTAAAGATTGATCTACCGTATGACCCAGCTATAGCACTCCTAGGCATATATCCAAAGGACTCATCTCATTTCCTTAGAAGTACGTGCTCAACCATGTTTATTGCTGCTCAATTTATAATAGCTGGGAAATGAAACAGCCTAGATGTCCCTCAACTGATGAGTGGATTATGAAGATGTGGCACATTTATACAATGGAGTTCTCCTCAGTGGTAAAGAAAAATGAAGTTATGAAATTTGCAGAAAAATGGATGGACCTGGAAAGGATTATACTAAGTGAGGTAACCCAGGCCCAGAAAGCCAAGCACCACATGTTCTCTCTCATATGTGGATCCTAGCTACAGATGATTGGACTTCTGTGTGAGAAGGAAAATACTTAGTAGCAGAGGCCAGTAAGTTAAAAAGGAGACATCAAGGGAAGAGAAAGGAAGGGAGGAGGGTACTTAATAGGTTGATATTGTATATGTGTAAGTACAATGATTGTGATGGGGAGGCAATATGATGGAGAATGGAATTTCAAAGGGGAAAGTGCCAGGGGGAGGGAGGGAATTACCTTGGGGTATTTTTTTTTTATAATCATGGAAAATGTTAATAAAGTTTAAAAATTTGAATATAAATAAATAAATAAAGTTTTAAAAATCCTGTTTAAAAAATTAAAGGTATGCCATTAGTATATGCAATTTTCATGTGTGTAGTTATGCTGTTATTTGTAATTGCCTCAGTAAACTAAGCTGCTAGCAATGCTTAGGTTGGTGTTTTAACTGCAACATTTAGCAAAGGTTCACATACATACAACAATTAATTAAACACATGTGGACTGGGTAAACATTTTACAGATAAGTAAAGATTATGTATAGATTCATCTTAACTTTCTATAGTATGATAATCATTTTTAATATTTATTTATTTATTATTTGAGAGTCAAAGTGAGGGTGAGATAAAGAGGCCAATGGAGAGGGAAAAAATGGGTGCGCCAGGACCTCTAGCCACTGCAAAGAAACCAGGTGTCTGTGCCATTTTTTGTATCTTGATTATGTGGGCTTTGGGAAATCTCACCTGGTTCCTTAGGCTTTGCAGGCAAGTGCCTAAACTAGTAAACCATCTCTCGAACCCAATGATCATTTTTATACAGAAAGTAGTCTACTATTAATCACTAAAATGGTACAGCCCTCAACTGGATTATCAATGTCAGTAACAGAAAATTCAGAAATCGAAAATAATGGTTGCTTTGAACTCTTACAACTGAGGAACCTTTATTTAGAGCCTTGTCTAAGATAATTATCTTTTTATAAACATGTATTTGATCTCATCTACTCTTTTGCAAGTTATTCCTGTGTTTAGTGCTCTGTTTTGACTCCAAGCTACCTTCTGGACCCCCATCTGTCAATAGCAAAGTGTTACAATTATGACTTCCCCTCAGTCAAATCTGCTAGCTTTCTCATGCTCAGTTGTTATAGCACTTCAGTCTCCCTCTAAAGAGCCTTGTTTTTAATACTGCACATTTTTATCTACCATTCATTTACTTACACCCTTTCACAGATTTTTGTCGACATGCTACAGACTTTGACACTTGACAGTTTTCTGAAGCTTTTGCTAAGTAAATTGAAAATTGGGATAGTACAACAGGAACCCAGCCTGGATCTGTACAGGATGCACTTTCAGCTCACATTATTGAAGTCCTATTGTTATCAACTGCTACATGAAGATCTTACTTCATTTGGTATGGCTTGCCGCAATTGTTTGTGTACTGCACAGCTGGTGGCAGAACATTCAATGGCAGATATTAGAAAAAAATTGCTGAAATAAAAATAAATTATGAATACATCTCCAAGTCATACATATAAATGATCTCTATTCAAAATACATTACAAAGTTATACAATTTTAAAATATAAGAATAGATAACCCAATTTGAAAATAGAAAAAAATTGAACAAACATTCTTCCAATGAAGCAATACAAGTGGTCATTTAGGACATGCAAAGCTTTTCAACAGCCTCTATCACACAGGAGTGGCATGTGAACAGAAATCATTAGATACCACTTCACAAAGCCTGTGATGGCTATTTTCATTGTCAAGAAGGCAGAGACATAGGAACTCCCATTCACTGCTTTTTTGCATAGAATTAAACATGGAATATAGACCCATCAAATCTTTTCCCAGACATATACCCAAAAGAAAGGAAAGCACAGCCATACAAAAACTTGTGCATTTATGATAGAAGCAGTATCATTTATAACACACAGTATGTGGAAATAATTCAAATATCCATCACTATTAAGTGAAAAAGCCAAATGTATATCTATCAGATTGAATGCTGCAGTTCCATAAAAAGGAATTAAAGACTGATGCATATGTTCTAGTGCAGATGAACTTTAAAGTCATTATAAGTCAGGCTAGAGAGAAGGCTTAGCAGTTAATACACTTCCCTGCAAAGCCAGTGGATCCAGTGTGATTCTCCAGGATCTATGTAAGCCAGATGCACGAAGTGGTGCATGTGTCTGGGGATGGTTTCCAGTGGCTAGAGGCCCTAGTGGGCCCATTATCTTGCCCAGCCTCTCTTTCTTTATGGCTCTATCTGCCTTTCTCTCAAATAAACAAATGAATAACAAACTATTCTTAAAATCATTATAAGTCAAAAGAGTCAGACACAAAATGTGTATTCATTGAGTTCAATTTCCTAAAATATCCAGAAAAGGCAAATCCATACCTACAGAAATTAGTGGAATCTTTCTAGAGGCTGAGGGTTAGAAAAAGACTCAGTGTGAATATAGTGTTTTATTGTGAGTAATGAACATGTCTTTAAATTGGATTATGGTGTCAGCTGTGCAATGCTCTAGTCACACACATTTTATTAAATTGTACAAGTTGAACAGGTGTGCTTTATTGTATGATAATTATAATGCAATGAATATAGTTTAGAAATCAATAATATTCCTTTGTTTACCCCACTGCCAAATATCTGCCATTGAGTCAAGGATAGTAAAGTTCATTAGAAATTATTGGAAGCACAAAATACTTTCGCCAAGTATTACCAATCAGCATGATTGATTATTACGTTTGCAGGCCCCATCAACAAACCATTATTACTACAATTGAACTACTAGTGTCATGATTTCAGCAACACTGCTGAAAAGGTATTTCATTCATGTGTGAATGTGTGCACACATGTGTGTCTGTGTGTGTGTGCGTGCATGTTGTTTCGTGAGACTAATATATTCATTAGATTATATAATTATCTTTAAAATATATACATTATAGTAAAATCTTAAAATCATTTTTATCATGGTTTAGATTCAAAATAATATCACAAATACAATATAATAAAGCACTTTCCTTCACTTTTTCTGTGTACATTTGTTCTGGGTTTGTAGGTTTCTGACCTTATTTACTGTGTGTCTGTAATATTGGACTGTGGGATCACCATTGATAAGTAAAGATGATTCTCCTATTATTTTTTCATACTTTATGCCAATAGATTTTACTAGTAGAATGTTCCCTCTAAAATAATAAGGTCTCGAGAGATAACAAAGAACCAGCACCTTGTTTATAGTATCGTGTGGACTAACAAATGAATGCATGGACTTTTCTGGGTGCATATTTTTTCTCTGTGTGTATGCGCATTCATATCCCCAGAAGATTTAAGACCTCATTTCAAATTTTTAAATTGCATAGGAAGATGACACTATATATCGAGACGTTAATTCTCTTCATAATGAAGAAATGAAACTAGTATGAAACCAGCATATTTAATTTTTGAATCATTTTTTAGTGGAAGAAACCTAGTTTATATTGACTCAGTAGATTCATGTCATATCTAATTTATTGTGGTAGAGTTTTGTGGAAGCAAACATATATAAATGTACAAGTTTCATATATAATTGGGAAGCATAGATAAAAATAATTTGACATTGAAATTTATACTTAAGAAATGGTACATTTCACTGCAATCAATTTTTCATTATGCTGTTGAGATCAATAGCTACAAATAAGATATAAAAACTCTATTATTGATGGGGCATATGTCAGTATAAAATGTGCTATTTTCTATAGCATTTCAGAGGCAGAAAATTATATTATACACTTTCCGATGATATTCATATTGCTCTGTAGAGCATGCCTATTAAAATCAATGTACAGTATGTCAAAATGGGGATATTTTATAACATCAAGAAAGGGTACAGCACACACAAAAGATACTATTGTTGGGAAAATATTACCTTGGGTTCATTTTTTTAGGGATAAGATTGGTTTGTTGAAATAACAAAGATGCATGACTATTATCTTTTACTATTTTAAACCAGTCTGGCTTGGAAATTACTGAATCTGATTGCCTCAGAGAGCCATTTGACCTTGTGACATTTATCAGGTAAATTTATCCTACGCCACTCTCCGTCCAAATGCTTTACATTAATGAAGATGTTACAAAATATCCACAGAGCAGTGGGGCGAGGGGTCAGTGAGAACAATGCAGGTTGAATATCTTTGTTTTCCAGAGAAATATGGTGTTCATGTTATTGATAATGGTGCTTTATATTCGAAAAGAAAGATCACAGACTTGTAAACATTAATAAATATAATCAACCCATATGGCAAAGGTAGCACTGAGTGGGCTGGTGTCAAACTTGAGTGAGTGGGCATGGAAGAAGACAATTATTCCTTTTTCAAATCTTAACAGTAAGGTTTTATATCCATATGCTGCTTTTCTGATGAAAAAAATAGAGTAAGTCATAAATTTCTCTACTTTAAAGAGTCAAAACTTCTTCTAAATTACTTCACTCCATCACTTATGTTTCAGTGATAGCCTATTTGGCCATAATATAAATACATTCTAATCTATGAGCACTTGTGTCTGCATGGCCTGTTTGAAATAATTTCTTTTGTTTTTGTTGAAATAAGAATTGTTTAAAGGAAATAATTAGGCAATGAGAACTGCTTTTAAAAGACTCACATTATATTTATAACCAAATTATATTTATTTGTTATCTGGACAACTGTGGTCCTTTGTGGACACCTGACCCTCCTTACAAAGCAAGAACAAAGAGCAAGTTTGTCTAGAGAGTTTTCTATGAAAATTATAGAAGCAGGGATGGAGAGATTGCTTAGTGGTTAAGTGCTTGCCTTGAAGCCTAAGGATCCTGGTTCAAGGCTTAGTTCCCCAGGACCCACAACATTAGTCTGATTAAAAAAAAGGGGCGCATGTGTCTGGAGTTCATTTGCAGTGGCTGGAGGCTCTGGCACATCCATTCTTTCTCTCTGCCACTTTCCCTTTATGTCTGTCAGTCTCAAATAAATAAATAAAAAAAAATAATTCTGGAAGCAATATATTTCTATGTATTCTTGGTGTGGCCTCATACTCACAGTGATCCTCCTACCTCTGCCTCCTGAGTGCTGGGATTAAAAGTAGGTGCCACCACACCAAGAAATTTCTAATATAGAGAGTAACTTATTTCCAAGTAGGGTGATTATGAGTAAGCAATGATTTGGAGAAAATAGAGATGGGCACTACATAGTAAGTAGGTGGCCTACTGATGAGTGATGGCTTTTGTGTCTGTACTTACAACAATCACCAATGGTAAAACTGTCATTGTACAAATGTTTTTGAAGCCATACTTCAAAATCCTGGGAGATTAAGACTATGAATAATAAGCATTTAATTTAATAAGGGAACTATATTAGTCAATCATGATTGCCATTAAAATTCCTCTATAGACAGATGTGATTAACAGCAAATTTTCATTGTCTCATGGTTCTCCAAACTGAAGTCCAAGATGAAGGCTGGTTGCTCCTAAGTCCTCTCTCACTGATTAACAGGTAGCTAATTTCTCATTATGTTCTAATGAAATGGTCCATTCTTGTTTCAAGGTCTTGTCTCCCCACCACAAAAAAAAAAAAAAAAAAAATGCAGTGGAGAGACAAACAGTGAAGAGTAAACTCACACGGAGCACCTTATTCTCATGGGTACAAAACTCAAAAAGAAAGCTCTGAGCTCCATGCCAAAAGATTCCACAACCTCATAAGACAGTGCCATTATCCATTTGCATGCTCCTTGAGTAGGGGTGATATTTCACATTTACACCATCATGCCCCATCTCATCTGAAAGCTTCATTGACTTCACATAATGTCAAAAGCAATGAGTCCAATTTTAAGAGTCACAAATTATTCATAGTTGCCTTTTCAAACACAATAAGTCTCTTCCAAGACTCAATTCAAATTTTTAACTGAGAGCCTCCATAGAATAAAAAATCCAGTTGTGAACAGGAGAGATGGTTTAGCAGTTAAGTGCTTGCCTATGAAGCCTAAGAACCCCGGTTCAAGGCTCAATTCCCCAGGACCCACGTTAGCCAGATGCAAAAGGGGGGCACATGTGTCTGGAGTTCGTTTGCAGTGGCTGGAAGCCCTGGCGCGCCCATTCACTTTCTCTCTCTCTCTCTTTCCCTCTTTTTTTTTTTTTTTTGTCTGTTACTCTCAAATAAATAAATAATAAACAAAAAATTTAAATAATTCCAGTTGCATACTCCTAACATAAATGGCACAGAGTAAATAATTATATTCAATATGGAAGGTGTGGCTTTCTTCTTTATATGTTCTATGTACTGAACATCTCAAAATCCTGAAGTCAACATTGCAACTTAGCCTTCACCTTCACAACAATAAATATAGGTTTTTCAGGAGCACCATAAATGGGATCCAACTTACTCACGGGACATTTATTCTGTAAGTCTTAAAGACCCCATCATTCTTGTATTCTGTATGCCTGAAAAACAAACATTACCTGGAAAATATTAAATTCTCCTTCCAGCTGAAGATGTAATCCAGATCACCTTAGAACATAGTTGCAATTACAGACATTCTCAAATTTTCGTACATTCTTTGATGAGGTAAAGTTGCTTGTTAAGTTCTAAGAATTAAATGATTAAGTGACAAATAATTTAATAAAATGCTTTTTATAATAATGGGCAAAACTAAGTACTTTACTACTTTCCCCTTTTTGTTCTTTAACAGAAATTTATTCCCAAATAAGGAATCTAGTAAATAAGTGACAATTGCCACTGCTATTGATTTACCACAAATATCAAAGCCTGTACAACTATCTCTGACTGCCCTTCAGTTTTCTAATCTTCTATGGGTTGAACTCATCAGTGATGGAACCATAGTCATTTATAGACAAGACAGATCTTGTGTCTTCTATGTCTTTCACTCATTAAATCTTTGCGAAACCACTCACTTCTTCAAATTGACACTAAAGCTGAAGTAGATGTTTATGGATTTCACATATCATCCAGAGTATGAGTAGTATGAATGAAAAAATATTTTCTGACATAACCATGTACTGAAAGATTCCTAATATAGTTCATTCAGTTTTAATTTGAGCAATTTTATTACATAAGTTTTCTACTTAAATTCTATGGACTGTCCTTGTCCTAGAGACATGGAATGGGAAAAATAAGTATGTAGCCCTAATCTTCAAGCTAAGTGTAATCTTATGGTGAATATTAACATAGAAGCTATTACAAAACATGCACTGACTCACACAGGGAATCATAACATTTATGACCCTCTTTGGGTATCTCCTCCATGTTAGGTTCTGTTTTAAGCTTCATGTGTGTATTAGGTAATTGATGTTACAAATGACTCCTTGCATTGTTTTCTTGTTTTTCTACCTTAAATGTGTAATTTCACTGGAGATAAAGACATTGAGAGGCAATAGAAACCTGCCCTAAATCACAGAGCTAACACATGGAAAAGCTAGTAACTATTCAGACTTAAATCTCAAAAATGACATCTGAAAAAGCCAAAAGATGTCTATTCCAACTGAAAAGTGTCTTTTAGTAGGAAGGGAAGGATGGAATGGAATCAGAACAATCCAGATATAAAAGGCATTTGAGGTAACAGTGGCAATAGAGCCCAGCTGCTAGATTGGTCATGGATAGCAACTCAGTGTAGCTAAAGAACAGCCTTCTAGGGAGAGAGACTACAAGGTGGAGGAGATATACAAATGGGGAGATTCAGTCCTGACTGCTACGCTAGAACTTGAATCCTTTCATTCAAAGTCATGGAGTCCCAAATTGTGCTTCTTGGGTTTTGCTTGATTCAAAACCCCATCATCCAATTACCATAAATAATTTTCTACCCAATTTGAAACAGGTATTTTTTAGTAAGATTTGATAGATTTCTAAAAATATATTTATTATAAATCTCAACATCTCTTTGGATTATCTATGTACTTTTGATCAGAATCCACTGAGGCAGAGATGCAGAAAATGGAGCTTTGCTTCTTACCCCAAGCACAGGAGAGCTGATAAGATGGGTATGTGTGTTAATCCACTGAAACTTATGGAGAATTCCGATTTGAAGAAGCTACAATAGGAAGTCTATAATCTACTAATCACAATGTCCATGCTAAGCAAAATTACTTTTGGCAAATTTTTATGGCATTAGTCAACATTTTTTAACCTCCTTCCTATAGCTTGGTGTCACCTAAAATTCAAAGCAACTTCTTTGATATCTTTGCTATTTGTAGCCAAGTCATGAATAATACCTAATACTATGCCTAGAACATGGAACATTGAAGAGTATTCATGTGTAAGTGCTGATATATGCCAGAATAGTTACTTTTCTAATTGTGATGGGCAGTATACTTTATTGAAGTAACTTACCAGAAGAGAGAATTTATTTTAGCACAGAAGACATAACCTGGAGTGGCTCTATATGTTAGCAGCCTGTGGCTATTCACATTATTATGGCAGAAACAATGCAGAGATCTCAGGCAGGAAGTGGTACCTTCAGAGGTGACCCCTATGCAGACCCACCACTGCCAGCCATGCCTCCCACCCACAAATTCCCAAAGCAGTACCATCATGTGGAGAATATGTATTAAAACATAACACCATGTATGGATAAATTTCATAGTAAAACCATTACAGAAGTGGAAAGCTGAAATCCAGGCTGGTTTGGAATTCACTCTGTAGAGAGTGGCCTTGAACTCACAGCAATCCTCCTACCTCTGCCTCCCTAGTGCTGAAATTAAAGATGCACAACTTTGAAAACTTATTTTTTTTCACAACTTCAAATACACTTATTTTCTACTGAAACTACATGTTTTCAAATGCTTCTATTCTACTTCTTGCTTCTCATTCTCATATATCCAACTAAAAAGAAGTTAGCAGTAGCCATGCCACAGCCTCAATGCTATTCTATCTTGAATTCTCTCTATCACATTAATGAACACATTATTTTTAAATTCAGTCTCACTCAATTTTTTAGGACAAAAACAAAAGTTACATAAATTATTTGCCAGAATATAACACAAATGACTGCTAGTCCCATTACCAATTGAGTAGTTGTTTCTATCTGAAGCCTCATTAACACAGTCTTCAGAATTTGCATTCCTATCAGCTTTCTTAGCTTCTGCCCTACCTGCAGAATCCCCTTACAGCAACTTCTCTACTTCGTATACTAGAACTTTTCCACATTCCTTTAACAAATGATTTCCAAAGGTCTATGAACCACACGGTCATATTTAATCATGGAAATTACCCCTCATCTGTAGTACCAATTTTCTGTATTACTTACTTTGCATTGATATGATGAAAATATTGAAAGAAACAACTTAAAAGAGAAAATATTTATTTTGGCTTACAGTTTCAGGAGGTGTCAATCCATCACAGCACAGTAGACACCTCAGTCAGTGGTAGAATGACTCTGTGGTGGGAGCCTCTCATATCACAGTAGACAAGATGCATCACAGTAGACAAGATGCATCAAGGGAACTAGTCCAGAGTCTATGCTATAACCACCATAGGCCCTGTCCTAGTGATAAATTTTTGCCAAATAGGCCTCACATTCCAAAGGTTCTACAGAATAACAAAACATTCAGGGTCTAAGGACTAACAGCAGCCTGGAGCAGGGAAGAAGGGTAACATTTCATATTAAAACCATTAGAATGCTCAAAGAAGTTGCTACCTTAGAAACATGCATAGCCTCTTGGATGAGGTGGGAAGACCCAATCTAACTGTTGGTTGGGATCCTGGACTGAATAAACTGAATCAAATGAATTTAATCCCAGTATTCATCTTTTTCTGCATCCTGACTATAAATACAATGTTGCCACATGCCTCTAGCTCTTGCAGGCATGCCTTCAACACCATGATGGACTGAATCACCTCAAACTGTAAACAGAAATTTCACTTCCTTCCTTAAATTGTTCCTGGTCAGGTATTTTTTCATAACAGGAAAATAACTGACACAGAAAATTAGTCCTGTACAATGGGGCATTGTTAAAATCTGATATGTTTGGGTATCAAGTTTATAAAGGGGTGAACTTGTGATAGTTACACTGTGAACTTCACAGGACCTACAGTCATGTAAAAGACAAATCCCTGTGCATGTATATATGTGAGGAGTTTTCTAGGTGGGGTTAATTGAGGTAGCAAGGCACAAGTCTGGGTGTGGCACTATTCCTGGGATGGTGTACTAGACTGAATGAAAAAGGTTATTGTGTCCTGAGCATCAACATTCATCAGTACTTTCTAACTGACGTGCAATGTGATTACAGCCCCCGGCTCCTATCACTATGCCTTCTTTGCCACTGTGAACTGAGTCCTTGGGAACTGTAAGCCACAATAAACCCTCTTCCTTTGGGTTGTTTCATCACAGCAATTAATTTTAGTATAAATGGTATGTGTTGTTAAATAAACCATTCACATATCTCTCATCTATAAACAGAGAAACTGGTTTTCTTTCATTTTATTTTGATTGTTTCTTATTTATGTTTTTTGTTTGTTTTTCTATTTGCTTTTTTAATTTTCAAGGAGAGCTTATTTTTTGTTGAAGAAAAGTAATGTCTGTTCACTTCAAATGAAGCAGGTATATTCCTTCCATTGTCCATTTGGGCTTTAACATCGCTATATTAATAGTCTGTGTCAAATGAAAGGCATGTTTGCAGACTGTGTTGAATGAAAATGAGCACAAATCTGTTGTCATCAAACAACTGTGTGGAAACATTTATAAAGAGATGACATTTATCTTTAAATCCAGGATGATAATGTAGCTAGATAAAAGGTGACAACATATGTACTACCTCTCTCTCTCTCTCTCTCTCTCTCTCTCTCTCTCTCTTTCTCTCTAATACTCCATTTCATGTGTTTCATGCTTCATTTTAATTTTTTTTATTTGAATTGATTCTCTGGCTGACTATCGGAAAATGTCACTATGCTTTGTGACTCTCAGAAATACCATTCAGGCAATGGCACTCCAGTTATGAGAGGCCTCCCCGATGGCTTGTACTAGTTGTGTATGAGAGGATAAATGCTTCTAGTAGATATTATCACAGAACAATTATTTTGACAACACTTCTTTAAGTGCTTCTTGTAGTGGGAAATTGATTTGAACCATAGAAATGGATGAAGAACAGTGTCTAGTAATGTAAATGCTAACAGATGAGAATACATGAAGTTCAGACCACTTTAATAAAATCATACTATCCACATAATTTGAAGAATAGATGTTATAAACCTTGTCTCTAAAGCACACCATCCAGTGTTACTATATCATTTATATATCTAAATATTTTACAGAATAGGTAAGAACATATTAAAGTGCCAATACAGAACCCCAAACATATTTTTTAAAATATTTTTGTTCATTTTTTGTTTATTTACTTGAGAGCGACAGACACAGGGAGAAAGACAGATAGAGGGGAAGAGATAGAATGGGCGCGCCAGGGCTTCCAGCCACTGCAAACGAACTCCAGATGCGTGCGCCCCCTTGTGCATCTGGCTAACGTGGGACCTGGGGAACCAAGCCTTGAACCGGGGTCCTTAGGCTTCACAGGCAAGCGCTTAACCACTAAACCATATCTCCAGCCCCCAAACATATTTCAATGGAAAACATTGCATTTATTTGTTTTGATTATTTCTCAAAACATGAAGGAAAACAATTGAGTCCTGAAAAGGCAATGTAGAAGTATGTACATGAATTGTTTGCATCATAAGTACAAGAAACTTCTTTGTCCTTGTGTGGTCAAGAATATCACTAAGGGTCCCAGAGTCAGAAGGTGGCCATTTCTTTTGTATTAATGATCAACAGAAAATGCCTTAAAAGTCTTTATAATTCCATCTTTGACAGATAACAGAGCATAGACTGTGTGCTGGGAGTATCCATCCTTATATTTTAAACTCTCTTCACTTCCTATTTCCTTTACATAGGACCTTGGTGTCCTATTACCTTTATAGACCCTCTCAACCCATCAATCCAAACCTCAAGTGACGTTTGTTTTCTTGTGTCCCAGTAGGGCCCTGGGAATGTGAAGATTGTGTTCCCCAGCAATTTGGTGGGTATTCTTTCATCCTTCCATCATCCCTGTGTCTAAAGGAGTGTGGCTTGGAGTATCAAATAAAATATCACCATGATAGGGCGAGAGAGGTTATGGAATAAAGCAAATTGTGCCTTCCCTCCTTACCTTCCCTTTCCTTTCTTTCTCCTTTCCTCCTTCCTTCTTTCCTTTCTTTCTTTCCATCCTTCCTCTCTCCATTTTATAGCATGACCCTGCATATTTTGTATTTGGCTCTGAGGAGGAAGAAGAGGAGGAGGCAGTGACTTTAATTACTAGTCTATTATAACACTTTTTTTTTTTTTTTTTTTTTTTTGTTTCCTTCTACAGGCTGTGACACAGACATAAGGACTGAGCACATGGGCTTATCCAGGGCAAGCTTCCTGGCTGTCTATGCCAATAAGAATTCCCTGGGACCTACTCAGCCATTCTGCTTTAGGTTTCTTTGAATTTGTCCATTTGTTTGTCTTTGTCATCTTTCCTACCAGTCTTCTTTCTGTCTTGTGTCCTTCAACTATTTCTAGTCACTTCAAGGGTGATTACATCTTACAGAGCTCCTTTGTACAGCCTTCTCTCATTGGTTTCCAGTTTATTCTTTGTTTAGAAGAAGTTCCCTATATGCTCATGGCAAAAGATTCACTAATAACAGTTATGGTGATTGTAGCTGTTGTAGGTAGTTGGACATTAGCAGGCTTGGAGGTAGTCATAGGAGGGACCTCAACTCCTACTTCCCTTGTAAGAAAGGAAGAAGGGTGGAGATATCAGAGTATTGGCTCCTAATTTAAGAGTTAACCATACAGGAGCCTGCCAATCACTCATGTAGTCAAGAGACCACATCTATCTAAGATATGGTAAGGAAGTGGTAAAAATAGTTATTCCATTAATGAAATAATATGGTATATCCCTCAGAAGCCATTCCCTTAGAATAGTTGGTTACAGGTCCTCATAGTTTAACCTGCCCACTACTCTGAGTAACTCAGAAAGTAAAACTTTTCTTTTTCTATCTTCCTCCTCTTCAGATGCCAGCTAAAATCAATCTTAAGTGTCCTTGCCTGGACACTGGGTACTTTTCACATTTTTAGCAATAAATTTCCTATGTTTTAGTCACTCCTCATCATTTGTATGTCTAATTTTTCATGGTTGCAAGGCAAAATATTGCACAGTAAGAAAGAAAATATTTAGCATAGCAGCTGATACTAGCCTACATTTACTTTTAACATCTTTGGCTGTGGAAATTTCGTAGTGTGTTAAGGGAACATTTTATGTGTGGGAGGCTTAGTTGCTTATGGGTTTCTCTGAGTCCTAAGCAGAATTACTCCAGTTTTGCCTAGAGGAAAGGTATTGTATTTTACTTTCTGGAATAAAAAATCGAAGTTCACAAAGACATTTCTATTATTTTTATTATTAGGTATGGACATATTTTGTATGTAAACATCACATGTTGGTACCAACCTTTCCCTCTTCCCTGCCCTTCTTCTGAGGAGGCCTTCCTCATTGGGGATGGAGGTCAATCCCATGGGGGTTGGGGGTCATGCATTGGTGGTGGTCGGGGGGGGCAGAGGCAATGTCTCTGTGCAAAATGTCCAACTTTGTGGCTCTAACAATCTTTCTGTCCTCCTCTTCCTTAAAATTCCCTAAGCCATAATCAGATAATTTTAAGTCTACTTCAGTGATGGGCACTTATGAGCATCTAGATCTTTGGTTTGGTGGGTATGGAGTATCTTTCTCCAGCACCCTTGTACTGATGTCAGCTTAACTAAGACAGCAGCACTCTTGATCATTTCCCCAATTCCTCTGTGGTTTCAGCTGATGCTGAGATGGAGTGCACTGGGTCAAGTATCTCCTCAGGTCCAGTTCCCATCTGAAAAAGAGAAGAAGATTCTCCAATGGAGAATGAAGTCAACACTGATTAAATTGAATAATCATTATTAATTTAGAGAGAATTAAAAGAGTGTAGACCCTCTTAGAGCCCAAGATTAGTGGGATCTTGACAATGGAAAGCAGAATCATTATCTGGATATGATTCTGACTTATTTCCCAGTTCTGAATATATTTTCCTTTCCACTGAGCAGATCTGTTAATCAATCCAAGAGCAGTTGGTTACCCACCATGACTGTGTGCCACTATTGCACCTGTGCGAACATCATACCAGGTTGATTGCTTCTGAGTCACTTAGACTTTGTGTTGCTTGGACAGATATTGGCCACTTTCACCTGGTTCCTTATGTAGCACATCCCAGCACTAGATGGGCTAGTTGTCTGGGGCCTGGCTCTCCTCTGGATTACAACTAGGTGTAGGTAGGTAGGTAGGTAGGGTCTTACCTTTAACCTCTGGTGGGTAATCTAATACTCTGACAGAAGTCTGCCTTGTTTTTTAATGTTTGCTAACCTTACTGGAGTAAGATGGAATCTCATAATTGTGCTAATATGCATTTCCCTAGTGGTTGGGGATGTTGAACTTTTTCTTAGAGTGTGTGTTAGTTAATTGTAATTCTTCCTCTGAGAACTCCCTATTTAGTTCTCTGTCCCTCTTTTGGAGTGGATTGTTTGATATTTTACTGTTTAGTTTTTTGAGTTCTTTGTTGATTCTAGATATTAGGTTTCTGTCAGTGGTATAGCTGCCAAAGATTTCCTCACATTCAGTGGTAATTTGGTGGCTCTGCTTATGGCATTTGTATCTGTTCAAAAGCAATTAGCTGCATGTGATCCCATTTGTTGAGTGTTATTTAATTTCCTGGGCTACTATGGTTTTGTTCAGGAAGTCTTTTCCCAGTTCTATATTGTGGAGAGTGCCTCCTATTTCTTCTTCCAGTATATGAAGAGTTTCAGGTCTTATATTGAGATCGTTAATCTATATGGACTTGAATTTTATGTATGGTGAAATGAGTGGGGATAATTTCATTTTTCTACATATGTTCATCCAATTTGTCCAACACCATATGTTGAATATGCTGTATTTTCTCCCATCTACATTATTGGCACCTTTGTCAAAGATCAAACAGCTTTAGTTACTTTACCTAAGATCTGGATCTTTAATTCTGTTCCACTGGTATATGTTTCTATTTTTATTCCAGTATCATGCTGTTTTTGTCATTGTGGCTTTGTAATATAGTTTTAGATGAATTATGGTGATGCCACCAGAGGTGTTTCTTTTGCTGAGGACATGTGTGAATATCTAAGACCTTCTGCCATTCCATATCAATTTTGAGAACTTTTTTTCAATCTCTGTGAAGAATGATGCTATTATTTTAATTGGTATTGCATTAAATCTGTATATTCCTTTTGGTAAAATTGCCATTTTCACAATATTAATTCTACCTATCCAGAAGCATATGAGATCTTTTTATCTTCTGAAGTTCTCCTCTATTTCTTTCTTGAGTGTTTTTATGCGTTTATTATATGGTTATTTTACATCCTTTCTTAGTGTTATGCCAAGGTATTTAAGTTTTTTATTGTTGTTGTTTTGTTTCTGTTGTTGAAACGGGGACAGCCTCACTGATTTCTTTCTCTGTAAATTTGTCTTTTGCATATAGAAAAGCTACTGATTTTTGTTCAATGACTTTGTGTGCTGCCACTTTGCTAAAGGAATCTATCACTTTAGAAATTTTGGGATGGAGACTTTCAGGTCACTCATATATAGAATCATGTCATCTGCAAATAGGGCTAACTTGACTTCTTCCTTTCCAATTTGAATCCCTTTTATTTCTTTCCCCTGTCTTATTGCTTGGGCTAGTACTTCTAGTATTATGTTGAAGAGCATTGGTAAGAGTGGGTATCCATGTCTTATTCCTGATCCCATTGAAAATTCCTTGATTTTTTTCCTCATTAAGTATTATTTGGGCTTTAGGAGCTTTATATATAGCTTTTATTGTGTTGAGATACAAACTCTCTGTACCTGTTCTTTCCATTGTTTTGATCATGAAGTGATGGTGCATTTTTTTCAAAGGCCTTCTCTGCATCAATTGAGATCATTATAAGGTTCTTATTGTTCAGTTTATTTATATTGTTATACAATGACTGATTTCCAT
This sequence comes from Jaculus jaculus, assembly GCF_020740685.1. Classification (NCBI taxonomy): domain Eukaryota; kingdom Metazoa; phylum Chordata; class Mammalia; order Rodentia; family Dipodidae; genus Jaculus; species Jaculus jaculus. The sequence continues at coordinate 111,039,706 of NC_059105.1, forward strand.
ATGTCAAACAATCCCTGTATCACTGGGATGAAGCCTACTTGATCCAGGTACATAATGCTTTTGATGTGTTGTTGAATTCAATTTGCAAGGATTTTGTTCAAGATCTTTGTATCATAGTTCATTAGGGATATAGGCCTATAGTTTTCTTTCCTTGTTGCATCTGTCTGGTTTTGGCATTAGGATGATGCTAGCTTCATAAAAGGAGTTGGGAAAGAGTCCTGGTCTCCTATTATGCAGAATAGTTTGAGGAAAATTGGTTTTTAGGTGTTATCTGAAGGTTTGATAGAATTCACCTGAGTAACCATCTGGTCCTGGACTTTTCTTTTGGGGGAGGTTTTTCATTAACTTTTCGATCTCCATGGATGTAATACATTTGTTTAGGAGATTAATATGTTCTGAGTTTAGTTTTGGTCAGTGGTATGTGTCTAGGAATCCATCCACTTCTCCCAGATTATTTAATCTTGTGGAGTAGAGGTTTTGGAAGTATGCCTTGATGATTCCTCGAATTTCATTGATGTCTGTAGTGAACTCACCTTTTTCCTTTCTGATTTTATTAATTTGAGAATTCTTTTTTTCTTTCTTTACCAATTGTGTTTATTTTTTCAACGAACCAGTTGTTCATTTCATCGATTTTTAATTTTTTTTTCTTATTCATTAATTTCTGCTCTAATCTTGATTATTTCTTTCCATATGGAGCTGTTTGGGTTGGATTCTTCTTGTTTTTCCAGTGCTTTTAAGTGGACAGTCGGGTTATTGGATTTGTAATCTTTCTGTCTTTGTAATGAAGGCATTTAGGGCAATAAATTTTCCTTTTATGACTGCTTTCATGGAGTCCCATGAGTTTTAGTAGATTGTGTTTTTTATCATTCAATTCTTAGAATTTTACAATTTCTTTTTTGATTTCTTCAACAATGTAGTCATTACTTAAAAGTATGTTGTTTAGTCTCCAGGAGTTGGTGGAGTTCTTGATATATCTCTTGTTATTAATTTCTAGCTTTAAAGCACAGTGGTCTGACATGATGCAGGAAGTAACTTCAATTTTCCTGACTTTATGAAGGCCTGCTATATGGCCTAATATATGGTCAATTTTCGAGAAGGTTCCTTGGGCTGCTGAGAAGATGGTGCATTCTGTAGAGTTTGGGTGGAAAGTTTTGTAGATATACATTAGATCTAGTTCATCTATGATGTTGTTGAGCTGTAGTATTTCCCTGTTGATTTTCTCCTTGGATTATCTGTCTATTGATGATAGCAGAATATAGAAGTCACCAGCTATGATGGTGTTAGTGTTTATTTCTGTTTTGTTGTTGAGTATATTTTATATTTATATTTATAAAAATTTATAAATTTATAAAAATATTTAGAATTTATATGTGCTCATTTTGGATCATTCCCTTGATGAGTAATAAGTGGCCTTTGTCCTTTTTGATTACTTTTGATTATAAGTTGATTTTACCAGATACTAATATAACAATACCTTCTTGCTTTTATTTCAATTTGCTTTGAGTATAATTTTCCAACCTTTTACCCTGAGGAAGTGTCTTTCTTTAGTGGTGAGGTGGGTTTCTTGATGACAGCAGATAGAACATTCCAATTTTTTTGATTCATCCTGATAACTTATATCTTTTGATGGGTGAGTTAAGATCATTAATATTTAAGGCTTTTACTGTGAGGTTTGAATTAATCCCTGTCATCATGAAGTGTTTTGTGGGGTTTGGTGCTTTCTTGTGTTATGTACTATTTCAAGCCTGGTTTATTTTGGTTATTATGATCTTCTTTTTGTTGGCCCTTGAGATTGGTTGACTGTTCTGTGTGAAGTATTCCTTTAAATATTCTCTGTAGGTTTAGCTTTGTGTTCATATAATCATAGAGTTCACTTTTGTCATGGAAAGTTTGTCTTTCACCATGTATTATGAGGGATGCTTTTGCTGGGTAAAGTAGATTTGGTTAGAAGCCATAGTTTTTCAGACTTTGATGTTTTCCATTCCAGGCCTGATGTTATTCTAATGGGATTGCCTTGGTATGTTGTGAATTGCTTCTGTACTGCTGCTTTTAACACTCTCTCTTTGTTTTCATTGTTAAAGGTTTTAACTATGTTGTCTCTTGGAGAGTATCTTCTTTGGTCCTGCCTATTTGGTATTCTGTGGGCTTCTTATATCTGGATGGGCCTCTCTTTTGCAAGATTCAGAATATTTTCTTCAATAATTTTGTGAGTGTGTTCTCTATGCCTCTGGTCTAGATTTTTCTCTCCTTGTGGTATTCCCATGATCTGGTCATTTTTATGGTTTCCCATAGTTCCCTCATATTCTGTTCCCTTGATTTTTTTGAGCTTAGCAAAGTTTTTGGCCTCTCAATATATCTCTTCTCTCTTATCTTCCAGGTTAGAGCTTCTGTCTTCCACATGAGTAACTCTGTTGGTGAGTGGTTCTAGAGGGATTTTTATAATTTCAGTTTGATTTTTGTTTTATGTTTTGTTATTTTGGATCATATCTATCTCTTTTTTGAGGTAAGATTTCAGTTTGAGTTCTGATTTTCTTGATGCTTCCTATAGTTATATCTTATATTTCATCAAGTTTTCATTAAGCTTCATCAACTAGTTGTTGAGGTCTTCCATTTCTTGACTTATCTTCAATTTATTCATATCTCTTTTGAGAATTATAGTGGTTTCTTCAATTAAGTTAAGCCTACTGTAAAATACTGAATGCTCTAGGGGACAATACTGTTAAATTTCATTGATATGATTGTTAGTTCTTTGATAGTTTGCTTCAAGTTCAGCATTTTTTTTTTTTAAATCAGTGCCTCATTGTTTGCTGTGTTTTCATTTTTGGAATGAATTTCTGTTGATTTCTCTTTGATTTTATTGGTGGCTTCCATTGTAGTACTAGGGATTTTTGGTGGAGATCTCTCAGTTTTCTGACTTTTGTTGGATTTTTTGCATTGTTGTCTACTCATTTTAGGAAGACTCTACTTTATTGAGGAGAAACCAAGTTTTTGTCCTTTGTCCCATTCACCCTCTGACTCAGGTGAGCATGGATGTTGGTACCCAGTGGCCAGTCAGGATACCAGAGCAAAAGGCTTGATTCCACAGCTCACACAGGGACCAGGCTACCCCAAGCAAGTCATAGTGGGACCTAACAGGACTGGGGAATAAGGAGGAGCAAGTTTACAGGGATCTGGCCTAGTGCTGTGCCCTCCAAGACACAGACCAGTGCAAGCAACCCAGACTGGGAGATGAGAGGACCCACAAACAGGGGCTTGGAATATTCACTCCAGACTGCCATGTCTGCCCACACTGTGGGCACAAGGATCTCTGAACAAGGAGGTAGGACTAGCCTAGAAATGGGTCTGGCCTATTCATTCCAGACCACTGCACTTGCCCACACACTGGGTAAGGAACTCTGAACAGGGAGGTGGGAGGAGCCCAGAAATGGATCCTGGTCTACTCACTCCAGACTACAGCTCCTGCCCCCACCCCACACACATAAAATAAAACAGTTTTAATAGATGATATTGCTAATATTCAGTTATTTAATATTACTTTTCTGAATCACAAATTACCATAAGTCTGCTTTTTGATCCAGATAGGCAAAGAATAAGGCTTGATTTCCACATATTATTGATCCATACAGAATGAATAATAAATCTAATGCATCTTATAATTTTTCTTTAGGTAATATCAACTCAGCAATGTGTAAACATACTAAGTCATTAAAACCTGAAATTATGACCAAAGTTGAAAAACATGTCCTTGTACTGCTCTATCAGGAGAAAACTAAAAATAATTAAGAATCTTCAGCATGATGCTACTTGTATTTCTAGTGCAAGAGGCAGAGACAAGAGGATCACTGTCAGTTTGAAAACAAAAAAACATTAACCTCAACCCATTATCACTTTGACTCTATGAATTACAAATGCTATTTGAATATAGTTTTACACTATTAGCTGCATACTTTCAAAGTAATTCAGAAGATGTCTAAACATTTTAGTCTTATCAGAACAGATGTCCTATTGTGGTAAATATACTAAATTCAGCTTTGGTTCCCCCCTCCCTTTTTGAGAGGGAGAGAGAGAGGGAGATAATGGGTGTCCTAGGGCCTCTAGCTACTGCACATGTCACCATGTGTATCTAGTTTTATGTAGGTACTGGAGAATTGAAACTCATACCCTCAGTTTTGTAGCCAAGCATCTTAACTACTAAGCCATCTCTCCAGACATGGTTCCCCTTTCTAATCAAATGTTCCCTTTGTCATTTTTTTTTCTTATTATATATAACTGACGGTAATCAAGAATGTTGTGGGGTTTTAAGTAATTCTACTGGTCCCAAAGAAAATTGTTTAAAGAAACACAACATAAAAATTTCAATTCCCTGTCACTACCTTATAAGATATAAGTTAAAAACATATTAATTATGTGGAGAAATAGAAAGGACAAAACAAATATATCAGTGAAAATCATTGGAGAGAAGGAGAGGGAAGGGAAAAGCTTGAGCTACCTAGTAAAATCCTCTTTTCTGAAAACAAACAAAAAGGAGCAAACCCTCAGACCACTACCATCTTAATTATGCATTTTCTTTATCCTGTCACATCGAAAATAAATTCAGGTCTACTCTTTTCATTCTGAAATTATTGGTTTAGAATTCAAGTTTCCATCTAAAAGAATGCATCCCTAAAATTCCCATGTACTTCTCATACAACTCAGGGAGCTGTTGATATTTTTTTATTATTTATTTCTATATTCTAAACCCCAAAGAGAGCTTATAAAGGAGAATCCTGAGTATATGGGAAGCTGTGTTGAATCATTAACCTTCCACTCTATATTGGACAATGCAGACAAACATCACAGAAGTGTTCTGATTTACTTGCATATCCCATGCCTAGTAAAAGTATACATAATTTAATAGAAGCATATTGCCAACTAGCAAAAAATACTTTCCAGAAAATTCGCCTTGTCTTATTCCTTATCACTCTTATCTAAAAATTTGAACTCTTGTACAATACCTGTGACTTTCTCAAACATTTTCCAACTTGGAAACCTCATAATTATACCTTTGGTTGGAAGTATGAATGCATCCATAGTATAGAATGCCCACTCCCTTTACAGATGGCTGGCAGGATTTGCTTTTCACTGTGGGAGGAATCTATTCTTTGTAGAATATTCCCACACATGCCTGTGTCTATTTCTCAGAGCGGTGCCACAAAGGATATGACCCCTTTGCTCCCAGTAACCTTTCATGGTGCTGAATCGCCTTGGACATTGGTGCCAGTCAGCACGATTTGATTTGCTATGGTAAGAATAAGATTATATCTAACAGACGATGTCATTTCCAGGTTCAATAGGCACAGATTTAAAACTAGTCCTCTCTTTGACCCTCTGGATTCTCTTGAACTCTTGCACCTTCTTTGACACTGTTTGTGAATGAGTGAATTCATGAAAATTCAAGGTTATTTTAATGATAATGACACCACCACCACGACAAAGGGAGAAGGCAGGCCCTCTCCCCAGCTGGGTGTTCCTTCTCCAGGCCCCACTTCCTTCCTGGGGATGGTAAAAGGCTGAGAGCCACTGCGCGTCTCCAGCCATGCTGCTGCTACAGATCTGTGAACATGACATGCCTGAGAATATAGCATCACCATGGCAACAACAAACATGGAGCTAAATTCCATTAGCAGCAGTGACTCAGTGAGTCAAACAGATAATGTGCTGGGCCTGGCCAACTGCCCACAAAGGCTTATGTGAAAGTTGTGATGAATTAACTTCAGCTTGTTATGGATACATTGGTAGAAATACTCTTTTTGGTGACTTTATGTCCTTATATTTATGTCATTTCTTAAACAAGCATTTAAAAATCCGTTAACTAGTCCATTCCCAGGGATACACACAAAATACTTTCCATGATGCTATGTTTTTGGCTTTTCTCTGCATTTCTGTTATTTTTCTAACCTCTCTTCCCAGTAACTGGTAACAGGGAATTGGAAATTTATGTCACATTTATTTAAACTGTTTTATTTGAGACTTTTAGTAGGACTTTAAAACTCCAAGCATTGTTCATTGGTATAATCATTTTTTTAAGTTATTTATTCATTTGCTAGGAAATAAAGAGGAAGAAAGAGAAAGAGATAGAGTATGGGTGTGCCAGTATCTCTTGGAACTACGTACAAACTCCAGATGCATGTGCCTCATTGTGCAGCTGGCTTTATGTGAGTACTAGGGAATTGATCCTATGCCTGCAGGCTTTTTAAGCGAGCACCTTTAGCCAGTAAGCACTTTCTGTAGCCTTAGTTTTTAAGGAGAGAGTATCAGATCAAAAGGAGAAAGAAGTTAAGCTCTTTGCTATATTCAGCACAGTTGAGGGTCATCAGTTCTAGCTAAGATTAAAGAATGTAGACAGCTTCAGAATTATTTTGAGCATGTGTACTTGGTTTATAGTTTTAACTATATGCCTGTTTTCTTTCCTACTGTGAATTCATGGGTGGCAGAACAAAATAGGATATGTAGTGCTAGGACTAGCACAGTAATAGAAATAAGAAGATGCTTGAGGCTGGGTGCATAGCTAGGTGATGGAACTAAGAAAGGTGTTTAAGGGTGGGACATAGCTCAGTGCTAGAACCCTTTCCTGAAGTCCTGGGCCAATTCACACCTTAGAAAGAAAGAGTGCCTCTTTACCTTGAACCCATTACAACTTCCATGATACATGTTCCTCCTAATTTTCTCTGTAAGAACAAAGGAAAATTTGCTCATGTGGTACACAAGAGGCTGTTATGGATATAAAAATCGCATTGACTTGTTGATATTGCATCCCAGCAACAATAATACCAAAACAACTAACAGAATCCATGAGAAACAGAGAATATCTACATTAATAATTCACAAAAAAGGAATGAACCAAGCGTACTTGCTAGTTGGTCTTTTATAGAATAGTGAACAAAAATATAAAACACAAGAGATTTCAATAATTAGGGGCAAATATATTACTCTTTTCTCCATGAATTATAATGAAAAGAGTTCAATCAAACACATACACACAAACTAAAGATATATATTTTATATCATTTTCCCACAATTTGATAAAGATAATAATCAGATTTTAGATGGATTATGTTTTTATCTGTACCCTCCATTCAAAATAAACCAATCTCACTTTTAAGAATAAAATTTTATGTGTATAATGTGTGTATAAATGTGTATGTGCATTTGAAGTTAACGGAAGAGCAGTGAATGATCCCTCTGGACAACACCATATTGAGAGATTCAGGTATGAACGGGAGGGCCACTTCTGCTGATTAATGAGGAAATAAGAACGAACAAAGCTTTTGAGTGGGACAGTGAGAGGATGAACGGGATATCTGATAACAATCTATAATAAAAGCAAAAATATAGCAGGGTAAATTTAACAGTCTAGTCATAAATGGCTGAGGTTTGATGATCTGACTGTTCAGAGAAATTAGAGATATCATGGTTTTATTATTGTTTTATATGATGGACATTTTCCTCATAGAAGCAGTGGTAAATATTTCTTTCAATATATTTCTCAAGTATTTCCACCCAACCCTCCCACAAGGGAAGCCTAGGTACCTAAATATACACTCCGGAAAACTTTATCTATATCAGTAAAATAGTAAAATTTCTCATCCCTTTTTGGTTATTTAAGTACATCAAACACAACCAATTATGAACTATTTCTAATTAAGATATTAAAAGGATCATATTTTAACCTTATTAGAGAAAGAACAATTAAGCAACTTTTTTTTCAAGTTAGAAATAAAAAGCAGGATTACATTTATGCCATATGTGGAAAACATTTTCCTTATACAGATTGATACAGAATATTAGGTAATAACTGGTTTTAAAAGTTATTTGATGCTAAGGTGGAGCATTGTCCTGGAATTATAGAAACTGACTGTTGAATTTGTTTACATAAGAGTGAGATAGCTGCTTCTTCGAGCAGAACCCAAAAGAAGGAAAACTGAACCCTGAATTAGTTTACACCAAGGGTAAACTGTGACTTCTGTTGTCACCATTTCTAGTGTCCCTGTGGCTGATGCTTCTGCTGATGGAAACTCATTGGTGTTTTAATTGAATAGCAAAACCAGTAATACTTGAATCAGTGCTGTGTGGTCAAAGGATAGGCCACATGTTAGTAAAGAAAGAATAAGTATTTCATGAGGAAGGAATAAGGAAGTTTGGCACTAAAAGTTCTCCAAACATTTGCTCAAGAAAGGATTTAGGGTAGGAACAGTGAATTTTGAAGACCCAAAACACACACACACACACACACACACACACACACATACAGTTCACTGGTGCTATCACTGTGAGCCCACGTGTTGCTTTCAAAATTTCTGAGGGCTACTCATTACTTTGTGTATGCATTGCTTTCAACAGTCATTAATATATCTCACACATACACACATTGTTCTGGGTCAAAAATACAACCAGGCTGGGTGTGGTAGCACACGTCTTTAATCCATGGACACTCAGGAGGCCACCTTGGAGACTACATAGTGAATTCCAGGTCAGCCTGAGCTAGTGTGAGACCCTACCTTGAAAAATAAATAAATAAATAAATAAAAATAAAAATAAAAAGCATAGCCAGGTCACTCTGGAAATACCAAGGCATAAATTTAGACAACATCTCTTAGCATTCTTTGCCAATACTGGTCATCTGTGCTGTGTTGTGCTGTGCTGTCAGGGCAAAAGTAAACTAATGCAGGAGAAATCCAATCATTATTTTATGCAAGCTGAGTACTTGTTTGTAAGATTGACCTCAGGACAGGTTACCAGGCAGATAATTAGCAGAAAAGGTATCTCACAAAAATATTCTTAGAAAAGTTATTTGTAAGGTCAATAAGAAGTATTCCTATGGTCCTTCTCATATTTTAGTCTTACAGCTCACTCTCACACTTTGTTCTTATATTCCATTCTCTCAATTGAAAATTAATATATGCCTTTTTGTACATGTGCATATGTGTGTGTGTGGTATGTGTGCATGTGTGGATAGAGGTTGACAACTGGTGTCTGCCTTTATCACTCTCAATCTTATTTATTAAGACAGGGTCTCTCAGTCAACTCAAAGTTCACAGGAACAGCTAGACTAGCTATGCAGTTGTCTACCAAAGACCCACTGGTCTCTGTCTCCCCAGTGCTGAAATTACAAGCATGTACCACCACTATGAGTTTTTACATGAGTGTTGAGATCTGAATGAAGTCTGGTCTCCATGCATGTGCAGGAGCACACACTTTCCACTCTGAGCCGTTTCCCTAACCTAACATTATACTTCTTTAAATGAAAACTGAGTACAAATTGCTTTTGTCCTGCAAAGCATTTCTAAGTCTTTCTTCATTTATTCTCTCATTTGTAAAAATGTAGGACTTAATTCTTAGCTATAGCTAGCTAGTTTTGTGTACTTTAAATTCTAAAATACATATATTCACATTTTAATTACTGCCCACGCTCAAAAGAATCAATAAAGTCAAAAAGCCTTTGTTTACAATCCAAGTAATTGTTCATTTCTAATTTTTTGTTGATCCTAAGAGCTTGCTAGCTGGTTCTGTTTTCAGGACAGTCCTTCATACTCTTCAATATAGTATCTTTAATATGTTGTGAGCCACAGACTTTCAATGCCTTGTGCTGGAGTTCCAGAGGTGAGCAAGGTGAATATCTTGCCATCTCCAATATGTCCCTGGTCTCCATTTGCACAGATGCCTCCCATCACCACTGCAATAACTCTAATGGGTCAGAATGCAAGGTGCCATGCCCGAGTCACTGGGGCAGCTGTGTTTTGAGCTTTTCCCCAACTCCCAGATGTGCTGCTGTTATTTTTTATTATTACCATCCTCTCTGATGTATCCAAGCTGCCCTACCCATCAGCCTCAATGTCAACACACACACACGCACACACACACACCAAGTGACAGTATTGTCACCAACTTCAGTGTCAGCAACCAGTCCCCACCCCACTGTAGTGTCAGCTCCTGACCCTGCACTGGTTCACAGCTTGCTTTATTGTAAATTCTAATTCACTTAGTTTGTGCTGGGATTTTCCTGATATTTAGAGGGAAAATGAGCTGTGTGTTCAGTGTAAAAAGGAGAAACACACCCACTCATTGTTTTGTGGATTAAACTGCAAAGGAAACTAAAGGCTGGACCACTCATTCTTCAAAAGATATCAATGTGTTTTCCTTCAGTTTTCCATCTAGCTGCTTCAAAAATACCAGATAACACATTTTTCCCCCTCAGGAATCATTTTTCCATTTTTAATTCACAGAGGAAATAGAACCTTTTGACAAGCTGCTCATAACAAAAAAATTGTTAAAAGTCCAATTGCATGTAGCTTATGATGGATTAGTCACTGTAGCCTGCTTCATTTCTGTCAAAGTTTTAGACTAAATCTAGGTATTCCTAATGCCAAGAAATTGTTCTACATCTAGGTAACATTGTTCTGATTAGGCAATATTAGTCAGATGTTTGAAAGTTCTAGTCAAAATAAACACAAACTATTGGCATCATAGTACAAAGGGTTTTTACCTGACCCTAAGAAACCTTGCCCTTTTAGAGGACTCTGCAATTTTACCCACTTTCAGCCCTGTTCTGTCCCATCACTTCCCTTCAGTGCTTTTTATGTTTCCAGAGCAACCTTCCTTAGGGATTTCAACCATGTTACAATAAAGGAAGCAAGCCCCCATGCTTTGTGCTATCCATAAGTAAGAGTGAGTGCCTGTTGCATCTATCCTTACCTTTATGTTGGCTTCTTTACTCTCAATAAAAAAGTTATTGGGGGCTGGAGAAATGGCTTAGCGGTTAAGCGCTTGCCTGTGAAGCCTAAGGACCCCGGTTCGAGGCTCGGTTCCCCAGGTCCCACGTTAGCCAGATGCACAAGGGGGCGCACACTTCTGGAGTTCGTTTGCAGAGGCTGGAAGCCCTGGCGCGCCCATTCTCTCTCTCTCCCTCTATCTGTCTTTCTCTCTGTGTCTGTCACTCTCAAATAAATAAATAAAAAATTTAAAAAAAAAAGTTATTGGTAGTTTCTGCCTGGCCCATTTTAGGCTGCTGCAAGTGAACATAAGACCAGAGTTTATCAATACCACAAGTTTATCTCTTGCAGAGTTCTAGAGATGAGAATGTAAGGATCAAGGTACCAGCAGATTCTGGTCTGTTAAGAATCCAATGATTGGTTTATGAAGGAAAGCTTCTTGCAGTGTCCTTACATGGTAAAAAGAATGTGGGAGTTCTTCAGAGAGCCATTATAAGATCTGTGGCCCCATTCATGAGGTCTCTGTTCTGATGACCTTATCTTTTCTGTGAGGCCCCACTCCACCATCATCACCTCAGGAATTTGAATTTCAATACATGAAGAAACGTTCAAAATCTTGTCAGGTAAATACTATTAACTGCATGCATTACTAAGGGAGGTAAGGAAGCGATTTCCATACTCCTAATCTGATTATCCACTGGTACAGCACAAACATGGGGAAAAAGAAGGAATCCACAGGTCTTTTCCCACAGCAGTTTTCTTAGTGAGTAGAACTTGAGAAATAGTAATCCAGCTGTCAAAGATAACAGTGAACATTTTCAGGATAAAAAATGAAAATAAACTAGAGAAAAGGCTATTAATAAAGATTAAATCTTCCAGCCTATAATTGCAACTTTTTTCTCAGAATTCTTTAAATCTATATATTTGACAAATAATTTCATTTTTCTGAGATTGATTTTGTAAACATTTTTTGTAATCAATAATTTTAAAAGTCAAACATTTTCTATACTTCAGACCCTGAAAATTTATTTTTACTCACTAATGCATCTAACTCTCCTGAGCTACAGAACACCTAAGGGGCTGTGCACAGGATTAATATGGTCTAATGGAAGAGGTACTTGAGGAAAGTATGTGACTCAGCAAGATGGGTGTCATGCAGCCAGAAGGATGACATGGCCACCAATGCAGATATAGGGGTCAGCAGAGTGACAGAGCTGGCAAGTGTTGAGATTAAGAGTGTTCCAGCAATCAGAAGACAGGTTTGGCTATAGAGTAGCTTAAGAACTGGGAATGGCTGAAGTGAGGCTAGAAGCCTTCTGAGAAAGTGCTGTGCAATCTTGAGGGAAGCTAGGGAGGAGTAAGGCTGAATTTGCATTCTATAAATGGAGCTGTGGCAGCAGGTTGAAAGATGAACTCAAGCAAGGAGAGAACAGAGAGAGTAAGCAAGAGATAATGAGATCATGAACTTGGATGCTGTTACTTCAAATCAACTTCTGAAATTGGCATTTTGCCATCTCTAATCAATCTCACTTTCCATAGGACACACATACACATATGCAATTAAGCACACACACACACACACACACACACACACATACGGTACCAACTTTCAGAATATTTTATTTCTAACCAGTCATCTCCACTAACAAAATTTGAAACTACTATATTGCTTAGGATCATGGTGGTTCAATTAAGAAACAAACATGCTAAGATAAATCTACAGAAAGATAATTACAAATCTGTAAGCTGCACTGTGACTCATGTTTGAATACTGAGTTTGTTGTTAGTGGGAAATACAAACATAAAAATTTCACTAGTGCTGCTGATGATCTGCTTGGGAGACCAGGAGCTGGAGAAAGCACCCACAAGCTTAAATATCTCTGGATTCCATGTACCTCCTTGGCACTAAGTTGCCTGGAATTTTCTTTGCACATATCTTTTGTTACATATGCCATCACATACATAATCATTGCACCACCTGTGCCTCCTTCATCTCTCACCCAAACAATGAAAACTCACATTCAGGAGTGTTGACACAAGGAACGAATGAAGTGGATGGATTTTTAAAATGATTCCTCCAGAGAATGTAGTCTTGATGGTGCATGTTATCTTTGATGATGCCTGGTCTCCATCATTCTCCACCAAGTCAACTGTTGTCAGATGCCTCATAAGGAGAGAGATCTGTAATGCTTGTTCACCACACTCAGAGCTTGGCATTAACAAGTCAACTGTAAGACATTCACTTGAGGAGAGTACCGTAGTTTGGGGGTAAAATATCCATTATGTTGAATATTGTTCACAACTATTAGAATATATAGCTCAGCAATTAAAATAGATCACCCTAGTGTGATTAAAAATATTTTATTTATTTATTTAAGACAGAGAGAGAACAGGCATGTCAGGGCCTCTAACTACTGCAAACAAATTCCAGACACATATACCACCTTGTACATCTGGCTTTACATGGGTACTATGGAATCAAACCTGGGTCCTTAGGCTTCCCAGGGAAGTGCCTTAAGTACTAAGCCATCCCTCCAGCCCTAGGTTATTTTTTTATCTTATGATTATGTTAAAGTAATAGCATTCAAAATAAACCATACTTGAACTTAGGGAGTTAGATCTCTTCCTAGGCTAACCCTATATAATTTTATCTTCTTTCATGATCTTGGGTGGTAGCAGTGAGCTACATCCTCAGTGACCCCTCATACTAAACTATGATGTTCACTAAGCTAGGTGTAGTGAATGCATTTTTATTTATAAGTAAATGCAATTTTTGTTTTTAGTGTGTGTGCACATGTGTGCATTACATGCACATGTGTGTTCAGATGGTTCCCTCTGTGCAAACACATGCCAAAGCCAAAGAAAGCCATCATAAATCCTACTCTCCCACTCTCCCAGCTTACTTCCCTGAGATAGTTTCCCATTGAGCCTGGACTCTTCTCTATATTCTTTTTTTGTCAGGTTACCTAACTGACCAGTGCACCCCAACAATCCTTCAGTCTAGGCTTTTCAAAGACCTTAGGTTACAGGTATGTGTGGCCATACACAAGTTTTCCATGGGTGCTGGGGTTTTAACTCTGGTCCTCATACTTTGACAGCAGGCGCTATTACTGGCTGAACCTTCTTCCCAGCTTTGCACTTTAAATTTATCATAATTTCAGCATTTGAAGGCTTATCATGGCGTAACTTCACCATAAGTCAAGAAACATCTACATTGTGTCAGATTTTAGTACATAAAAGAATGACATAGCCAGGTGTGGTAGCACACACCATTAATGCCAACGCTAGGGAGGCAGAGGTAGGAGGATCACCATGAGTTTGAGGCCACCCTGAGATTACATAGTGAATTCCAGGTCAGCCTGGGCCAGAACGAGACCCTATCTCAAAAAAAGAAAAAAAAGACATATATTAGAGCATGATGTAATGTAGAAGAAAAAATATCCAAGTGATCTCAAGCTTATATCCCATGTAGTATATTATGCAAAATTCATTCTGAAAGATATACACATGTAATTTATCAAAACATCAACATAAGTTCTTAAGTGAAAGTTGAACCTCAATATACTGCTAGACTAGCACCATGTGTGGCATCCTATTGGACATAATATAATATAATCATAATCACAGTCAACTAGCTTTAAAATTATAGGATTGTCTTAGAAAAAACTAAATAAATTTTTAAAATATGTTTTAAGTGAGAGTATGTAGCCAATTTTATTTCCATTTAAACTATTCACATATTGAAATGCACTTGCATTAATAATAAATTTTGTGTAATTAATCTGCTACTTTTCCTTTGTAGCTTTTATCCTTGAACATGACATTTAGATTTCTACCATAATTTAAAATGATGAAAATCCTTAAAACTGGATTTTATATAATTTATAGCTAATAAAGTAATTATATTCCTAACAACACATTTTTTCCTCTTTCTTTAATACTCCCACATTTATGTAAAAAGTAAAATTCTTGTCTGAAAAAAATTCAAGTGATTATGCTCATGTAGAGTTAAGAAAGTTTGTGTAGTCCAAAATTTATTTTTCAAAATCCCTAAAAATGATCATTATGGCCTTTATCTTGAGAAATAACTTAAGAAAATGCCTTACATTTAACAGAAGTAAAAAAGACAGTTCATTATTTCAGTCTCCTTATTAAAATGATAATATGATAGTAATTACAAAGATATGTGCTACTACATAGTTACATCAGAAGTTTGAATACATGAATCATTAGTAAATTATGCCAGGCAAATTGCCAATAAATGTAAAGAAATAACTTACTGATGTGTGGTTGTGAATAATATATGATAATTTTAAGTAAATCTGCAATATATTTAATTTTAGATATATACACTTGTTATATCTACAAGAATAAAACTTGTTGGGAACCACAGTAAGGAAGAAATGCCAAACAGATACAGAGGACAATGACAGACAGCAAAGAAAACATTTTGACTAATGATGTATGAGTTCTCATAATATACCTTTAACCTGAATACACTCTTACCTTTTTCTATTAATATCAGTGGACAGGGTGGGGAGGGTAAAGTGCACAAATGCAAACATGAAAACATGAGTTTGAATCCCAATCACCCATGAAAATGCCAGGTATAGTGGTGCATTACTATAATTCCAGTGTAGGGAGGGAGAGACAGGATAATCCCATGGGCCAGATGTCTAGTCGGAATAACTGAATTGGTGAGCTCTGCGTTCTGTGAGAGAACTTGTCTCAAGATAAGATGAAGAGCAGTAGAGAAAGACCAGAAATTAAATTGTGGTCTCTTCGTGTTTCACACATATGCATATATTGACACACATTTGTACACACACATGCACCCACACACCATACATACACATGCTAAAGTAATAAAAATTGAAAAATGCATCAATTAAAAGATACTTTGATTTTAACTTCTTTAACATTTACAACTGAAGCAGAAGAAATCAACTTATAGCAAACTTTATGCTATTTCTCAAATGCATATTGAAAACAAAATAGGATCAAAATATTTTGTGAATTCATAGAAACACAATGATGAAATACAAAAGCATACCCAAGCAACATAAGCTTGACAATCAAATTTGATACTGTAATGCAGGTCTATAAAGAACCTTGGCAGGAGAGCAAAACAGGTGGACAGGAAGTGGTCAAATTCAAATACATCAGAAAGTACATCCCTCAACGAATATGCCTTTAGGTGGTTATAAAAAGTTATTTATGCTTTCTCCATTAATCTATTCATATTTCCCAGAAAGAAACAAAATAATGGAAAACAACTTGCCACAATATCCATATATTTGGAGAAACAACAGCTGGAAGATCTGTTACATAGGCTGCTTCTCACCTCTCAATGGAGAATGCAGCCTCCTTACAGCATGTGGGTTATTGAGTGTGTTAGACAACTGAAAGTTAGTATTATCAGGTAGGATCCCAACACATATATTACATACATTGAGAACTTATTTGGAGATTATCACAAGAGAGTGGAGCTACGCGTACCCACGATTGATGAAAGATTCTCTTGTATTGTGGAAGGAGCTTGGCTAAGGAGCTTGGAAATACCTATGGGTGAACATGGGTATTCCTATCGCTATTACTTGGCTCTTGAATGTCACCCAAAAGCCCATGATAACACTAAGAGGTGGGGCCCTTTAAGAGGCAGGCCTTAAAGGAATGAATTTAGTTCGCTAGGAAAGTTCCCTTGATGGGGACCTTGAGATCCAACCTCTCCTTCTCTAGCTGGAAGGTAGAAATTCATTCTACTCCAGGTCCAAAGCAACAGGGCCAGATAAGAATGGATTGGAGTCATTAAATTGGTGAGCCAAATTAAAACTTTTCTTCATATGTTGATTCTCTCAGGTATTTTTCTATTAGTGACAGAAAGAGAACAGGTGCTCTATAAGGATAACCAATCCCCAGCTTGAGGTTCTCCAGATGAAGGATGAAGTAATGGGTGATACCAGAACATTCTTTCTCATTTATTATAGATGAATGAAAACTATTTGACACAAGCATGTCTGTGTAATGCTCTTTGTGAACCTTCCATAGGGCCATGAACAGCTAGACAACACCGCATATGGCTTGACAATCAGGAGCCTTACAAAGGATGAAGAAACCTATGGGCACTTTCATGTTAATTAGATATAGAAGGAATTGTCCTCATGATCTTTTTAAAATTCTAATAATTATTATAGATATATTCATTCTGAGTCTAAATTAAAGTTTAGTATTTGTTACTTAAAGAGATGCATATTTTCATCATTTATGTTTGTTTTTTAATGGGTATTGGAAAAGATTCCAGACTTCAAAATGATAATTCTCTGAGGACTTAGACATAGGGTCAAAGAACACAGATGTTCCAGCTTCCAAACCTATTTCTCACAGGCTAAGTGTGAACCATTTTTTCCACAATGAAAACTGGGAACAATGCCAGCTAAAGCCAAAATGAATTAATCCTGTGTAAAATGTTCTATTAGGCAAATGCTCTCACCCACGGTGAGCAAGCCAATTGTAGGGAACCGAGAAGGGCAAAGGATGTGGGAAGCCTTTCTCAGAAGAGACAGACAGGCACCATTATTCCAAAATCTATAAGGACAGATGATTCCCAATTTAAGATACGTTTACTTACATTTTTTTTTATTTCATCATAAGTCAAAAACGATATGTATTCAATACAGACTGTGTGCCAAATTTGGAACTTTAGTCTTTTCTGGGCTAGCAATATGAAGTGGAATACATAAGGCAGGCAAGCCTAGAGGTAGCCTGGCAACTTCAGGTACCCATCTCTCCTTGACTGCTCATTTCCTGGTAGAGTAACACCCAGTACCTCCCCTTCCTTTGGGTAATATATATTTGGGAGCATCCTGGTAGCAGAGCTAAGGAAAGCCAACCTCAACCAGTGTTGGGCAACAGTGCATTGAAGGCTAATCTTGAGCTGACTGTTAACCATCTCATGTGTTTGCATTAAAGGGAGTATATATTCTAAGAGTTATGGAATTACCACCTTAGAATACAGATTTTCCAGTGAGAGAACAGCCCTTCTGTCAAGCCAAGGTAAGGTTCATCCTTTTTCTCATCCCTGGAGATTGACTCCTCCCTCTTCCAAAATTCATAAAGAGAACCCCAGAAAACAACTGGGGGATCTTGAGTCACATACTTATTCAAGCCCTTAATAGCCCGCTAGAGTTTGTTCTTTTTTTATTTTTTTAATAAACCCATACTTTCACAAATGTCACTCTGTTTTGTTCAAATTTTTCTTTGCTCAAGAAACAAAGAACCTGATTATCACATTCCAGGAAAACACGGCACCCCTTTCAGTAGCATACACATGAGGCTAAGCAAGAGTGAGCCACAGTTCCTGCTCAGCCATAGGATTATGCAGAACAACAAAGTTTTCTATGCTGCTAAACTGGATATTTCAGCAGGGTGGGTGTAGTAACTGCATTGGTAACTAAGGATGAAATGTATCATTTCAACTTAGAGTGGTATTTTAGTATGTGACCCCATTGCTAGTTGAGAAGTATTTGCATCAGATGCCTGTATCAGACCCCTGAAACATGATGCAAAGAGATGAACTTTGAGCAACCACAATGTTAGGGCTACATTTAAATCCTATTTGAGACCGCCTTCCAATTCTTATAATTTCATAAAGCATTATTGCATACATTTAAATATCATATATAATAATTTTGCATAAATATCCTTGTGTAGATACATATCTATTTACTTGCACATATGTGCATATTCCTGCACTTATACATATACAAATTCTTATACAAATGATTGACTTAATAAGTTATTATAATCCAAAAGTATTTTATCTATGTTTTGTGCATTTTTTATCTAAGATTCTACAAACATTTCAAATTGATTCTGTTTAAGCTACTGTTATTTGACGTTTGGAAAAATGAATTTATTCTAGACTTCTCATGAGAACATTTAATTTTAATGGCTTGCAAAAATATCACAACAATATTACGTTAGAGATTATTTTCAGAAACAATAAGAGGCAATGTCAGTGAAACCTTGGGTATTTTTCCCAGGGAATTTGCTAATGTATATAATCAAACCAAATAATGAGGTGTAATACAGTAAGCATGCTGTTTTGTTTGAAAGGTATTCAAATGCAATCTTGCTTTTATTTCATATTTAGTGAGAAAATTAGTAGTAACTCAGCAAAGAAAATTCAGTAAAGAGATACCCCATGTGGTATAAAGCTCTTTACTCTTTGTAACCTCCTTTAAAAATTGTGTACGTGTATGTATATGTATATGTATATATATATATATATACACATATGCATATACATATGCATATGTGTATATATACATATACACATATGCATATACATATACATATATGTAAACATATAAATGAACATGATATACCATATGATCCTATACATCACAGGATACAGAAATATGTATGTATATATATATATACATATATATACATACATATGCATATACATATGCATATGTGTATATATACATATACATATACACATATGCATATACATATACATATATGTAAACATACAAATGAACATGATATACCATATGATCCTATACAACACAGGATACAGAAATTACCAAAACACATATATCATGGAGGTACAAACCTAGAATGAGCTGAGAGTTTTCAAAAATGTTAATAGAAATATTAGGTTTGCTTCAGTATCAATCAGGGAATGTAAAATGCTTTAGAGGGACAGATTCTAGTTTTTAGAGACAAAAATGTTTATATATTACTGTTGAGTTTTATATTTTTTTACATTAGAAAACTTTTTCAAAACAAAAGAATGAAATATAGTTATGAGAAGAATTATACTTTTACTGATGATTATATAACAATAACAGATTTACCCTGTCATCTGAAACAACTAGACATAGGCAAAATCCATGAAATAAGCTCTCAGCCATTTGCCAGTAGGCAGCATAGAAGGCTGCTCTTGGAAGCAGGGACACAGCAAATGAACACTGTTACTGCTTCATGCATGTGGAAAATCCTCAGAATGAATTACAGAGACAGTGGGACAAGGAGAGATTGGAATGCTCCAAGAGTGGAAGACACATCTGATTATAGGGAAACCATACTTTAATGGCTACAATTGGTAGAGGAAAGACTTGACCAGAGAGATCTTGAGATTTGATCAGAGAACTTGGAAGAGTTTCTACATCAAGGCATCCCCACAGGAGTTCCATGTGTCTGGACAAACAAAAAAACCTTGTTCAAAGCTGCTGTGATTCCCTACTAGTGACATATTATAAATAACCCAAACATATCACTCAAAAGATAAATGGGTTAACAAATGGTGTTATCTTCATCCAATGAGGAACTACTCAGTATAAACATGGAGTGAATGCTTGACATTGGTAGAGGTTAGGGTTAGGGTTGAATATAGTGTAGTGTGGTTAGCAGTGTCATTTCATATATATACATTTATACACACACACACACACACACACACACACACGCACACACATACATACACACACACAGTGAAGTTGACAGTATTCTCTCTGTCTCTGTCTGTCTCTCTCCCTCGCACACACACACACATACACATACAGAGCAAACAAGTTCTCAACCATTTGCCAGTAGGCAAAATAGAGGGCTCCTCCTGGGACACACAGCAGGTGAAGTATTAGTGCACCACCTGTTTGCCCAGGATCCTCAGGATTAAGTGCAGAAGTGAAGAGACAAGCATATAGATGATGATACATAGATAGATAGATAGATAGATAGATAGATAGATAGATAGATAGATAGATAGATAGATGATAGATAGACCTAGTGATAAGACCCTACTACTGAAGACATCATATGCCGTTGGTACAGATCATGGAGTGATCTGGCTGGAATCTGGAAGAGAGTCAGTCCCCAGACAGCACATCTAGTGCCAGAAGGTGCTACATGAGTGACTAGGGGAAAATGAGCAACATCTGTCCAAGCAACTTGTGATCTAAGCTACTCAGCAGCAAACAAACTGATGTGATGCTCACACAAGTGCAATAGTGGCACAGAGCCATGGTGGGTAACCAACTGCTCTTGATTTGGCTAATTGATCCACACAGTGGAACAGAACCCATAGCTGGAGCTGGGAAACAAGTAAGAACCATATCCAAAAATAAGCCCACTCCCCAATATCAAGCTCCCACCAGTCGTGGGCTACAAGTGGGCTTACAACTATTAAATTCTCTTTAAAATAATAATGGTTGCCCCATCTATCTGGTGCTGACTTCACTTTCTGTTGGAAAATTTGCTTCTCTTTCTCAGATAGACACAGATCCTAAGGAGAGAATCGGCCCATCATACCTCAACACATCCCCAGCTAAAGCCAATAGTAATTGGGGAAATGAGCAAGAGTTCTGCTTTCTTGGTAATCCAGGTGCCAGCACAAGGGTGAAGGAGATAGATGCAGAGAGTTCTCAACTCCTACCAAAGCAAATATCCAGAGATACAGAGGCTCCAAAGACTGTATCACTGAAGTAGACCTAAAATGAACCCAACATGGCCCAGGAAAATTTGCAGAAGAGAGGGCACAAAGATTGTTAGAGCCATAAGTTGGGTCATTATGCTCAAAGACATTGCCTCTTAACCATAACTGATGGCTAACCCCACAATGCATGACCCATATTCCACAATAAGGACGGTCACTGTGGAGGGAAGAAGACAGGGTCAACAATGGTACCAACATGACTGTATACACACTGTGTACATAACTAATAGAAATAAAAACATTAGAGCATCACTAATTGAAATAGAAATAAAAAAGACAATAAAAACAAATAAAAATTCCACAAAACAAAAACTTGGTTTTTTTTCCCCTCTTTCTTTTTTTGAAAAGAACAAAATAAGGGCTAGGTGGATGATTCACTGGCTTAAAGTACTTGCTTGCAAAGCCTATGAGCCTGGGTTCAATACTTCAGTCACCAGTGTAAAAATAGATGGGCATCTATTTGCAGTGGTTACAGACCCTGGCTCACACAAAGGCATCTTCACATTTGCACACTACATGCACATGTGTGAGTGCACACACAGAAAAATACACTAATAATTTTAAAATATTTATATTTATATTTATTTATTTATTTATTAGAGAGGGAGAGGCACAGCAGGGTTTCTAGCCAGAGCAAATGAACTCAAGATGCATACACTACCATGTGCACCCGGTTTAAGTGGGTTCTGGAGAATTGAACCTGGGTCCTTATGTTTTGCAGGATATTGCCTTACCTGCTAATTCATCTCTCCAACCCTATTTTTTAAGAAATAATTTATAAAATTTTATACTAAAAAAGAAGACTCAAAAAATCAGAAATATGAGAAAGATATTACAACCCAAATACATGTAATACAAAGGACTGTCAATATTAATATGTACACTTAAATGTAACAATTTGCCAACCTAAATAATATAAATAAATCCTAAATATATATCACCACTTATTACAAATGAGTCATGAAGACAAAAAAGAATCTCACCAGGTCAATGAGAAATCATTTCAAAATCTTCCATCAAAGAAAAATCCAAGGATGTGAAGATTTCAGTTTTGCATTCTAACAATAATCCAAAGAATAATTTCATATTAAAACACCATACTTTTTAAAGTTTATATGGGCTCTCATCTATAACTGATTTTTAACCCATAATCTACTGGCTAGAGTCTGCGGATTACTAGTACTACAGGAGTACACCACTGTGCCCACCTGAATACAACCATTCTTAAACTTAACATAAAAAGGAAAGAATAATTGCAAGCTCATTTTACAATTTCATCAGCACCATAGCATGGCAGTCAGATGAGAATACTACAAAAGAAAGTTATAGCAACTTCAATGCCAGCACTAAGGAGCTGGTGGTCTGATGATCACTGTGAGTTCCAGGACTACAGAGTAAGTTCCAGGTCAGCTTGGGGGCTACAGAAGAACCCTACCTCAAAAAAAAAAAAAAAAAAAAAAAAAAAAAAAAAAAAAAAAAAAAAAAACAAAGAAGAAGAAAGAAAGAAAAATAGAAAAGACAATTACATGTCAGTATTATGGATGAATACAGATGCAAGTATTTTCGATAAACTCTCAAATCCTATTTAAAAACCTATAATCTCTTGACTCTGCTTATGGTATGTTTGTGCAAAAACTTCTTAGCTTTATGACATACCACTGGATGAGTGCTTGTTTGATTTCCTAGGCTGCTGGGTTTTTGTTCAGGAAATCTTTCCCAGTCCTATATCGTGGAGAGAGTCTCCTATATTTTCTTCCAGTAGTTGAAGATTTGCAGGTATTATATTGAGGTCTTTAATCCATATGGACTTTCCTTTGTTATTTAGAGAAACGAGTTAATCTAGTTTCATTTTTCTACTTATAGTCATCCAGTTTGTCCAACACTACTTGTACAAGATGCTGTCTTTTCTCCCATCTGCATTATTAGCACCTTTGTCAAAGATCAAGCTGCTTTAGCTACTTTACCTAAGATCTGGGTCTTTAATTCTGTTCCATTGGTCTGTTTCTGTTTTTATGCCATTACCACCCTGTTTTTATCACTATGGTTTGGTAATAGAGCTTTAGATTGTAAATGGTGATACTTCCAGAGGTGTTTTAATTTGCTGAGGATAAGTTTGGTTATCTGAGGACATCTGCCATTCCACATGAATTTTGAGATCATTTTTTCAAACACTGTGAAAAAACGATGCTGTTTTTTTTTTGTTGTTTTTTTGGTTTTTTTGTTTTTTTCAAGGTCAGATCTCACTCGACACTCTAGCCCAGGCTGACCAGGAATTCACTATGTAGTCTCAGGGTAGCCTCAAACTCACAGAAATTCTCCTACCCCTGCCTACTGAGTGCTGGGATTAAAGGCATGCACCACCACACCTGGCTCAATGCTAGTATTTTTATTGGCATTTTGTTAAATCTATATACTGCTTTTGGTACAATTGACATTTTCACAATATTAGTTCTACCTATTCTGCAGCATGGGAGGACTTTCCATCTTCTCAAGTCCTTCTCTACTTCTTTCTTGCAAGTTATTATGTTTTCATTATATAGATCTTTTACACTCTTTGTTAGTGTTATTCCAAAGTATTTGATTTTTTTTGAAAATAGGACAGCCTCATTGATTTCTTTATCTGTAAATTTTTCCTTTGCATAAAGAAAAGCCACTGATTTTCGTGCATTGATTTTGTATGCTGCCACTGGGCTGAAGGAATTTATCACCTCTAAAAGTTTTGAGATGGAGACTTTCAGTCACTTATATATAGGATCATGCCATCTGCAAATAGGGCAAACTTGACTTCTTCCTTTCCAATTTGAATCCCTTTTATTTCTTTCTCCTGTCTTGTTGCTTGGGCTAGTACTTGTAGTACTATGTTAAAGAGCAGTGGTGAGAGTGGGACCCCGTGTCTTGTTCCTAATCTCAGTTGGAACTCCTTGAGTTTTTCCCCAGTAAGTATGATTTGGGCTTTAGGAGCTTTACATAAATTATTTATTATGTTGAGATATAAACCTTCCATGCTTATTCTTTCCAGTGTTTTGATCATGAAGGAAGTGGTATTGTATTTTGTCAAAAGCCTTCTCTGCATCAATTGAGATGATCATGTGGATCTTATGATTTAGTTTATTTATGTGTTATATTATGCTGACTGATTTCCACATGTGAAAACATCCCTGCATCCCTGGGGTGAAGCCTACTTTATCAAGGCATAGAGTGCGTTTGATGTGTTGTTGAATTGGTTTGCAAAGATTTTGTTCAGGATTTTTACATCTAGGTTCATTAGCGATAATGCATCTTTGTCTGGTTTTGGTATTAGAGTGATGCTACCTTGGTAAACAGATTTTGGGACAATTCCCTGTTCTCTGATTATTCAGAACAGTTTGAGAAAAATTGGTTTGAGTTCTTCAGTGAAGGTTTAATAGAATTCTGCTGAGAAGCCATCCTGTCCTGGGCTTTTCTTTGTAGGTAGTTCGTTTTCTAAGATTTTCAATCTCCAAGAATATGATAGGTTTGTTTAAGAGATTAATCTGCTCTGAGTTTAGTTTTGGTAGGTGGTATGTGGCTAAAAATTCATCCATTTCTTCAACATGATTTAATTTTGTGGAGTAGAGATTTTGGAAGTATGCCCAAATGATTCTTCCAAATTCACTGATGTCTGTTGTAATCTCTTCTATTTCATTTCAGATTTTGTTAATTTGAGACTTCTATTTTTTTCTTTTGGCTTGATCAATTTTCAATCTTGTTTATTTTTTCAAAGAACTAGCTCTTTGTTTCATCACATTTTTATTTTTAAAAAAATATTTTATTTATTTATTTGAGAAAGAGATATAGTACTAGGCAAAATGAGGGAGAGAGAGAAAGAGAGAGAGAGAGAGAGAGAGAGAGAGAGAGAGAGAGAGCGAGAGAGAGAGAGAGAGAGAGAGCGAGAGAGAGAGAGAGAGTGAGGGAGGGAGGGAGAGAATGGGCACACCAGGGCCTCTGGTCACTACAAATTAACTCCAGATACATGTGTTCCCTTATGCATCTGGCTTATGTAGATCCTGGGTAGTCAAACCTGGGTCCTTTGGCTTTGCAGGCAAATACCTTAACTGCTAATCCATCTCTCCATCCATCAATTTAGTATTTTGTTTTGTTTTGTTTTTTGAGGTAGGGTCTCATTCTGGTCCAGGCTGACCTGGAATTAACTATGTAGTCTCAGATCAAGCATCTCATGGACTAGACAATAGGGAGGGTGACTGCTTTCATTGTGTCCCATAAGTTTTGGTAGGTTGTGTTTTAATTATCATTCACTCATTGTTTAAAAGTATGTTGCTTAGTCTCTCAGAGCTGGTGGAGTTCTTGATGTGCCTCTTGCTGTTAATTTCTAGTATTAAAGCATTGTGGTCAGACATGATGCAGGAAGTTAGTTCAATTCTCCTGACTTTACAGAGGCATGTTTTATGGCCCAATATATGGTCAATTTTGCAGATTGTTCTATGGGTTGCTAAACAGAATGTGTGTTCTGTAGAGTTGGGGTGGAAAGTGCTGTATGTATCTTTTAGGTCTAGTTTATGGATGATATTGTTGAGCTCTATTACTTCCCTGTTGATTTTCTTCTTGGATGATCTACCTATTGATGATAGTGCAGTGTTGTAGTCTCCAACTGTGATGGTGTTGGTGTTTATTTCTGTTTTGTTGCTGAGTAGATTTTGTTTAATAAACTATGGTGCACCTGTATTTGGTTCATTTATACTTATGATTGGATGTGCTCATTTTGGATCATTCCCTTGATGAATAAGAAGTAGTATTCTTTGTCCTTTTTGATTGTTTTTGGTTTGAGGTCTATTTTATCCAATACTAATACAGCGGCACCTTCTTTGTTTTATTTCTATTTGCTTAGAATATCATTTTCCAACCTTTCACCTTGAGGGGGTGTCTATCTTTAGTGGTGAGGTGGGTTTCTTGAAGACAGCAGATAGAAGAGTCCAGTTTTTTGATCCACCCTAATAACCTGTGTCTTTTGGTGGGTTAATTAATTACAATAATATTTAAGGTTATTACTGTGAGGTTTCAATTAATCCCTGATAAGATGTGGTGTTTTATGGGGTTTGGTGCTTTCTTGTGTTTTATACTATTTTGAGACTGCTCTATCTGGTTATTGTGATCTTCTTATTGGCTCTTGAGATTGGTTGTTTGACTTTCTGTATGGAGTATTCCCTCAAGTATTCTCTGTGGGTTTAGCTTTGTGTTCATATAGTCATAGAATTGACTATTTTTTAGGGAGTTTTTCTTTTACCATCTATTATGAGGGATACTTTTGTTGCATGCAGTAGTGTGTGGGTTGGAAGCCATAGCTTTTTTGATTTTGAAGTGATCCATTTGAGACCCTTCTGTCTTTCAGGGTTTCCATTGAGAAATTTGGAGTAATTCTGATGGAATTGCCTTTGTATGTTGTTTCTGTCTTGTTGCTTTTAACACTCTCTCCTTGTTTTCATTGTTGAGAGCTTTAACTATGATGTGTCTTGGAGAGTTTCTTCTTTGGTCCTGTCTATTTGGTGTTCTAGGAACTTCTTGTATTTGGATGGGCCTCTCTTTTGAGAGATTTGGAAATTTTTCTTCAATAATTTTGTTGAATATTTTCTCAATGCATCTGGCCTGGATTTCTTCTCATTCTGTTATATCCATAATCTCAATGTTTGCTCATCTTAGGGTATCCTACAGTTCCCTTACTTGATATCTTGAACTTAGCAATGTTTTTGGCCTTCCAATCACTTTCTGCCATCTTTTCTTCCAAGTCAGAGATTCTGTCTGCCACATGAGTAATTCTTTTGGTGAATGCTTCTAGAGAGGTTTTTATAATTTCTTTGTGATTTTCATGTTGTCTTTTTTTTGAGGGGGGGGAAATAGGGTCTCTTTTTGTGGTATAATTTCAATTTGAGTTCTAATTTCCTTGATGATTCCTAGAATTTATTCTTGTATTTGATCAAGTCTTCATTAAGCTTTATCAATCAGTTGTTGAGATCTTGCATTTCTTGACTCACGTTCCATTTATTCATATCTCCTTGGAGGGTTCTAATATTGTCTTCCATGAAGTTAAGCACACTGCCAAAATCTGAATGCTCTAAGAGACTATTCTGTTCAATTTCATTGATACAATTGTTGGTTCCTTGACGGTCAGCAATTTTTGATCAGGCTCTCATTGGTTGTTGTGCTTTCATTTTCGGAATAAATTTCTGTTGATTTCTTTGGAGGTAAGAGTAGGCATCTTTGGTGGAGATTCCTCAGTTTTCTGACTCTCATTGGCTTTTCTGCATTGCTGTCTACCTGCTTTAGGGAGACTATTTTATTAAGAAAGAAGCAATTTTTTGTTCTTTGGCTCATGCCACCTCTGTATCAGGTGAACAGGAATATTGATACCCAGTAGCCAGTCAAGATACCAGTGCAAAAGGCCTGATTACACACCTCACTCAGGGAGCAGGCCTCCCCAAGCAAAGAACAATGGAACTTACCAGGACCAAGGGAGAGGGAGGAGCTGGGAATAGCCAGGAGATAGGTGTCTGGCCTAATCACTCCACATAGCCATGTTTGCCCACACACTGTCCACACAGGGAACCCAGACCTGGATTCTGGGAGGATCTGGGAGACAGAGTTCTGGCCTATTCACTCCACACTTCCGGGCTTGTCTTCATGTCTGTGTAGGGAACCAAACCCAGGACTCTGGGAAGAGCCAGGAAACACAGATCTGGTCTACTCACACCACACTGCCCTGCTTGCCCTCACATAGTCTGCCCTGAGAACCCAGACCAGGACACTGGCCAAGTGGTTTTTAACCCAGAAATGGAAAGACATTTCAGCATAGGCAAAACAAAAAATGTGAAACATTACCTTAATCAAATAAGGGCAAAAGTGATTATCTCAATATCAGGGGAAAAGAAACTATCTGGTAACTTAGAATAAAAGTTGTCAACATTTCAATGTAGAAAGAATGTGTCTCAACACAATAAATGCCTTGAGTCTAAAGTCCGTTGGTAGTGGGGAGGGTGGTAGAGTTAGGGTGACTGGTTCCCTGAAAGCAAAAATCTCAGGAAAGTTTGCAGTTGTAGAAATCAAAGATGATCTGGGGCTGGAGAGATGGCTTAGTGGTTAAGCGCTTGCCTGTGAAGCCTAAGGACCCTGGTTCAAGGCTCTATTCCCCAGGACCCACATTAGCCAGATGCACAAGGGGGTGCATACATCTGGAGTTTGTTTGCAATGGCTGGAGGCCCTAGCGTGCCCATTCTCTCTCTTCTTTCTCTACCTCTTTCTCTCTCTGTCTCTCTCTCTCTCTCTCTCTCTCTCTTTCGCTGTCTGTCACTCTCAAATAAATAAACAAAAGAATTAAAAAAAAAAAAAAAAAGATGATCTGACTTCTTATCTCTTATCTAGTTCCCTGGACCTATTTTTCAACAGTCAGGACTCGTCCTGGGAGGAAGTTTTTCATAGGATTTAAACATTGTGGTTGGGCAAGTTCAGCCCCCGGAACTTGTTGCCACAGCTAATCTCTTCCTGAGACAGCCCCTAGCCCTAGTCAACCTGCTGGCCTTCTGGTTTTCCTGAGCCCGAACACAGCCAACATCATAAAGTTATAAATGCCTTTGCAAAGGGAGCGCAGGCTCTCTGATCACTTGGGAAGTTCCAGATATTCCTAGCCCTTACTCTCCACATGGGTTTTTTATCCCCTCCAGTTCCCCACATGGCAGGAGCTCTTGGATTTTCTTTTCTCTTTTCTTTCTATGGTTTTTCCCCAGACACTCCACCTGGGATCTCTAGCCACATGGGTGTCTTTCCTTGGCTCTGCTTCCCTCAATAAATATAATAGTTTAATAAATATCCTGTCAGTCTACGTTTTTGTCAATTAATTGATTAAAGTTAGAAATGAACCTAGGTTTGGGGTGCAAGGATTTTTCCTAGACACTTAGCACCCCATTTCAGTAGCATAAAAATCAATAGTCAAAAGTAACAAATATGGGCTGGAGAGATGGCGTAGCGGTTAAGCGCTTGCCTGTGAAGCCTAAGGACCCCGGTTCGAGGCTCGGTTCCCCAGGTCCCACGTTAGCCAGATGCACAAGGGGGCGCACGCGTCTGGAGTTCATTTGCAGAGGCTGGAAGCCCTGGCGCGCCCATTCTCTTCTCTCTCCCTCTATCTGTCTTTCTCTCTGTGTCTGTCTCTCTCAAAGAAATAAATAAATAAATAAATAATTTAAAAAAAAAAGTAACAAATATTACTCTAAGATTAGGAACAAGACAAGAATATCACTTGTCTTCCACATTGTGCTCCAGTTTTATAACAAGAAAAAAATATATATAAAGCATCACAACTGAACTGGAAGAAGTAAAATTATTTCAATTTTAAATGATATGTCTTAAAACACTGTGGTGGTTTGAGCTAGGTGGCCCTCATAAACTCATGTGTTTTGAATGCTAGGTCCCCAGTTGGTGGCAATTTGAGAATTGGAGCCTTGGTGGAGGAGGTATGTTGTTAGGGGTGAGATTATGGGTGTTATAGCCAGCTTCCCCTTGTCAATGTCTGGTACACTTCCTGTGGCTATTGTCCACCTGATGTTGGCCAGGAGTTGATGCCCAGTCTCTGCTCATGCCACAGTTTCCCTTGTCATCATGGAGCTTCCCCTCTAGTCTGTAAGGCAGAATAGGCTGTTTCATCCCATCAGCTGTTTTTGGTTAGGTGCTTTGTTCCAGCAACACACAAGGAAACCATACTTCTCAATTACATTTCCACCAGCAAAATGGGATACATAAAATAAAAACATTTCACCAGAAAAGCAAAGCATTTATCTCTAAAAAGTGCAAAATCTTTTGTAACCCATTCACAAAATGTATGAAAAACCCAATGCAACTAATGGAAAAAAAAAAAAAACCTGAATATACAAGTTTCCAAAGAGCATACACAAATGTCTAAGTACCTTAAAATGTGCTCAATCAGCATCATGAAGTCGCAGAGAATTAAATGGAATTCTCAATGAAGTAACATCTTGTATTTGATAGAAAGAATGCTACCAAAAGTCAAAAGACAAAAATATTGGCAAAAGCAAAGATATAGAGAAAAAATGTCCTTTACACATGGTTTATGTGAATATAAATTGTTACATCCATTATGAAAAAAGAAAAACAACATGAAGGACCCAAAAATATTCAATATGAAACTGACATGTAAACCAGCAGTCTCACTTCTGGATATAGATCTAAATGAAATTATTTGCTTTCTCAAAATAAATTTCTTCACTACTACATTTGTTGTTACATAGTTTACAGTAGTCAAAACTTGAAACATCAATTATATCAGAGAATTATCAGATAAAAACTTAACTATACCTGGGCATGGTGGCACACACCTTTAATCCCAGCACTTGGGAGGCAGAGATAGGAGGATTGCTATGAGTCCAAGGCCACCCTGAGAGTAGATAGCGAATTCCAGGTCAGTCTGAGCTACAGTGAGACCCTACATCAAAAAACCAAAAATTAATAACAACAACAACAACAATAATAATATATGTGTATACATATTTTAGTGACTATATTCAGTCTTTATAAAAAAAACTGTATTAATATAAGTGTACCTAAGGAGATATTTTGAAGTGAAAATGAACCTGACACAGAAAAACAAATGGTTTCATATGTGAGTTCTGATGAAATCAAATTCATAGAAAGAGTAGAAGGCAAGCTGGAGGGATTTCTTAGTGGTTAAGGCACTTGCCTAAGGATTCAGGTTGGAGACCCCAGTACCCATATAAGCCAGATGCACAAGGTGGTGCATGCGTCTTGAGTTCGTTTGCAGTGGCTGGAGGCCCTGGTGCCCCCATTCTCTCCTATCTCTCTCTCTCTCTCTCTCTCTCTATCGGTCTACCTCTTTCTATCTTTAATTAATTAATTAATTAATTAACTTACAAAAATGTTTATGAAAAAGAAAGAAAGAGTAGAAGGGCTGTTACCAATATTTTGTTGCAAGGATGGAAGAAAGCAGAAATGGAAATGCTAGTAAGAGTGCACAAAGGTGTTGATTAAGATTAAAGAAACTAATGTAAAACATGGAAATAGCAGTTAATACTTGATATTTTGTTAAAAGTTTAGATATTTAATATTTCTGTTCCAAAAGGTATCAGGAAAAATGGTAGACATAATAAATATCTTAATTTTGGTAATATTTTTGTAATGTATACATATCCATCAAACAGTATGTTAAAAAACTTGAGTATGTATAGCTTATATTTGTTAATTTTGCCTCAGTGAGGCTTAAAATGAAATTATCAAAGATGGAGAGGTGTTTTAATAGTCAAGATGCTTGCTTGCAAAGGCTAAAGGCCCAGAGTTGGTTCCCTAGTACTTATGTGAATCTATATACAGAAAGGTGCATCATCTGGAGTATATTTGCAGGGATAGGAGGCCATAGCATGGCCCCCTCCCCTTATCTCTCTTTCATCTCCTCTTTTGTTATCTCTCCTTTCACTGTCTCTCTCTTTCTTTCTCCTTACAAATAAAAGAAATCCCAGTGGAGATAATTCCACATTAAAAAGATAAAAATATCACAAAATGGGAGAAATTATTTGCAAGTCATACATAGGATGAGGGACATGTATATATCCAGAGTATGTTCATGATTCTTACAACTCAAAAATAAAAAGACAAATAATTCAAGTTTATAACAGGCATATGATGTCAAATTATTTCAATAGTAAATATACAGTAGCCAATATGCATAATAAAAGATACCTTCTATC
Organism: Jaculus jaculus; assembly: GCF_020740685.1. Classification (NCBI taxonomy): domain Eukaryota; kingdom Metazoa; phylum Chordata; class Mammalia; order Rodentia; family Dipodidae; genus Jaculus; species Jaculus jaculus. The sequence continues at coordinate 111,071,691 of NC_059105.1, forward strand.
ATCACAGTTATTAAAGAAAAGTGAATCAGAACTATAATGTAATACCACTGAACTCCTCTCAGGATGGTTGCAATCAAAACACTAACAATGTTACTGAGGAAGGAGGAAGAATTTGAACTGAATTATTACATTTCAAAAGGGTAAATTTTATTATGTATTAATAATACTTCAATTGTTTTTTTTTCTTTTTTTCATTTTTTTTTAAATATTTTATTTTTTATTTACCTGAGAGAGAGAGACAGAAAGAGGTCAACAGAAAGAATGAGTATGGGCACACCAAGGCTTCCTGCCACTGCAAATGACACCACATGCATCCATCACTTAATGCATATGGTTTTAAGTGGGTACTGGGGAAGCAAATCCTGGCCATGGGGCCTTGCAAGCAAGGGGCTTTAACTGCTGAGCCATCTCTCTAGCCTGCCTCAAGGTGTTCTTAAAACATGAAACCAGAAGAGAAATTTCTGGAGATGAAACTGAGTAGTGTGTGCCTAGCATATTGAGAGTCTCATTTCTATTGCCAGTAACCCCTTCACGAAAGCTACAAAACTTAAATGCCATAAAATATAAATATTACACAAATGTCTATACATGCATCAAAATTTATGACTGCTCCTGTAACTCTATAATGTCCAGGATATAACCTAAGGTTTTGACAGACTACATTGTTGAAGGTGGTATACAGATCTTTACTAAGTCTCTCTTGATTATAGAAAAGGTATGAGTTTTCCCCCAACTAATAATGTCCATGCATATGCAGGAATAGGACTTGACTTTATGACATATTTTGTTGATGTTCCATCACCTAACTCCCATATGCCTATGTGTCCATTTACTTTTCTCCTTGCTGTGATAAAATACCTGGCAAGGGAAAGCTTAAAGGAGAAAAAGTTAATTTGTAGGCTACCAACCATCGTGGTGGAGAAGGCACAGCAGTAGAGAAGTAAAGTTGCTTGCATAAGCAAATTTGTAACTGAAAACAAAGAGCTAACTTCAGGAATGCAAAACCAAAAAGCATAATCAACATGAAAATAGAAAGAAAGAAAGAAAGAAAGAAAGAAAGAAAGAAAGAAAGAAAGAAAGAAAGAAAGAAAGAAAGAGAGAGAAAGAAAGAGAGAAATCACTTGCAAGAAGTAGGGCACAGTCCCTAACAAAGAGTGAGGAATTTACATGTGAGGCTAATACATATTCACATGGGGAGTGCACTTTGGTGTGGGAACCTTCCTGAGCATGCTCAGTTCAAAATATACACTATTGAACATGCTCAATAGAGGTCATAGTATAAAAAGAAAAGATGGTGGCAAGAAACACCTCCCCACAAACATTCCCAGTATATATAGTAAAACTGGTGGGAAGTTTCTTTGGTGCTTTTGACCCAAAGATGTGTCCTGTGTCCAAGGTGTTTAACAAGAACAGGAACTCATGAGTAGCTTCTGGCTCATATAACCAGTTGTCCTCCTAGGGTAGCTGGGAGAGAAAGCAAAGCAAAGCCCAGACAAACCTTTGGAGAATGATAATAAAGGTTTCTTGTTTCTGTAGACCAATCCTTTCTCTCCAGACTTTTTCCCCAGTTCCCAATTTCTTACCAGTGACCAGTGCTGCCTAAGAGCAAAGGTCAGATAGCAAGGGCTATTTTCTTTACATCCAGCTTGCCAGAACACTGCCCATTTTTAGAGTTCTCTGGATTCTATTTGTGACCCTAGGAAATGGGCACTTCTGAGAGATTGTTAAAATGGATCATCTTGCAGATACACAGTGTGCCTAAGGCTACTAACACTGGCATGCATCTTGGTAAATAAGAAAACACAGAGAGGGAAATTCTGGTGCTCTGTCATCTATCTCTTTTTCTTCCTTTTTATTGAGCCTGAAACCTTGCCTTTGAGTTGAGGCTACCGACATTTAGGCTGCATCTTCCCTCCTTAGTTAAACATCTTTGAAAACACCCTCACAGACATGCCCAGAAATGTGTCTCTTAGGTGATTCCAAATACAGTCAACTTAATAATGAAGATTAAGCATTACATCTTGTGAACACCACAAGAACACAGGGTGCCATAGTTCAAAAGAAATTAATGTTAAACAAGAGGTAGTATTAAAAATTTCTAGGGCTGGAAGAATGGCTTGGAGGTTAAGACATTTGCCTGTAAAGCCAAAGGACCTAGGTTCGATAGCCCAGGACCCATATTAGCCAGATGCACAAGGGGACACACCCATCTGGAGTTCATCTGCAGTGGCTGGAGACCATGCCCATTCTCTCTCTTTATCTGCCTCTTTCTTCGCTCTCTCTCACTCTCTCTCTCTGTCTGTCTGTCTCTCACTCCCTCTTTCTCTGTCAAATAAATAAATAATTTAGAAAAATTTCTAGACCCCTGTTTCCTGGCTATTCCCTTCTCCTTGGTCTGGGTTCCCTGCACTGATCTATGTGTGGGTGGGCACAGAGTTCTGGAGTGAGTAGGCCAGACCTCTGTTGCCTAGCTCCTAGTTCCTATCTCCGTCCTCCTTTCTGAACTGGGTTCCCTGCACTGGTGTGTGTGCAGACATGTGATACAGGTTGGAGTGAGTAGGCTAGACCCTTGTTTCAAGTCTGGGCTCTTCCCTGGTCTGGACCCCCTGAGCAGATAGTGTGCGGAATTAGGCCTTTTGCTCTGGTATCCTAACTGGCCACCGGGAAACAACATCCTTGTTCATCTGAGTCAGAGGGTACATGGGTCAAAGGGCAAAAATTTGCATCCTCCTCAATAAAATAAAGAGTCTTCCTAAAATGGGTAGACAACAAAGCAAAAAATCCAACAAAAGTCAGAAAACTGAGAGATCTACACCAAGGATTCCAATCCTACTACAGAAGCCTCCAATGAAATAGAGAAGTCAACAGAAATTCATTCCCCAAAAGAAAACACATCAATGAGATCCTGACAAAAACAAAAATCTAACTTGAAACAAACTATCAAAGAACCAAAATCGTAACAATGAAATTGAACAGAATCATTTCCTAGAGCATTCAGCTTTGGACAGGAGGCTGAACTTTATAAAAGAAAACACTAGAACCTTCCAAAGAAATATGTATATATTGAAGATAAGTCAAGAAATGGAAAACATAAGCAACTGGCTAATTAAGGTTAATGATGACTTGATCAAATGTAAGAATTAACAAAAAACAGGCACCAAGAAAACCAGATTTAAATTGAAGTCATAACTCAAAAAATAGATGGACATTATACAAAGCAACACAACAAAAAAATAAAAATCATAAAAGTTCTGAAAACCTCTCTAGAACCACTCACCAACAGTTACTCCTCTGGAGGACAGAACTACTGACCTGGAAGATAGGACAGAAGAAATTGATCAGGTGGCCAAAAACTTTGTGAAGTTCAAAAAAATCAAGTGAACAGAATATAAGGGAGCTGTGAGACACTCAAAACAACCAAATATCTGGATCCTGGGCATACCAGAAGGAGAAAAAATCCAGACTAGAGGCATGGAAATCATACTCAACAAAATTATTGAAGAAAATTTTCTGAATCTTCTAAAACAGAGGCACATCCAGATACAAGAAGCCCACAGAACATCAAAAAGAAAGGACCAATGAAGAAACTCTCCAAGACATATCATACTTAAAATGCTTAACAGTGAAAGCAAAAAGAGAGCGTTAAAACCAGCAAAAGTTGAGCAATTCACAACATGCAAAGGAAATCCCATTAGAGTAACATCAGATTTCTCAATGGAAACCCTTAAAGCCTGAAGGGGCTGGAATGGAACACATCAAAGTCTGAAAACTATGGCTTCCAACCCAAGATACATGACCCAGCAAAAGTATCCCTCACAACAGATGGTGAAAGAAAAACTTTCCATGACAAAAGTCAGCTCTATGATTATATGAACACAAAGCCAAACCTACAGAGAATACTTGAAGGAATACTCCACACAGAATAGTCATACTAACAATCTCAAGAGCCAATACAAAGAAGATCATAATAATCAAAATATACCAGGTTCAAAACAGTATATAACACAAGTAATTACCAAGGTCCATAAAACATCTCATCATGGTAGGGATTAACTCAAACATCACAGTAACATCCTTAAATATTAATGGTATTAACGCACTCATCAAAAGACACAGAGTATCAGGATGGATCAAAAACGGAAGCCTTCTATCTGTTGTTTTCAAGAAACCTACCTCAATACTAGAGATAGACACCTCCTCAGGGTGAAAGGTTGGAAAATGATATTCTAAACAAATTGAAATAAAAAACAAGCAGGTGTTGCTATATTAATATCTGATAAAATAGACATCAAACCAAAAGTAATCAGAAAGGACAAAGAGGGCCACTTCTTATTCATCAAGGGAATGATCCAGCATGAGCACATCACAATCATAAATATATATGTCTTGAACACAGGGGCACCACAGTTATTAAAGAAAATCTACTTGGCAATAAAACAGAAATAAACACCAATAACATCTGTTGCAGTCCGGTTCGCATTGCTGGTAGAAATCACCCAACCAAAAGCAGCTTCTGGGAAAAAGAGATTTATTTTGGCTTACAGGCTTGAGGGGAAGCTCCATGATGACAGGGAAAAATGATGGCATGAGCAGAGGGTGGACATCACCCCCTGGGCAACAGAAGGTGGACCACAGCAACAGGAGGGTGTGCCAAACACTGGCAAGGGAAAACTGGCTTTAATACCCATAAGCCGGCCCCCAACAATACACTTCCTCCAGGAGGTGTTAATTCCCAACTCTCCATCAGCTGGGAACTTAGCATTCAGAACACCTAAGTTTATGGCCTTTATAGCGAGTTTCCCCATGACAGTGTTTGGCACACCCTCCTGTTGCTGTGGTCCACCTTTTGTTGGCCAGGGGGTGATGTCCACCCTCTGCTCATGCCATCGTTTTCCCCTGCCATCGTGAAGCTTCCCCTAGAGCCTGTAAGCCAAAATAAATCTCTTTTTCCCAGAAGCTGCTCTTGGTTGGGTGATTTCTACCAGCAATGCGAACCGGACTGCAACAGTACAGTGGTACCAAGGAGTGGGATTGCTGCTAGACACCAGACTGTGTAGCTTTGGCCTTTTGGGGCTGATTTTCAAGAGGAATGTGGAAGAATTTGAAACTTTGGCCTAAGAGATGCCTTGCAGTGCTGTAAGTACAGCTTGATGGACTATTCTGGTCTGAGCTGCAAGACCTGAATGCAGTAGAACTATGGACTGTGAGGTTTGGCTTATGAGGGGGAGAAAGAGCTTTGCTTGGACTGGGCTAGCAGTTTGTGTGAGAAGCTTGCTCTTATGCCCATGTCCTGAGAAGTTGTGCAGGGTTGCTTTGCATAGAAATGAACTGGTGTGTGCAGAGGGATATGGCACAGAAAGAAAAATCTTTGGGTGAACTGTTGCCTGTTCAGCTGCAAATGAGAAATTACAACCTATGAGACTGGGCTAGCTGACCTGCGCTGGGGCAAGAAGAAGAATGTAGACTCTTTTGAAGGGGCCTGAGTGCTCAAGGAGTGTCCTGTTCTTCAAAGTCTGCTTTATTCCCCCCTGGATTAACAAATTGGCACCCTACCTGTTATAGTGGAGAAGATATGCTGGAAAGAGGGTCATTGTGTTTGCAACACGGTCTTGTGTTTTGGAAATGGCCATGGGCAATGTGAAGTGGGTTTGCTGGTTGACTGCATAGAGACCCCATGGGGCCATGAGGATGAACCGTGGCTTTCAGTGGAGACCCAGTGGAGATGCTGGGACCATGAGATGGCTGCCAAGAAGCTGCCGGCCCCGATGAAGTTTTCCAGGACTGTGAGTGGCCTAGCTAGAGGGGTGGAATTGGAATGCCAGAGACTTGTTGCTGGTTAGAATTATTGGGTTTGACGATTTGTCACTGGTTTGAGTTGCTGGACTTGAAGCTACAGAGTTTGATGTTTGCCCTGGTTGTTTTAAATCTTGTATTGGTTGAATGTTTCTTTGCTATACCCAATGCCATCTTTTGCAGTGTGAATATTAATCTGTGCCATTATGGGTTTTTTTGAGGTTATTTTTTGGTATTATGGCTCAGTTAAAAGATCTTGAACTATGGGGATGTATGAAAATCATTGGGATTGATAAAAACTATGGGGACTTTTAAAGTCAGACTGAATACATTGTATTTTACATCATGTATGGATATCAGTTTATGGGGGCCAGGGGCAGAATGTGGTGGTTTGACAGGTGTCCCCCATAAACTTAGGTGTTCTGAATGCTAAGTTCCCAGCTGATGGGTATTTGGGAATTAATGCCTCCTGGAGGGAGTGTATTGACGGGGGCATGTTTATGGGCTTTATAGCCAGTTTCCCCATGCCAGTGTTTGGCACACCCTCCTGTTGCTGTGGTCCACCTTCTTTTGTCCAGGGGGTGATGTCCACCCTCTGCTCATGCCATCGTTTTCCCCTGCCATCATGAAGCTTCCCTTCGAGCCTGTAAGCCAAAATAAATGTCTTTTTCCCAGAAACTACTCTTGTTGGGTGATTTCTACCAGCAATGTGAACCGTACTGCAACACCATCATAGTTGGAGACTTCAGTACTCCACTATCATTAAAAGACAGATCATCCATGCAGAAAATCAATAGGAAAATATTAGAGCTCAACAGCATCATAGATCAACTAGGCCTAAGGATATCTACAGACCTTTCCACCCCAACTCTACAGAATGCACCTTCTTCTCAGCAGCCTATGTAACCTTCACCAAAACTTACCATATATTAGGTCATAAAGCTGTCCTTCATAAAGTTAGGAAAATTGAAGTAATTTCTTACATCATGTCAGATCACAATGCTTTAAAGGTAGAAATTAACAAGAGATACATCAAGAACTCCACCAACTCCTGGAGACTAAACAACACAATTTGAAACAATGACTGTGTCAAATAAGAAATAAAAAAGTAATTGTAAAACCAGCTTCCTCTTGCCAGTGTTTGGCACACTCTTCTGTTACTATTGCCCATCTGATGTTGGCCAGAAGGTGATGTTCAAACTCTGCTCATCCCATCATTTTCCCCTGCCATCTTGCAGCTTCCTCTGGAGTTTATAAGCGAAAATAAACTTTTTTTTTTTCCCACACACATGCAAAAATATCCTAGATTTGAATGATAATGAAAACACAACCTAGCAAAACTTATGGGACACAATGAATGCAGTCATAAGGGTAAAATTCATAGCACTAAAACCCTTCATTACAAAGACAAAGAGGTCACACATCAAGAACCTCACTGGCCACCTAAAGACACTGGAAAAACAAGAACCCAAAGAGCTCCAGACAGAAAGAAATAATCAAGATTAGAGCAGAAATAAATGAACTGAAAACTCGGAAAACATTTTAAAAATCAATGAAATGAAGAGCTGGTTCTTTAAAAAAGATAAACAAGATTGACAAACCCCTAGTCAAACTGATTAAGTACAAAAAAGAGAAGTCTCAAATTACCAAAATCATAAGTGAAAAAGGAGAAATTGGTACAAAGAACAATGGCATTGGAAGAAATTTCAGTGCATACTTCCAAAACCTATGCTCCACAAAATTAAAACCTTTACTCCACAAAATTAAATAATCTTGAAGAAGTAGATAAATTTCTAGACACCTACAAACTACAGAAACTAAACTCAGAGCATATTAATCTCCTAAACTAACCTATCACAGCTATGGGAGTTGATAAGGTAATCAAAAGCCTTCCCAAAAACAAAAGTCAAGGACAGGATGGCTTCTCAGATGAATTCTATAAAATCTTTACTGAAGAACTGACACCAATTTTTCTCAAACTATTCCACAAAATAGGACACCAGAGAATCCTTCCTGAATTTTTTTATGAAGCTAGCATCACCCTAATACCAAAACCAGACAGAGATGAAACAAGGAAGGAAAATTATAGGCCTATATCCCTAATGAACTTTGAGCAAAGATCCTGAACAAAATCCTTAGAAACCAAATTCAATAAAACATCAAAAGCATTATCCACTTTGGTCAAGTAGGCTTCATCCCAACAATGCAGGGATGGTATAACATAAAGAAATCATAAAATGTAATATATCACATAAGTAAACTGAATCATAAGAATGACATGATGTGGAGAAGGCCTTTCACAAAAATACCACACCACTTCATGATCAAAACAGTGGAAAGAATAGGCATGAAGGTTTATATCTCAACACAATAAAGGTTATGTATAAAGCTCCTAAAGCCCAAAGAATTCTTAATGGGGAGACTTCCAGTTTAGATGGCGGTGTAAGTACCATGTCAAAGCAGCCTGGTGGGGGTAGGAGAGGGCAAAAACAAAACAAAACAAACAAACAAACAAACAAAAAGCAAAGTGCACACTTTTACTAAAAAGTGAGGTGCGTAGGAAATGCAAACAGCAGTGGAGAAGTAGGAGAGATCCAGAGCATCCAGAGCCCACACACAGGCTGGCAGAAGCAGATCCAGTGGGTCCGTGTGCAGGACCATGGCAACAGCACACCAGCCAGCTTCCAGGCTTGGCTTGAGCCACAGAAAAAGCCAGGTGAGGGGATTTTACACTCACAATGGAGTTCTCTGCAAACTCAAGAAATGACAGGAGAACGGCAGTGAACAATGGAATAGCAGATCACATATGGAACAGTGAGCAAACTACAGCAGCTTGACAGCCTCCCCTCCCCCACTGCCAGTGCCCAGCTCCCGTGAACAGATCAGCAGTCCAGGGACCCATCCATGCCAACTTGAAGTGACAGCCCACCAAAGAGGGACCCAAACAGGAGTGCAGCTAACTGAGACCAAAATCATCCCAAAAGGTAAGTGGGATTAGCCCAAGTCAGTACCTGCATAATAAACCTGGTATACAGGCCTGAACCAGAAGTGCTAATTGCTCCTTCCATATCAGTATAAGTTATATTTTAAATTGGATGGATGGTTAAATGTGCCATTCTTAAATAAGCTGCATTTTGGGCTTGTTATTTGTTGCTTCTTGATTTATAGTGGCTTTGTTTGCTCTTCTGTTATACATTCGGGAAGGTTATCACCTGGTCACAAGCTGACTTAGAACCCTCTACAGACCAGAAATCTTAACCTCCTTGGTGTCAGGATTAAGGGAGTGGGTGAGGCACCACACAGCCTAAGGGACAGACACAGGATCTGGTTGTCATAACTACTCATGGATAAATACTCTGTGCTGTTTTTTCATTGAAAGTGTACATTGTTTAGTTAAATTTTAGAAACTATCTGTATTTCGTTCCACTCAGCCTACTTGAATACTCTCAAAACAAGAAAACCAAATGCCCAGTGTCACTTTTGTAGAAACCCTGAGAGTCTTGAGAGCCATACATAGCACCTTTAGCTCCTACCCTGAAGATATATGATATCAGATTAATTGATACATCTCATAATACCCAGATAACTAGAAAATCCACTCATTAAATAATCCAGGATGCAAAAATATATACATAATAACACAAGAAACACCAAAAATCAAGACTATGTAAATCCACCAAAAAGTACTAATGTATCATAAATGAGAACGAGTTAGAGGAAATGCCTGTGAAAGATTTCAAAAGAATGATTATAAATATGTTCAAAGAACTCAAAGAAGAAATCAAAGGAAGCAAAGAAGACACAGGATGCCAATTTAATGAAATAAAGAGGTTAATACTAGACATAAATAAGGAAATAGAAATAATAAAGAAAAACCAGTTAGAATTGCTAACAATAAAGGACAGTTAATGAAATAAAAAACTTTGTAGAAAATCTCACCGGTAGAATGGATGAAAGAAAGGACAGAGTATCTAAACTACACGACCAGGTGGCAGATCTAACACAGTCCAACAAAGAGAAAGACAAACTAATAGAAAAGTATGAGTGGGAATTTCAAGATATTCAGGACACTATGAAAAGATCAAACATAAGAATTCAGGGCATAGTAGAAGGAGAAGAATTTCACTCCAAAGGCATAGTAGGTGTCTTCAACAAAATCATAGAAGAAAACTTCCCCCAAATTGGGAAAGAGGTGCCAATGCAGATACAGGAAATATTTAGAACACCAGCCAGATAAAACCTGGAAAGAACCTCTCCTAGCCATATTATAATCAAACTACCAAACACAGAAGCCAAAGGAAAAAAAAATATTGAAAGCAGACAGAGAATAAAACAAAGTTACCTACAAAGGCAAACCTATCAGGATTACAAACTTTAAAAGCCAGAAGGGCATGGAGTAATGTATGCCACGTTCTGAAAGATAACAACTGTCAAACAAGGTTATTTATACTGAAAAGCTTTCCATTCAAATAGACGGAAAAATAAGGACATTCCAAGACAAAAGCAGGCTAAAGGAATATTTGAAGACAAAACCAGCTCTACAGAAAATACTTGAAAGAATCCTCCATGCTAAAGAAAAAGAAAAACACACATATAAGGAAACGGGAAAAAACAAACAATAATCAAATACTAGTTAATATAAGGGAACAAAGGTAAAACAGAAGAACTACAAAAAAAATGGCAAAAGTGAATACACCCCTTTCAATAATATCACTTAATATCAGAGACCTCAATACCCCAACCAAAAGACATAGGTTTACAGACTGTGTTAAAAGGAAGGATCCTTCAATTTGTTGCCTCCAAGAAACCTACCTTTCTACAAAGGATAGACACTATCTTTGGGTGAAAGGTTGGAAAACAGTGTTTCAAGCAAATGGACCTAGAAAACTAGCAGGGGTTGATATCCTAATATCTGACAAGGTAGACTTCAGTCCAACATTAGTTAAGAAAGATAAGGAAGGCCACTTTAGAATGATTAAAGGCACCCTCCAACAGGAAGACATTATCATCCTAAACATATATGCACCTAACATGGGGGTCCCCAAATTCATCAAAGAAATGATATTAGAACTAAGGTCACAGATAACACCAAACACAGTAGTGGTGGTGGACTTCAACACCCCACTATCATCAATTGACAGGTAATCCTGGGAAAAAATAAATAGAGAGGTATCTGGATTAAATGAGGTCATAGAAGGAATGGACCTAACAGATATATACAGGTTATGTCATCCAAACGCTGCAGAATATACATTCTTTTTAGCAGCACATGGTACATTCTCTAAAATAGAGCATATATTAGGACATCCTTCTACACTGTTGGTGGTAATGCAATCCGGTACAGCCATTGTGGAATTCAGTGTGGAGGTTCCTAAAACAGGTAAACATTGATCTACCATATGACCCAGCTATAGCACTCTTAGGCATATATCCTAAGGACTAATCTCATTTCCTTAGAAGTACATGCTTAACCATGTTTATTGCTGCTCAATTCATAATAGCTGGGAAATAGAACCAGCCTAGATGTCCCTCAACTGATGAGTGGATAATGGAGATATGGCACATTTATACAATGGAGTTCTACTCAGCGGTAAAGAAAAGTGAAGTTATGAAATGTGCAGGGAAATGGGTGGATCTGGAAAGTATTTTACTAAGTGAGATAACACAGGCCCAGAAAGCCAAGTGCCACATATTCTCTCTCCTATGTGGATCCTAGCTACAGATGATTGGGCTTCTGTGTGACAAGGAAAAACTCAGTAGCAGAGGCCAGTAAGCTAAAAAAGAGATACAAAGGGAAGGGGAAGGAAGGGAGGAGGGTACAAAATAGGTTGGTATTGTATATATGTAAATAGAAGAATAGATTACCATGAGTGAAAAGACCCAAAGTGAGGTCAGGGGAAGAGATCAAGTAAAGGAAAGGTGGAGGGAGGGCTAATCAAAATCTACAAGGACATAAATAAATCATATGGAATCCTCTGGTTTTGGACAATGCAACACTCAGGAGCCCTAGATCATTGCTAGAAAATTTTTAGTGCCAGGGATGGGATACCTTTCAGTGAGTTGTTGGCCAGCGAGGTCCCTGATGCCCACAAAACATGATAGGCCATTTCCAAGGCCCTTGGTTTCACACTAGCAATAGATGGTAAGACTCTATTGCTGAAGACTTCACATACTTGGGCTGCAAGGCCACTGAGAAATCATACTTGGACTGAGCTGATAACCTCCTCTATGTAGACTAGCTGACAGAATGCTGGAAGAAGCCATTCTACATGCAGTTCAGTGGGAGAAAGAGATACCACCAGTGAAGATACTCAACAGTGGACACTGCAAGCCTTATACTTGGCCAGCCAGGCCATATGAGCCAACAGGTGCAAGAGTGGCATGTCTATCATGGTGGAACCCAACTGCCCTCCAAGTGGACTTGAGGCCTACTCCAGGAGAGGGAATACATCCCTGATACTGAAAACTTAAAACAGGTTTAGTCATGAGTCCTAGAGGTGTAATGTCTGCTGCTGTCTGGCTAAATGTATATACTATGCTTATCAAACTGCCCAGTAAGCATTTATCTTAAGGTTCATACCCATATATTAATGCGGCTCTCACTTTGGTTAGAGAATCTTCTCTTTTCAGATGACAGTGACCTTGGGACGACTCAGAAGGTAGCATGGTGCTGGAAAGAAGTGGCTAGAGTACCGAGTAACATCTTGATCACACCTTCCAATGCTCAGGGTCTAATGCGGAAGAGGTGGTAGAAAGAATGTAAGAGCCAAAGGAAGGGTAGGACTCCTTACAAAGTGCTCCCTCCAGACATAAAATGGCCTGGATATCCATGACCTCATAGTGCCTGACCTACACAAGACCATTATAAGAGGAGGAAAAGATGATGACATCAAAATAACAGAGAGTGATTGAGATGGAGAGGGCATATGATGGAGAAAGGAATTTCAAAGGGATAAATGGGGGGATGGAGGGTATTACCATGGGATTTTTTTTTATAATCATGGAAAATGTTAATAAAAATTGAGAGAGAAAAATAAGAATTCTTATTGGGGAGCAACTCAAGGAGTTCCCACTGAGATCAGGAAAAAGACAGGATTGCCCACTCTCACCACTGCTCTTTAATATAGTATTAGAATTACTAGCCCTAACAATGACCCAAGGTAAAATAAAGGGACTCAAATTGGAATGGAAGAAGCCAAGTTAGCCCTGTTTGCAGATGACATGATTCTACATAAGTGACCTGAAAGTCTCTATCCCAAAACTTCTAGAGGTGATAAATTCCTTCAGCAAAGTGGCAAGACACAAAACCAATGACAGAAATCAGTAGCTTTTCTATTTGCAAAGGACAAATATACAGAGAAAAAAATCAGTGAGACTCTCCCATTTTCAATAACAACAAAAATAAATAAATACCTTGGAATAATACTAACAAAGGAGTGAAGGAACTATATAATGAAAACATTAAAAAAAAACTCAAGAAAGAAATGTAGGAGGACTTAAGAAGATGGAAGGACCTCTCATGTTCCTGGATAGGTAGAATTAATATTGTGAAAATGGCAATTATACAAAAAGGAATAAACATATTTAACACAATAACAGCATCATTCTTCACTGAAACTGAACAAATGATCTCAAAATTCATATGGAACGGCAGAAGGCCTTGGATATCCAAACATATCCTTGGCAAAAGAAACACCTCTGGTGGAATCACCATACCTGATCTAAAGCTATATTACAAAGCCATACTGACAAAAACAGCATCATAATTGATTTAAGAGATTCACTTGTAAGGTTGGAGAGATGGCTTAGCAGTTAAGGCATTTTCCAGCAAAGGCAAAGGACCCAGGTTCAATTCCTCAGTACCCACATAAAACTAGATGCACAAGGTGACACATGCATCTGGAGTTCATTTGCAGTGGCTTGTGGACCTGGCATAACCAGTCTCTCTCTCTCTCTCTTCCTACCCCCCCTCTCTCTCCCCTCTCAAATAAATAAATAAATAAAATATGGGAGGGGGTACTTAATAGGATGGTACAGTATATATGTTAGTAGAAGAATAGATTAATGGGGGTGAAAAGGCCCAAAGTGAGGTCAGGGGAAGAGATCAAGTAAAGGAAAGGTGGACGGAGGGCTAATCAAAATCTAAGAGGATATAAGTAAATCATATTGAATCCTACTCTTTTGGACGATGGAACACTCAGGAGCCATAGATTTTTGCTAGAAAATTTTCAGTGCCAAAGATGGGATACGTTTCTCTGATTTTTTGGCCAGGGAGGTGCCTGATGCCCCCAAAACATTATAGGCCATTTCCAAGGCCCTTGGTTTCCCACCAGCAACAGATGGTAAGACACTATTGCTGAAGACTCCACATACTTGGGCTGCAAGGCCACTGAGAAATCCTGCTGAAACTGAGCTGATAACCTCCTCCATGTAGACCAGCTGCCAGAAAGCTGGAAAAAAGAAGCCATTCTGCATGCAGTTCAATCGAAGAAAAAGAAATCACCAGTGAAGATACTCAACAGTGGACACTGCAAGCCTTATAATTGGCCAGCCAGGCCATATGAGCCAACAGGTACAAGAGTGGCACATCTATCATGGTGGAAACCAACTGCCCTCTAATTGGACTGGAGGCCCACTCCATGGGAGGGAATACATCCCTGATCCTGAAAACTTAAAACAGGGTTAGTCATGAGTCCTAGAGGTGCAATGTCTGCTGCTGTCTGGCTAAATGTATATACTATGCTTATCAAACTGTCCAGTAAGCACTTCTCTTAATGTCCATACCCTTACATTGATGCTACTCTCACTTTTGGCAGAGAATCTTCTCCTTTCAGATGACAGTGACCTTGGGACAACTCAGAAGGTATCATGGTGCTGGAAAGAAGTGACCAGAGTGCACAGTACTGCAATATCTCTATCACACCTTCCAAGGCTCAGGGTTTAATGTGGAGGAGGTGGCAGAAAGAACGTAAGAGCCAAAGGAAGGGTAGGACTCCTTACAACGTGCTCCCTCCAGACACAAAATGGCCTGGATATCCATGACCTCACAGTGCCTGACACTACCTACACAAGACCATCAGGAAAAGATCATGACATCAAAATAAAAGAACAATTGATTGAGATGGGGAGGAGATATAGTGGAGAATAGAGTTTCAAAGGGGAAAGTGGGGGGATGGAGGGTAGTACCATGGGATTTTTTTATAATCATAGAAATTGTTAATTAAAATTTGAAAAACAATTATAAAAGAGATTCACTTGTGTTTTTATATTATAAGAGGGACGTTAGCTTTGTACAGTGGCCTAAATATTTGTGCCATTCCAAAAATTATATGTTAAATTCTCCTTGCAAAATGATAACATTAAGAAGGGAAGTCTTTTGAGGAGTGACTGTCACAAGGGCTCCATTTTTATAAAATTTATTAATATTCTTATAAAAATGTAGAAAGAGTCTGTCTTATTCCCTATCCCATGGAAGAGAAGCAGTGACAATGACCATCTATGACAGGAAGACACAGAACCTGCTGACACCTGACCTTGGAAATTTTATCCTCCAAAACTGGCCATTACATTTTCATTACATACAAACACATACTTTACTGTATATTCAACGTTGTAGCATCTTGAATACACCAAGATATGGGCCTACAATGAGACCTTCCTTTTCTAAAGCCAGCTGTTTTATTTCTATGCATGTGAAGTGCTTATTCATGGGAATCAGGTATGCTCCTACTAGTCCTAGAGAGTTCCACAATGATAGGTCATGGCAAAAGACCTTTGTGAGTACTACAACTCAGTACCACTTCAATCTGGTTGCTGCTCATAACCACATAGACATCAGCTCATTTTAGGCACTCAGACTGGAGCTCTCCAGGATATTTGTTCTGCATCCAGGCAACCAGGCAGCATCTCCTAACTTTATCCTGAGCCTGCCAATGGCTATCGCTGAAGCACTTTTGTGGGATTCTTGGGCCTATGTGTTTGTTTTGTTACGGTTTGTTCATTTGCTTTTTTTCTTTAAAAAAATATTTATTTAATTGCAAGCAGAGAGATATACAGAAATAGAGAGATAAAGACAAAATGGGCATGCCACTGCCAATGAACTCTAGACACATGTGCCCCTTGTGCATCTGGTTAACATGGGTCCTTGAGAATTGAGCCTGGGTCCTTTGGCTTCTTAGGAAAATTCCTCAACCACTAAGCCATATCTCCAGCCCTCATTGGCTGATTTTGAGGATAAGGCCTCACTATGAATCCCAGGCAGCCCCCTAAGTCCCTATCCTTCTACCTCAGTCTGTTGAAAGTGGGGATTATAGAGCTCCACCACCATGTCTGGTTCTCTGACATATTTCTTCTTCTCTATCTCCTTGCATGGCATGCTTTTGGGGAAATCAGAATAGATGCATACATTTCAACTATAGTGGTTGCTAAAGAAGTAATGGACACTATGTTGTTGAAATGGAAAGGGAATACTTCACAGTAGAGGCAGAAGAAGTGATCATCTTAAGGGTCTGTACTATTCAAATGCATATTAAACTGCACAAAATGTTCATGAGGAGACAACATAATGTGTCAGAAAGAGCCAGGGGATACTGAGATGATGCCAATGAAACCACCCAAGCAGGCTGATAGGAAAGGGCTTGAGACAATTCAAAGAAGGTAAGATGCCAAGTGGCGTTCACAATATAAAATTGTTTGGAAATCCAATGGCTCATCTAATTTTTTTATACAGAACAATTTAAGGCATTTCTGAAGTAAGAAAGTGAAGCAAGCAATTAAAATAACCAGAAAGGGAACAGATGCAAAGGCACTCTGAATGCTGTGAGAAAGTCCTGGCTGGATGAACTATCATAGGTTCATGTTTAGGGGGAAGGAGTCCTTGGGCTTCTTCTTGTGGAATGTGGATTTGGGATGAAAATCAGATGGGTGTCCAGGCATCTCTTTCTCCTCTTCCTTCATGTTTGTGTGTCTGTGCTCCCTGTGGTGAGTTGTTCTTTCCGCTGATTATTCTCTCTTCAGAGCTGACTGATGGCATCTTTCAAGAAAAAAAAAAAAAAAAAACTGTCACTTAAGTGAATTACAGAGATCAGGCATCATTCAGACAAATATGCTCTTTCTGCAGTCATCAACACCACTTACAGGGTAAGATAACACTGACAACTTTATGAAACATTTGGCTTATGCTCACTGGCACAATTACTCTTTCTTCTCTTTCAAAATTTAAAGTTATACCTTTCCATGTTACTTTCTAGTATCATCAATCAGACTAGAGGAAATTAATTTCCCTCACCATGCAAATCATCACTTACCGGGTTTATAGATGGCTTTAATGGCATTACGTGTAATATCCTTGGAAGAAGTGCAGTTTTGTCTTCAATAGTTCTTTGTCGCTTATTCAATGATTATTTTTTTTCTGATTATTGTTTCCTAAAGTCTTCTTTGGGGTGTGTAGTAGACAGCTCCACATTGTTGGGATGAGTATGTAAACCACACACAGTTTATGGGAGGAAGAGATTTATTTCACTTTACAGATCCAGGGAAGTTCCATCATTAGTGGAAGAAGCTGATTCCATATATCTAAGCAGAGAGAAACAACCAAGCTGCCAGCAAAAACCAAATGCAGCAAACACAAACATGCAGCCAAGAGGACCTCAGAGTTTAGAGCACTCTCCATGCATTTGGGCTGGAAAACAGACGCTCCCCAAACACACCTTTGGCTGGACCCCAGGATCTGCCCCCAGTAACACCTCCTCCAGCCAGGAGGCTTGAGACCCAGGTTACAATCTTCAATAAAACACCCCAGTCTCTGGGGAACATACATTCACATTCAAACAACCACAGGCTTCAATGCAATGAATCTTAGATATCTTAAACAGAATGCTGCTTTTAATAACGGATGCTAAAATGTATTTACTTTTAAGAAAGGTATTATAAAAGAGGTGTTTGGGGATAGATGTAAATATTAACAGATCATCAGGTTTTCTTTATGAAACAGTATAACATCCTTAAAACTTTTGTTCTCTCAAAAGACTAGTTTTGTATTTTAATGTCAAAGCCTTTGTTAGTTTAATATTCCCTTGTCCATGGATTCTATCTCAATATTCTGAAGGCATAAAAATTAATGTACTAAGTAAAGAAGTGAATGAAGGGTATATTTATGGGTCAAAGGTTCCAAAATATTCATGCCAGCAATCAAATATTTTGTAAGATAATTTACTTAACAAAACCAGAAATCACTAGCAGTAGAATATTTAGAAATATAATAGGTAGAAAGTAGAATAAAGTATTGGTATGCATGCAAGTTTTGAGAAGTACATAATCCTGCAGCGAGATGAGACTCAAGGCTGAGCAGCTTCATATGCCCCTGTTATAATTTAGCATTTTTATTTTCAATACAAATTTCTGGTTTGATGTGGGTTTTGCTAATTGACAAAGTATATTATGAAAAGGCTATTAACTCCCTGCTTAATTCCCACTTTTATGTATTTAACTATATTTGAACTTCTCAGCCAAGATTTTAATTGATTTTTTGTAGTAGCCGGTTGTTAATAGGATAATTTGTCAATACAGTAATAAAACAATTGTCTCAATGACTCGAGGAGCTCAGTTCATCAGATAACAAAGTTGAGTTTTGTTTCATTAATTGATTGCAGGTGTAGGATTTGTTGGATGAAAGGTTCAAATCCCTGTGGAACTGTGGAAATATGGGTCAGAGATCATGGAGAAATTAGTTAAGCATGATGGGTCAGCAATGGCCCAGACAGGTGTCTCAGCCTTGTCTCTGTGTCACTTCCTGAGCTCTCACTTAAACACTAGTCTGTTGAGACCCAGTGTAGGTCAGCACATGGATTTCTAAGTCTGTAATAAACTAGAAGTTGGGGTCAGATTCCTCATGCTTACAAACATATGTTCCTACCTACCCAGACACGAGTAACAGCATTGTAAAATATTTCCTTATATCTTTCAATATTTCCCTAAAGACAAGTGAAGATCGCTACACCACGTCCTAAAAGATGAACAATAATCTCCAAAGATATACAGATCACTTATTTTTAAGAAAGGAAACATCAAACATAAGATGCTTATTCATACCTCAAAGAGACATAGAATTGTTGAGAAAATAACTGATTATCATCATACTACATTCACTATCTTTAAATCATGTGGAAAATCCCAAACACTTTTGTTGATAACACAGCCATGACACTTGGAGTTCCTTTCCATCATTTTTATTGTACTGTTAAAAAGATACCACATAATGCCATGTGTTTTTGCTTTATTACTGTGCTCAGTAATGACACAGTGGAGTGATTCTTAAGTCTCTACACAACAGGCAGTGTGGGACACAGATTGGATGTAAACCATGATATCTGACACTGAGGGAGGGCACCAATGCAAGGCCTCCTTTGGAGCATGCAAACTCAATAAAGCGGGCACACATGGACACCAGAGCTCTTTGTGGCTTTTGAAAAATGTCTTACTGCCTAAAAGTACATATCTCACGGCTATTTTTCTTACTAAGCAACAACTTTTTTGACACAAGTTTAAAACTTGCAAAGCAAGCATTCTACCACTGAACCATATCCCCAGCTTGAAAAAATAATTAAAAAAAAAAAAAACCAAAAACCTTTGAGACAAGATCAAGATCTTGCTAAATTTTCCAAGCCATCCTCAAACATGTTCAATAGACTAGGCTGCCTTTCAATATGGCTCTTACTTTAGCCCGCTGTGTAATAAAGATTACAAACACGTGTCAACATGCATCGCTAAGAATTCTTAAGTCCAAAGGTAGGCCTAACATGGGAAAATCAAAAACAAAACTTAGAGTAGGATGAGTTAAGGTGAAAATAAGGGAATATTCTATACAGATTAATTTAGGCAGCCATGGCAAGAAAAGCTAGACATGCTATATGAACTCAGTTGAGACACTTTTTCTGTACCTGTATGTTACACTGAGTTACAATTACTTATACCTCCTGTTAAGAAATTGTTGTGAGCTGGAGAGACGGCTTAGCAGTTAAGGTGCTTATCCTGCAGTGACTAGATGCCCTCTCTCTCTCTCTCTCTCTCTCTCTTTCTGTCTCTGCATGAAAATAAATAAAATTTATTTTAAAAAGAAATGATTGCCTTTGTTTTTTTTAATTTGACTATACCACAATGAATAAATCAATCAGCTTTTATTCTATCTGCCATGTTTTATAAACTTTAAGATGTGTAGTGTACTGAAGTTTCAATATTTATGACATTGAGAAATTTCTTAAAATCACTGTTTTATCTGAGTTAATGTCCACTTACAGTTTTTGTTTGGGGCTATGTTGGTTCACGTGAAATATTATATAGTGGTGGTATCTTAAATTTGAGGAGATAGTAATGCAACTAGCCTTCACTTCTACAATAATAACATAGTTACTTTACTCATTGCTTTTGAACAAATGCCTGACAAAAAGCAGTGTAAAGAAGGAAAGGATTTATGTTGGCTTTCAGTGCCAGGGATCCTGACCATCATGGTGGAAAAGACATGGTGACAGAAGCATGAAACAGAGTTGGTCGGTCATATTGCATTTGCAGTCAGGAAGCAAAGAGTTAACACAAAGTAAGGCAGTTAATAGAATTTCAAAGACCACCCCCTGTGACCCATCCTAGCAATTTTTCATTTCCTATAGGTGCCACAATCTTCCCAAACAGCCCCATAAGCTGGGGTCAGGTGTTCAAACACATGAGCTTCTGTGTACACATTTTTACAATCAAATCATAACAAATATGTTGCTATATTGTTCTTGTGTTTGCTTTATTTTAAGAGAAACAGTCTTACGAGTTTTAAACATACAAACACTCCTGCCTCTGCTTTTGAAATGTTGGGTTTACATGGGTAAGCTGGCCTTGTGTAGCATGGGTAACATTTTTCAGTATGTATATACATCATCATATCCAGTCACATAATCCCATTCAATGACATAATAATGTGACTGGAGAAAGTAACATCTTCCATTGTTAATGGAATTTGAGAGAAAGGATTTATGACTAGTGTTGCTTCTCTGTGTGTACTTGTGGTAACATCAGCCTTCAAAATAATTTTTTAATTAATTAATTTATTTATTTATTTGAGAGCGACAGACACAGAGAGAAAGACAGATAGAGGAAGAGAGAGACTAGGCGCGCCAGGGCTTCCAGCCTCTGCAAACGAACTCCAGACGCGTGCGCCCCCTTGTGCATCTGGCTAAGGTGGGACCTGGGGAACCAAGCCTCGAACCGGGGTCCTTAGGCTTCACAGGCAAGTGCTTAACCGCTAAGCCATCTCTCCAGCCCCAAAATAAATTTTAAAAGTACCTCATCCCAGAAGGGCAGTCCTATTTTTCCAACCTGATTGAGCAACTTAGTTTTTTGAAATGCTTAGTTTACCCAGCAGTTCATGGAGAAAAGGAACCATCAGGTCTGCATCCCTTACATCTTACTTACTAGAAGGTGGAATTGAAAGAATCTCAGTGTCATCAAGAACAGTTTGAAGCCTTCAGCCATACTGGAAAAGGAACTCACACAAGTATGTGCATCTATTTCCTGAACAATAGAACCCAGAGGGGGCCACCTAGTGATTCCCTTCTGATAAAAGCTGAAGTTCAGAGGAGGGGACACATGGGTCCCTATACATAACTTCAAGGAAGGTGTTTAAAAGGCACAGATAGGAA